>NC_090181.1:11396660-11704785 GCF_024679245.1 Pseudorasbora parva
GTGATGTAAAGGAAATCGTGATTCATCAGACTAGGCATAGTCCAGTTCTGATGTTCACGAGCCCACTGTTAGCGCTTTCGGTGGTTGACAGGGGTCAGCGTGGGCACCCTGACTGGTCTGCGGCTATGCAGCCCCTTACACAACAAACTGATACACTGTGTATTCTGACACCTTTCTATCAAAACCAGCATTAACTTTTTGAGCAACAGTAGCTCATCTGTTTGATCGGAACACACAGGCCAGCCTTCGCTCCCTACGTGCATCAATGAGCCTTGGTCACCCAAGACCACCCAAGTCTCCAGTTCACCACCCTTGGAGCACTTTTGATAGATACTGACCATTGCAGACTGGGAACAGCCCACAAGAGCTGCAGTTTTGGAGATGCTCTGACCCAGTCATCTATCCATCACAATTTGGCCCTTTTCAAACTTGCTCAAATCCTTACGCTTGCCCATTTTTCCTGCTTCTAAGGCCTAGTCCACACATATACAGGTTTTGTTTATAACCAATTTTTCCTCCGTTTTAAAAAACAATCGCGTCCACACAAGCACGGTTTGAAAAAAAATCTGTCCACATGAAAACGCAAAACCATGCTATGATTGGCTGCCTGATTTCCACACATCCAGGGCACCAATGCACTGAGGGATGCCATGGGCTCAGTGAAACCCTTCTACAAGTTCCTTTACTTTTGGACTCAAAGACGGGTAATGCAATACACAGGGCAGGGCCCAAGTGGACTGTAATAGCTTCACACACTTGCCTTACAATATAGTATCATTGCATTCTGGCAACTGCAATACAGTGAGATAACTGCGCATGTATCTGTACACGTGATAAGGGCTGTTAGCAGAGTTATTAAAAGCTGCGTCCACCATTGCATAGACTCGACTCATGCAAACAAAAGAGAGAGCGGGACACACTTTGACTTCACCATCTACACGACAGCGTTGCAACCGGAGTTCTTCCCCCTTCAAAAATCTTCACCCTGGCCGGAGTGTCAAAAAAGTCCAGTTTCAGTAACCGGATACTGCGTTTGCGTGTGGACGAACAGCCAAACCGCGTAGAAAAAGCTGCGGTTTTGAAAATATAAATTAGTGTGGTGATAAGATATCAAACATTCAAAGTTTTTGGGTTTATTCACCTCATAAAATATCCAACCCAGGCTCATTGGAAATACGTGACTCTGTCTACGTTTTTGCAACACCTGAAATATGTACCTCCAGGTACGTTTACCTGCACTTTTTGGGTGAAATGTCCACCGGAGGCGCTAAGTGGTAATATTTTTTTCTCCATTCCCAGACTGGTCTCATGAAATGGCATATGTATGACACGCCAATTCAAATGCCATTTTGGTGTGCTATCAAGACGCATAATCGCTTTTTAGCGTGTTTATCAACTCTGTTACATTTCATCTCCCTACACTGCCCCTACCCATCACACACATGCATGCACGCACACACAGCCCCTAAACCTACCCATCACACACACGCACACACAGCCCCTAAACCTACCCATCACACACGCACACACACAGCCCCTAAACCTACCCATCACAAGAAACATTCTGCATTTTTACATTTTCAAAAAAACAATTTAGTATGTTTATAAATCCATTTACCTTATGGACACACACACATATTCAGACACATTTTGAACGCGTAACTCAATCCCTTCCCTAAATCTACCCAGCTGTGTATTATAAAAAACAGGATAACAGGCAGATACGACTGCATACATCATTTATTCAGAATGTACAAATATCCCAAGTGTTCCGAGGCCAAACGATTGATTTGTGTGAAGAAAATCCCCAAAAGCGATCAGTAACGTCGAGTCCATCCGCCAAAGATTAATAATAAATTTCAAATATTGCCGCCGGAAGAAACGTCACGTCAGCTTTGACAGCATTGGCTGTCGTGTGTCTCGTGACCAAATGCGTCATTACGTCAGCTTTGATTGTAAAATGCCATTGGCTCTCGTGTGTTTCGTGACCGATCATTCAACTTGTGTGTATCATTTGAATTAGAAATATGAATGAACGAGTGCGTGTGTGTGTGTTCTGTTCGCAAAGGAGCGCGATCATTTCAACGACTAAAACATCAAGATCAACTCTGTTCTTCACATGAAGATATCGTATGACTTCAGAAGACTTGGAATGCAACAAGAGTTAATACTTTTATACTGTTTTTTGGTCAGTTTTTGCAATTACTACATGTGACTGTACATTTATTTGCCTGTACGTGTTTTATATTGTTGAGAGTTAGTAGGTTTAGGGTAGGAGTGGAGTTAGTTACTCCAAAATATAAAATTAGGCTATAAATATTCATTCTGTGAGATCAGGTTGGCGGAGCGCCTCCGGTAGACGTTTCACCCAAAAAGTGCAGGTAAACATACCTGGAGGTACATATTTCGGATGTTGCAAAAATGTACAGAGTCACGTATTTCCAATGAGCCTGGGTTGGAAATATCACCCTAGAGAATTTAAAGGGTTAGTTCACCCAAAAATGAAAATTCAGTCCGTAATTACTTACCCTAATGTAGTTCGACACCCGTAAGACCTCCGTACATCTTCGGAACACAAATGAAGATATTTTTGTTGAAGTCCGATGGCTCAGACAGGCCTTCATTGACACCAATGTCATTTCCTCTCTCAAGACCCATAAAGGCACTAAAGACGGCGTTACAAAGCCCATCTCACTACAGTGGCTCTCCAATCATTTTAGGAGGGTTTTTTTGCACGCAAAAGATCTAAAACGAAATAAAGACTTGTATAGTGATGGGCTGATTTCAAAACAAAGATTTGAACGGTTATGAATCAGTGTATTGATTAATGATTCAGATCACCAATGTCACGAGATTTCAGCAGTTTGACACGCAATCTGAATCATGAATCAATACGCTGATTCATAACCGTTCGAAACTTTTTGAAATCGGCCCATCACTATATAAGTCGTTATTTAGTTCTTTTGCTCACAAAAAATATTCTTGTCGCTTCATAAAATGATTGTAGAGCCACTGTAGTGAGATGGGTCTTGTGAGGAAATGACATTGGTGTCAATGAAGTCCTTTCTGAGCCATCGGACTTCAACAACAATATCTTCATTTGTGTTCTGAAGATGAACGGAGGTCTTACGGGTGTGGAACGACATTAGGTACGTAAGAGAATTTTCATTTTTGAGTGAACTAACCCTTTAACCTTGCTTTACACTGATCTGACATACTGTAATGATGCATGAATGCTTAAAAGGGGAGGTCTGTAGATTTATAATTCATCATTTTTCTTACTTAAACAACAGTACTTCTCTAGCTCCCCATTGTCTTTTGCTCTGGATGAGAGGTTGTTTTTTTATATATATAATATAAAAGTGGAAGTCAGATTTGGCCAGCAGAAGTTGAGAGATCAAAAGAGTGTTTGTAACTGGAGCAGCTGGCAGCTTTATCAAAGCAAGAAAGAGAGGAAGAGACTGGGATGTCACAAGTAACAAATGTTCCCAGTTCCTGCAGAATAAATCAGGAGCATTCATCAGGACACAGCTGTGTGTGGTGTGTGTATTTCTGTGTGTGAAGGAGAGAGATTCTCTGTTCTATGTGTTTTTGGCATCTCTTGGAGGTTGATGAATAGTGTCTTGTGATTCAGGTCTCAATGACCAGCTGGTGTGTAAGAACTTTCTACCATTCCAAATCCTGTTTATTGAAAGAAAGAACATACTATTTGGCATCGAACTGAGATAAAGTGTAAGTACTTAAATTGCTAAAACTGAAAACCGTTTACATGACACAGTTTTCATCTAAATAGTGATGTCATGCACATGCAGGTTCAGTCTATGTTTCTTTAAAAATGACATCGCCAACTACTGGCCTGGCATGCATAATACAATGTTTTTGGTTGTTTTTACGGATCCATGTGAATATTTTTTTGACAACGTTGTCGTCCGTATGTGCAAAATAAAGGAAAAACCTTTCAATTTTTAGTACATTTGTCGTGTAAACATACCCTCAAGCTAAAAAAAAAAAGACAAAAAACGAATGAAACAATGAAAATTAAACAAAATATATTAATAAATCCAAGAACAATGTATTAACAATTCTAAAATAACATGGATCTTATATGGACTGTTTCATTTATTTCTCTGCAGGTTATGGGCTGGATTTAAAGGGATATCTTCACCCAAAAATGAATACAATATGACATGACCTCATGTCAACAGTCACCTAAACCCAAAATGTTATATATATATAATTACACACACACAAATACATGCATACATACCTGTGTGTATATATATGTATATATATATATATATATATATATATATATATATATATATATATATATATATATATATATATATATATATATATATATATATACATATATTACATATATATATACATATATTACATATATGTATATATATATATATATTACATATATATATATATATATATATATATATATATATATATATATATATATATATATATATATATTACATACATACATATATATATTGTGTGTGTGTGTGTGTGTGTGTGTGTGTGTGTGTGTGTGTATGTATGTCCATGTTCTGATTCCACATCACGCTGCTTTAATAACCTTACCTATACCTGGAATTCACTCATTTGATTAATCAGAGGCATTTATAGTATACGTACATGTCAGCCTGTAAGTGCACACTGAATTTGTCATTTGTAAATATTAATTAAAATATTGGCACACAAAAAAAAAAATGTACTGCTCATAGCCTTTTCTTCCGCTGACTTTATTGGAATCAATAGACTTGTGCGCGATCATTTACTTCTTAAAGCAGTCTGTGAATAGTAAGACGGAATGATTGACAGAAGAACGGGCTGTTGTGGGAGGTTTAAAAGTCCAAAGTCATTTTTCCACACGAGTGAAGGGAATTACAAACTGTCATAACTGGATGTTATTTGTCTGTGTCCGAATAGTGTTGATTTTCAGAGGTTGAGAAGCCTGTAATATGATTCGTTACAATTAACACTGCGTTGACTTGCTCTCTATAAAGCAGACGGACTGTGCATTAACAGCTGCTCCTCTCTCTTTTTCCATCTCCCTCTCTCTCCATCATTTCGCTTCATGATAAATGAGCATTTTGTCCCTGACTGTGTGCTTCCTCTATTCCTCTAATTAATCTGTTTGGTGGGTGTAAACATTAAACTCCATGCTCCTCTATCTTAGATTAATCTCTCTTGTCAAAGATGCTTCTTCACAGAGAGTGTGGAGAGAAAGTGTTCCCAGAGGGCAGACAAGGTCTTAGATGTTCAAAGGGACCATTCATTGGCTTTCAAAATAAATAAATAAAAAGCTGCTGGATGGAGTGAAATGGCATCTTTAAAATGTGGCACTCATGAATACGATGCCGGGCTGCTATTTTATATGGCAGGCTATATCTGTTTGAATGGGACAAACCAAAAAAAGGGTTACTTCAGCGATTAGCATATGGCTTTGTATCAGTAGAAACCCTGGAGTATATTCAAATGATTGTGCTTTCCCCGCTCATATCCCCCTGAGACAAGAGATTTATGCATTTTATTTCTGGAAAAATTCCTCCTATGATGCAAATTGACGATATTTGCATCATAGGAGGAATGTTTGGCCAAAGGCTAAAGACTACAGCCTGCAGAGGGAGCCATATCTGCATGTTTTGAACCCGCACATGAGGGATAGAGATCACACTCAGAGCTCAGCTCGCAGCTACAGGCACTCATGTAAACGGAGCTATGGTGAGCAATGTAAGTCTTTTAACTTCTCAAATTAATTTCTATGAAAGTTAAGCTTGCAAAGGCATGAACTGAAAACGCGCCAGACTGAACTCGCGTTGTGAATGTATGCCGCGAGTGTAGTCGTGATTACCTCAGCTCTCATCACGAGAGCTCATCAGCTCATTTATCTGACTCCTGGAGTTAGTGCTCAGTGCTGTGATACTCACGGCGACTCACTCATTATATTGAACACACACGTTCAGGTTTTAACTGTAGTGTCTTCTCCAACTCAGTCACAGAAATCAAGTTGGTGGCTTTGGGAGTGGCCTCACAGGGCAGCGAAGCATTCTGGGAATTGTAGTCTTTCATCCCCATGAGACAAAAATACATTTTCTGTATTTTCTCAGTCTAGAAGACACCAAATTCAAAAATATTTTCACATTTCTACTACACTGATGACCCAGTTTAAATACAGATTCATCTTCCCAGCACTGAAGTTCCCCTTTAAATAACAATAAAAGTCATCAATAAAAAATTATAGCAACTGATCTATTTTTTTTTTATTTTTATAAAATCATGCTACTGGTCAGGCTGGTCCATTTAAAGGTCTTTCCTATAGTTGTATTAAGAATAATTTTACTCCAAATTGATGCCGTCATGCATTCTACACTGTAAAAATAGGGCCCAATGTATTGTATAAATATGAAGGAATTTTCCGTATTGGGTTTTTACAGGTGTTTTACCTGTATTTTGAATTACACATTGCATTAGTTTGTGTTTTAAGGGTCAATGGAAATTTCTGTAAAAATACTGGATAATGTACTGGCAGAAAATTACCAGTACATTTTCCGTTTTTATTCTTTTACAGTGTAGTAATACTATATTACTACACTGAAATGTTCTTACAAAACAAATGTGGCACAAACACTTTGTAAGAATATTTCCGCCTGTTAAAGGTACAGTATGTATGCTCTACGCTGCTAGAGATCACTATTGGAAAGGCGTAGCTTGATGATGCCGCGAAGGAGCGTGAAACCGTGGGAGATGTCAAAGTTGGGAAGTCATGGGAAGTTACCTCCACAGCCGAAGGAAAGCAATCCGACGGGACTCATGTTCATGGATAATGGAGTTTTATTAACATTACTCTGATATGAAGCAGTGTGGGGCCGAGAGCGGAACGCAGCCGATGAAGTGAATGCTATGAGAGACAACTGCGTGACACACTGACCTCAAGTCTCATGGAGGAGCTCTGGAAGAGTATGAGAAGGAATGACGGCAGTTAAGGGCAAGAGAAGTCCAGGCCTGGGACATTTTATGTTGCTGTTTTTATTAGGCTTATATGCTAAAGTTTGCCCGCTGACGCTCCGTTCATTGTGTTGTCTTTTGCAATTAAAGTTATGTTTAGCATTTGCTGATTCCAGCCTAGGTAGTAACTGAATATTTATATGACATAAATTCACATTATTGGATTTCATTTTTTTTAATATATATATATATATATATATATATATATATATATATATATATTTTTTTTTTTTTTTTTTTTTTAAATTAACACCACACAGCTACTTCACAAAGTGAGAGACAAGGCACATACATATACACAGTTTGGGGGAGAAATTATATATATATATATATATATATATATATATATATATATATATATATATATATATATATATATATATATATATATATATATATATATATATATATACATATATATATATATATACATATATATATATATATATATATATATATATATATATATATATATATATATATATATATATACATATATATATATATATATATATATATATATATATATATATACATATATATATATATATATATATATATATATATATATATATACATATATATATATATATATATATATATATATATATATATATACATATATATATATATACATATACGTTTGGGCAGTAGGTTAATTCAGTGTGATAAGTTATGTGACTTATTGGATTTCATTATAATGAAACAGCCTAAAGTGCTGAATTGCTACTCATACACTGTAAAACAAATATTGTTGGTTTAACTTAAAGTAACCTGGTTGCCATCAAATTTTGAGTTCATTGAAATTTAAAAAAATTAGTTGATACAAATTAGCTTAATGAATAGAAACTCAAAATATTATTGTATCTGAACCATAAAAAATGTGATAAATCATGAAAATAGCACTATTGGGCATGTTTCACTGCAATTACCCAAATATGCTTACAAAATCTTTTTATAATATTTGTATAAAGGTTGTCGATTCTCAAAAATGTTCATTGCATTAACAATTTTTTTATTTTATTTCAATGAACCGAAATTTTAGGGCAACCAGGAAACTTCTTATATATATATATCCTAACTCCACTTTAATATATTATATATATATATATTATATATAATATATATATATTAAAGTGGAGTTAGGACCGGAAATCCAGGGTAACTCGGATATGACATCATTGATAGGCAACACAATGACATGGGCTGTTACATTGGTTTAAAATCGCAAATTTCTCTGGATTTAAACATTGTTGGAAACATTTGGGAGAATGTACCAATGCGGTCTCACTCCTATTCGTCACATATTGACGCTTGGACCCCTCAGCGTCACTTTTTAATGCACAGGGTGCTCCATCTGATTTCAGTTGTTTGACCAATGCGTCAGATCAAGACGCCTTTAATTATCTGCATTTGTAAAAAATTTTGCAAATTAAGCTTTGGCTTGTTGAAGCCAAAAAGGTAATTTTGAGTTTATATCTCACAATTCTGACTTTTTTTTGTGCAAATCATAAACAGAATGAGATATTCGTTAATGTCTTTTTTCCCCCCTCAGAATTGTGAGTTTATATATTTTTCCCACTCAAAATTGATATAAACTCAAATTTGTGAATAATAAAGTCTGAACTGGGAGATATAAACATGCAAATGCAAAAAAAAGACCCAAGAATTGTGAGGTAGGCTAGGTTTAAAAGTTATTTATGTCAAATGTTATAGGTTTAAATATCATTTCATGCTGTCTCTGCTGTCCTTTATGAACACTTGTAGACTTACTGTTCACATCAAGTTCATGCTTTAACAGTAGACTAACTGTCATTGCGGGTTTCATCAGTCCAGTCTGTGACTTGCAACATAAACGTATGAGTTGAGCTTCAAAGGGTGTCTTCAAAGACAGAATTCTATAAAAATGAAGACTGTATATTCTGCCACCATGCGCACGCGTACCTGCAAGTGACATAACGTCTCCAAATTGGTCTATAGAGGGTGTATGCATTGACGTCACTTCCCCTTTTACACACTCCCTCAGCCGGACTGAGTGGCAGAAGAGCTGCTGCATGACTGGATTTAATAAAGGAAACTACAAAAATGCGTTCAGTTGAATCTAAAGGTTGGGCTCCATATGGTGTTCATTACAACTTCCCAAAGCTCCCGTGATCCATGGATATTGACATGCAGTCAGGAATCATGTTTCCTGACATTTATATGAGCCTGATTTTTTTGCCTGTGAATGCTTTATATAAATATAATATAGGTAGGGCTAAATCCAGGTGATCAATTATATCAATGTTATATGTATATTTACATTTAATCATTTAGCAGATAAAAAAAAAAGGGAGAGCAGTAGAAGCAACGAAACAGACAAGGCCAACAACCTGTAAGAGCTGTAAGAAGTCTCAGTTAATTAGCACAGTACACCGTTTTTTTCTTCTTCTTTTTTTTCTGGACAAACAAACAAAAATTAATGGATAGTTAAGTGCTATTCTTTACTGGTCAGGTGCAATTGGAAGAGGTGTGTCTTAAGATGTTTTTTTAAATGTATATTGTCCAGCCCTAAAACTTTGTCAACATTTTGTGTCAGTGTTTATTCAAAAAACACAAATTATGCAGATTATAAGATATTTAATTGATGAGTTGTCAATACAATATACAGGGTATGAATTTAACACAAAATTCCACATTTTGACAAAATGATAACTGCAAATCCATGTTTTGCTGCCTGGAGTCCAGTTGTTTCTGTGAACTTATGCAATCCATTTGCTTTTCTTTTCTGTAGCTTTCGGCAGTCTACAAAAACCATAGACTGTAAAAAAATATGGACGTAGTGTCCGTGACATTATCCATAGGATTCTAAAGCAGTTTTGAAGCGTAAAGTTGAGACGAGCTGGCCATCGCCATCTTAGCAACGTGTCATCGCGCCTCACGCCCAGATAACAAATGAGCAAAGAGGCGGGATTTGGGCGGAGCTGAGGTGACGCGATGACTAACAGACAGCAGATAAATGGTTATCGACCTTTCACTCAAAGTGGCCACGCCCTTAATTATGCAGAACTTTAAGGCTTTATATAATGTAAACGAATGAGTTATAAAAAAATTCACTCCCCACACAGTTGTCATGAAGGGCAGCTGTATACAAAACCACAATTTGTACAAGGCTGTAAACAGTTTTTTTTTTCTGCTGTAAAGTTGGGAATTTTAACATGGGGCTCAATGAGATTCTGCTCCCTTCTAGAGCTCTAGTGGCCAGTTGAGGAATTACAGTTTAAGTCACTTCCGTATTGGCTTCAAGAGAAACTGCGGGAGGTTGCTGCTTGGTTAAAATACATCTCAGATTTATTGTGAAATGTATTTATATAGTCAATCTCAAATAATTTTCCATTTTAGGTTCATGTTTTTTTTTTCTTTTTTTTTTCGGCATTCATGCTGAAAACCAATGCTGCCACTCAGTGGGCGTAACCGCAGTCACACTGGCTGGCGGTGACGTCGCGTACATACCGTCTATAAGAAGGTCTGTTCACATGGCAGCCGTATTTGCAACACATGGCAGCTATTTTGGGCATCCAAAGCCAAGTCATATCTACTTCATTGGGGGAATCCTGAAATCTCAAAACTCTCACACACTCACAATTATATATCTAATGTCTCTGGTAACTTACTGACAAAGAGCGTCTAATTTAAAGCATAGCAGTCTAACAAACATGTTTCATGCTTTTTCGTGAATAATTAAAAGAACTGGTTCAGTAGAGTCATCTTGTGAGTTGGCCATCATGGCTCACACTGTGTCACTTGTAATATGCACCGATGTCACACTGCATAAGTCTTTCTAAATGGATTTTAAATTATTTTCTCAACATTTCTTGCATGTGTTACATTTTAGGCACAGTCTGGAATCGTATGCTGACACTCCATGAAAAGACCCTTTAACATCATTGCTATCTTTGCACAATTTATTTTTATTAGCCTAAAAATCTAGACGCACCCTAGCGGGAGCAAATCTAATCTGCCGTGAGTGTCGTCTAGCAACTCTCATTACACTTCTGAGCTGGAAAAACCAGACTCTGGTCAGACCAATCACATCGTGTATAGAGTCGGTGGGTGGGGCTTAACATAATGATTGCAGAGTTGCGCTTGCGTACTACTAGTAAACACAGAAACTGGCGAACGGCGGTCTTTCGAATCAGCTTTGACCGCGACTCTGGAAGACTTGGAGTTAAGCTTTTCTCTGAGAAAAGAACAAAGAACGGCACTGAAGTCATTCTTAGAAAGGGAAGATGTGTTCAGAGTTTTGCCGACTGGATACGGTGAATGTTTAATCTGTCACCGAGCTCTGTTTCACCTTTGTTGCTCTGGTTGGTTGTAGCGCTATCCTATCGCGTGCAGAGGGAGTTTGAAAGACAACCGTTTATCCCGCTTCTCAGATTGAGCCCTGTCTATGGTGAGTTTCCAGACCAAACATCTTGATGTGGGTCTGGATTGTCAGGCTAATTTTTATAGCTCCAGTGGAAAAAAAGTAATTTTTTCATTTTAGTAATACCATAGTAACATAGTATAACCCCAAATGGTTCTTCTACACACAAAAAAATATATTTTTTAGCAGTGTGGTTGATTTAAAAAAAGCCTTGACAACCACAAGCACGTGGTTTTAAACCAAGATGACACTGACCTATGAACTGCAGAGTTACACAGATCCACCATTGCCACTGTACCCTTGTGCAAAGTCGTTCCTCCACCCAATTACTCCAGAGGGACCATCCCTACATTAAGTGTGCTGTGGAGTCAGATAAAAGACTACTAATAGCATCTACGAGGCAGATATGTGAAACTGTTGTTTAGCCGGTTGATACTGCTGTGTTTGTCCTTCGTGCCTTGTCTTTTTCCTTCATTCTTTTTTACTACTCCACTTCTCTCTCTCTCTCTTTCTGTTTCCTGGCGTAGAGAAGCCTCTCTTTTCATCAAGGTCCAGACCAGCTCTTCGAAAATTTAATTTGATGTGACAGGCACATCTATTTCTCAGCCAGAATCACTGTAGCGCTTCGGTTCAGATTACATGCTACTCTCCACAGGTGAGCCGTGACCTACACAAAGCAAACAGCACGAAAGCCATTCAACTAATCATCAAATGTATGCCTCACATCCTCCTCGTGATAGAAAGCACTGAGATGGTGAGGGAAGATGATTGGGAAATAATTACACAGATAAAGGATTTTTCCCCACTTGATTTGATTTCAGGAGGACTTTGTGACATCACAATTTAAATTGATTAGAGGACATTGTGAAATCATAATAACCGATCCTAATTACTGCAGAAAAAAATCAGAGCTTTAAATATTTTAGGAGTAGGCCTATGTGATGACTAAATGTAGTTTTTGCTGGGCACTATAACTATTAATTTTAGTTCAGTTAATTTTTAAAAAACGTTTTATTTAGTTTTATTTTATTTTAATTCGTTTAGTTTTAATATTTTGGGCTTCCAAAGATAATGTGCAAATGGCTCTTATTAAAAAAATGTTTAAAGGGGCTGTCTTTTTAAATACTTTTCTAATACATCTCATGCATTCAGACTCATCAAGTGTAATGTTTGCCTTCACATGCTTTCAGGAATTCCATAATTCTCACTTCTGAAGGCGTGATTACGAGCTCATCCCATTCAAATTTTAAAATGGGAGTGCGTTCATATGCAATTTTTACCTGGGAAACTCGTATTTACGATAATTCCGAGAGCACGTTGTAACAAGTACAATTCAGTGCTGCTCCTTTAAGGCTGAAGGCACTTCTTTTTTTACTCGCTGGCTGAGTGGGCAGTCCTTCAGATGGAGTGCGAGCTGTTAGCTGCATGTAGGTTTTCTGATGCTCTTTATCGTTTATTTTCTTCTATTAAGTAACGCTGTCTTTTGTGCAAATTAACGTTACCCCATGTGTGCATGGGAACGGAGCTAATAATAAACTCCATGTGAAACGCCAGATAGCCGGCCTACGTGAGTTTGCTTGCTCTTAACTGCCTCCATTCGCTCCAGCTATCCGGTCTCTCTCTCCTGAAGCCTTACAATGTGAATACAGCATTAGTTCAGGCAGGTCAGGTTAGTCAATCTCGAGTCAGCTGTGGCCTGTTGCACAAAGCTGGTTTAAGTTGTTACCCAGGTAAATTCGAAATTAGTTTGAGTTTTTTAGGGCTCAAGAAGGTGTATTGTTTTTCATCAGTGTTCATCACCATGGTAACCATAGACAGTAAAAGAAATGGACCGAGCGATCCCATTGACGTCAACGGCTAAATAATGAAGTCAACCTAGGGGCACTCACTTCCTGATGGCTGAGCGAACTGCGCTGGCTCAGACGGAGCTTGAGGACGTAGATGTGACGTGAGCCTCCTGTCTGACAGCTGTAGGTCTTCTAGTAGTTGTGGAAAGTGAAAGCTGAATCACGTTGTTTAAATATTTTCTCCCGTTGCTTTTGGCTCACTATGGGCTTCTCCCCATTCTTCCCCCTTGACTTTATCAGACTTTATGTCCCCACGTCCCCCCGACTGTCCCATAGACAGTAAAAGATTGCCTGCGAGCGTCTCCTCAGGTCTATACGGTAATTTCTCAACTGTGCGACAGAGTCGCGTTGGTTATGACGCAATCGTTAGCCTATTTTTACAAAAACAGCTTCTAAGGGGCGATAGTGTAAGATACAAGGTAACGGAGCCTTTTATGCATTGTCGTGTTTCTCTAGAAATAAACAATGGACAAATGGAGTCTTTAAACATCTCAGATGTAAAGTTATTCACTGTCAAAGTGACTCAAAAATGAATGGGAGTCAATGGGATGCTAACAGCAGGTGATGGCTTGGTTAGCAATGGCAGCCCCTAGGGGTGGAACGCTTTCCGAGCGCTAGATTACCCCCTTGATGGTAACCTACACTACAAGCTAACCTATGCTGCGTTCCAGTTCGTTTTTATCATGCCCTTCACTCGCAAACTTCCCTCCGTCTCGTTCACTCGGATGTGCGTCATGCCTACGTTGCATGAGTGCCTGTCGGTACACGATCCGTTCCACCTGCACGATCCGTTCTACGCATGCGTAGTAGACTCTTTAGAAAATGCGCATGCGCAAATGAAAATACTGTTTTGCAACGATTTACGACACTGCACGATCTGTTCCACGCATGCGCATATTTATACCACGAGACTCATTCACTCACAGCAAAAGAAAAGAGAAGCGTCTGGTTGCAGACTATGGGCGATTTTTTTTTTTTTTAATGTTTATTATTATTGTTGTTAATTACAAAGTATGACTATGGGCGAGTGGAGCATGTATGAGTATGAGTATGAGCTCGGTTGGAGGGTTTAGGGTCAAATCATTGAAAATCATAAAATCATTGGCCAGAGGTTACCATCTTGTCATCATGTGCCTTGGAGATATTGGCTGATTGGACTGCTGTCAAGTTTAATACCACTGCCCCCCGCAAATCATCCACTCAGCAACAACTCGGCAACAAAGTAAGCCTATTTCCAGAGGTGAGTAACTTTTTATTTTTGCACAAACTGTTTAAATATTATAACTAACTTCACGACTAAAAAAGAAATCTAATAAAAATAAAGTGATAAGGCCTAGATGACACTGACAACAGAGGTTACATTGATTACATGATTTTATAAAGTTGTGAAGAAATGACAGTAGCATGTAATATTTTCTGACAGGATTTGGTGTCAGAGAAGGGTTTCTGACAGAAATTTGTTTTTTTAAAGTAATTGTTCACCTTATTTCATATTGCATACATGATTTTTATAAAGTTGTGAAGAAATGACAGTAGCATGTAATATTTTCTGACAGGATTTGGTGTCAGAGAAGGGTTTCTGACAGAAATTTGTTTTTTTAAAGTAATTATTCACCTTATTTCATATTGCATACATGATTTTTATAAAGTTGTGAAGAAATGACAGTAGCATGTAATATTTTCTGACAGGATTTGGTGTCAGAGAAGGGTTTCTGACAGAAATTTGTTTTTTTAAAGTAATTGTTCACCTTATTTCATATTGCATACATGATTTTTATAAAGTTGTGAAGAAATGACAGTAGCATGTAATATTTTCTGACAGGATTTGGTGTCAGAGAAGGGTTTCTGACAGAAATTTGTTTTTTTAAAGTAATTATTCACCTTATTTCATATTGCATACATGATTTTTATAAAGTTGTGAAGAAATGACAGTAGCATGTAATATTTTCTGACAGGATTTGGTGTCAGAGAAGGGTTTCTGACAGAAAAAAAATATTTTTTCTTATAGAATGAAAATGGAGTTCAGAGGAAAAACAGAGAAGTTTGCCCTTTACGATGCCGTGCAGCGATATTTGGTTTACGGGCTAGTGGATGCGGCGTTTAAGAAGAAGGTCTCATGCATGGCTAAAAATTTTGCTATAAGAGGTAAGTGAGTGGAGACGGGTAGCAGCAGCTAGGAGTAATGGGCGGAATAGTAATTTTAGGAATATCTATTTTAAAGTCAGTCCAAAATGAAATAGAAAAAGGGCAATACAAAAAATAAATGTTTAATATCTTCAAGTGATGTGTTACAAAAAGTGCATTCATTTTGTAAAAACATTGTTTGTCTATCACAGAAAGTCATTATTTTTCTCTTTAACAGTATGCCCTCTGCATCTGTACTGGTGCCATGTTTCACTTTTTGGATGTAAGTTGTAGTTCATGTAATGTATGTATCCAAGAATGTTAAAAAACAAACAATGCAAGACTCCAATATTACATGCATATTACAGACTGACATACCATCTATTCGGAAGTGGTGGTGTCTCCAGATCCTGGAGAAATTCTCGATCGCAAGGTAGGACACATTTCAAGCACTAAAACATTGCTTGCAATGTCTGCTTTACAATTGTGCTGCATTAACAGTACCATACTTTTAAATAGGCATGGGCAGAACTTAGGGCAGCGCTTTGCCTTCTGGACAGAGGAGGCAGAACAACTGATGGCAGGCACCCTACCACCTATTTACAGCCTTTATCGACCCCAAATAGTCAAGGTATGGCCAAACTAACCAGACAACCATTTCCACGTATGCATTCTATATAGGTAGGTCTCCAAAAATTAGAATATTTTGGAAAAGTGTGTGAATTACTGAATTAAATGTAAAACTTGAAATGGATACATTATATAGATGTATACAACATGCTACATCATGTGATATATTCAAAAATAGAAGATCGTAACAGACGATTTAAATTACTTAAAAATTAATTTAAATTACTTAAAAATCGATTTAAAAAGAACAGACAGTTAAATTACTTATTTAATAACCAAATATAACCTGTAATACAACATGAACCCCGCCTCAGATCTGTTATTCAGAATGTGTGGACGCACTTCCAAGAACAACGTGCTGAAGCGTCACCTCAACCCAATTAATTCAAAACGATTTATTAAAATATTGTTTTCATTAATGTTATGTAATGTGACAGTCCCAATCATAGTTATTATTAGTCGTGCGTTGCTGTTTGAACTGCGCGAGCTGAAGCGGATGCGCTGAATTAACACCGGTAAGTTAGGCAAGGTAAGGCACTGAATCTCTTTGTTAGCGCATTATTTAACTAAACAAAAAGCTTCCTATATGAGATTAATCAGATTTATATAAAGTTAACAAAATATTACAAATTATATCTACACAAAATTTTGCGAATGCACAAGTGAACTTGAATTGAGTTGCTGATATTCATATTCAGAATGGGAGACGCGTACACACGCTCCTCCTAGAACGCTCTTAACACGGCACCTTAACCCAATGACTTTACAACCATTTATTAAAATAGTGTTCTCATTTCTGGTATATAATATGATCGTCCCAATCATAGTTATTATGAATTGCTCTGTATGCGCTAAAGCAGAAGCACTGAATGAAAATGTAAAATGGTCCCAAATAGAACTGGGGCACGCTCGCATCATTTTTCCTCCCGTTTCGCGGTTGAGCAGCACACACGCGCATGACCCTGCTTAATCGATGATCGATAAGTCTTATCGATCAAATGTCTTATCGACAATTAATCGATCATCGATTAATCGTTGACATCCCTAATGTACACCAATAATGCGCTTTTTTCCAATGATCAGAGTAAGGAGTTAATCGCAGTAAAATGTTTACATGACTGGAGCAAACCTCTTCACTCCTACATGCAGTTTTTATTTTCGTATTATTTACACATAGCCCAATGCAGAACACAAATGATGAACTAATATACTGTCCACTGTTTTAATTTACGGACGTTAAATAATAAATAGGTTCTTATGGACGTATTTTGTTATTCTGTGCTGTGATGAAGACAGAAATATTATGTCGGTGACTGTAACAGTTTTATACACTACTGTCACGTTATCTGAGCTGTTTCTGGATAAAGGCAGACTGCTGCCGATTAATTGACAGTGAGTCGTGTTGACAGAGTTCAGGGAAAACGTCCTAATTTCTGTAATTAAATTTTTGTTTATTTTTGGTTGTTTGTGCTATTCTAATTTTGTGAGATACTGAATTTGGGGTTTTCTTTAGATATAAGCTGTAGTAATCAAAATGAACATGCATAATATAAATATTTCGCATAGTGTCTAATGAATTTACATAACGTATGAGATTCACGTTGTAAATTTGAATTATTGAAACTTCCACAATATTCAAATTTTGTGAGACCTACCTGTATTTACTTTGTGCATGTTATGGTTTATTTGAGCTAGCAGATGCTTTTGTCCAAAGTGGCTTACAAATAAAAACAGTACAAAGGTTCGCAATTAATAGCCTAATGAAAATACAATATAAAAGCATAAAAAACCATAACTAATAATAACTATTTAATTTATGCTGAAAATATGTCTTAAGGCCCCTTTTGAAAGACCCAAAACATCTTATGTTGTATTAATGGTATTTTACTTTGTCATAGGAGGAACAAGTAGAAGTGGAGGAGCTGCCCCTCACATTGAAACATATGTACCAGGCAGAATACATTGTGAGGAACAGTGTTGGGCTTTTCACTGGCCAGGTGCAAGAACCAAAATACATGTCCATGGATCATGATGAACGAAGGAAAGCATGGAGGGAGCTGGAGTTGATGAGCTGTGATGCCATGGAGCCTTTTACGTTTATTTTTGAAAACCTCCAGGACATGGAAACATTCAATGATAATTTGCAAAGACACCCTCAACCTGAGAGTAAATGCTGGAGTTGGGGTGCACAGTCACCCATATACATTTTGTTAGTGTGGGTGTATCTGGGTGACTGTGCACCCCACACTCTGCGTGAGAGGGAGAGAGTGTGTGTGTGGGAGACGGAGGGAGAGAGACATATGTGTGTGTGTGTGTGTGTGTGTGTGTGTGTGTGTGTGTGTGTGTGTGTGTGTGTGTGTGTGTGTATTTGTACTCATAAATAAAACTTCTGTGTGAACAAATGCTTCTTTCAAGTCATTTACACATAGCAGTCAACATCAAACATTGAAAATAATTTTACACAAGTCATTATAGAAGTATTATTGACATTATGCAAGAGCTGCATTGGTCTGCCATTGTCTGTGATGTTTGTTTGCTGTAATATTTACCAGTAAAGAGTAGGTTATAGCAACTTAATTAATTCATAAAACAACAATATTATTATTGTTTTCATTTTAATTTAGTTTCTATTAAATTTCCCACAAATTCTACAGTACAACAGTGATATATTTCTCAAGTAAAACCGAACTTTCATTTTGACGAGTTGCCGTGAATATACCTTTTAGTTTCTGCGTGTTTATGATATGACGGTGGTTTTTCTCAAATGAAACGGTGAAACGCAGATGAAGTGACTGAGTGGCTCTGGAGATGACGGACATGCGTTTATGTCCTCGTATGAGATGGAAACACACGACTGTCAAGCGCAATTCTTTGTAGGCCTATGGGTTTGAGGTAAACTGCGGATCAGCGCCATTCATACCCACACACACAGGAGTCAGGAGGACACTCAGGATTCGTAGCATAAATAGTTTTTTTTGCTGTTTAATATTCACATAAACTAGTCTATATCACCAGATGCGGTAGGGTATTATGTCCCTTGTCTTCTGTAAACAACATTGAAGGGATTATTTTCCTCATTTAGATTATATAGATAGCCTATATAGATCCATACTAATACAAAATTACTCAATTTAAAGGTTAACTATTAGCAGATATTAATTTTAAAAAACGGCACAAACCGTCTTTGACGGTTGATCATACGTTCATGTAACGACTCACGTCCTTTGCTATTTATTTTGTGTTACATTTAAAAGCATCAAAATAGACATGCTGTTAAATGTAACACAAATATGACGCAAATTGTGCCGCCTTGCCGTCAATAGTGTAGAAAAACCGTGACGTTTTCTACTACGTAATTATGCGCATGCGTAGAACGGATCGTGCAGGTGGAACGGATCGTGTGCCCACTACTGGCGGAAACTTTTCAAATGGACTGAACTGGAACGCCCTAAGCCCTTGATCACTTGGAATCCACTATGGAGTTGATATATTATTTATTTTTTACCTTTACGAAACTGTTTAATGCAGCATTCTATATGTATATGGATGTGTTTGGGTTGTTTTAAATGTTTTTAAAAATAGTTATAGTTGTTTGTGGTGGGGTAAATTAAACGTGATATGTGGTGACGTCACAATCGCGTTGCATTGTGGTATATGAAGCTGCCTGAAGTGTACATATGAAGTAGACTCGCTCACTCGGTCAAAATCGAGGGAGCAAGGGTCTGTCCATACAAACTTCCCTTGTCCACTTCACGAAGTGGAACACACTTAAAAATGGCGGCAGGGATTCCCCCAAGGGGAAGTGCTTAGGGAAGTTTGCAAGTGCGTGTCTTAAAGGGTAACTAAACCCTAGAACAACTTTTTTTAGTTAATGATCTGCAAGAATGGAGCTTTATTATTATTGTTCATTGAGTCGAGTAAATGTTTTGACAGTTGGGTTTAAAGTGTTTAAATTCTATAATATATGGTATAAAAACGTCTTAGTGCTGCCCTCTTAAGGTTGAACGGTGGCTACTGCAGTTGAATTTTCCTATTGGACGTTATGGTACTTCGTTACGTAGGTTTGTACTTCCAACGGCTCACTATCCACGCCCCTGGCACGAGCTCACCACGCCCTGAGAAATGTTTTCCGTGATCACATGATGAGAACGGCTTCAGTCCAGTATGAGCGCTCATGTTAAATGAAGTAGAAACATTATGAATGAAACTTTCTCTTCACTTGCTTTCAACATCCTAATTAAGAAAATACAGATATATAATGCAGTTGTAAGTACATGTTAAGCTTTTCTTCTGATAGTTTTGCCACCTGTCATGTCTACAGATAATTTTCATACCTCAGACGCTTTCAGACAAACCCTGACACGCAAATGGTTGCCGTGGTAACGAACAACAAATCCGTAACGTGCTAGACTGCGGGCGTATGTAGTCTAACTTTTATTTAATGCATGAGGAATATTTAATATGAGGAAATCTGTTGTAATAGGCTATTAGGTTTGAACTTATTGGTCCTGTGATTTTTTTAGTGGCATTCAGTATAAGGATATGGCTGTTCAGTGTTCATAGATTAGTTAGTGATCTCATTCTCTCTTGCGCTGCTGCTTCGCTAGCATGAATGAATGAATGAATGAAAGCATCGTATGCATCGGGAGTTAAAGCAGTTTGAGCCAACAAACTCTGTGTCTACAGACATTTCACCCTCCTCCACTTCAGGTGAAGGTGGTGGAGAGAAGTCCTCTACTTTAGATGACCGCTCTGTTGCAAAACTACTGTCCTCACTCCAGTCACTATCAATCTTTGCGAGTCTGACAGCTGTCAAACAAGTTGTCACTACGGGTCTCAGGTGCACGCCCCCCGCTCAGCGCCGCCCTCGTCTCGTCCCCTCTCTCTCCGCTGGGCTCTGCCCACTTTTGCAGCATTTTTCAAATATTGCCAGAGGGCGGAGTTAGGCTGTGAACAGGGGTTTAGTTACTTCCTAAAGTGGAGTGGAACGCAGCACTGCTCTGGAGCAGGTTTTATTCTGGGTTAGAGATCGCAAACCCAAACTGGACCAATCAGCTGCAAGTAAAGATGCAATAAAGCCACATCCCCTGTATCTATGGTTCCAAATGAAAACAGTTTATAATGAAAAAAAAAAAAAACCGTTAGAAAAAATTTGTGCATCTTTTGGTGCTTATTATTTATTAGGCTATAGCCTATGAATTATTAATCACTTTAAATTCATATAAATATTATATTAATTGACAAGTAGCCAAGTAGTAATATAAATACAATGCATGCATTCATAATTCTTTTAAACAACGTGTTTTAATTTGAGTTCTTTGTGAACCTATAATTATTAGGCATATTTCTTTGATTCACATCATGCATTGATATAGTCAGATATTCTTTCAGCTGCCTTCTCAAACTTTCGCTACAGCAGCAGTGTTTATTCCTGCCTTGTAAACGCATTTCATTTCATGATAATTAAAACGATCTCTCAATCTTCAGAAGAGAAGTTAATCAATCTGACGGACACTGTGATTGGCTGTTTGCCGCACATGTCACACTTTCAGGTGCATGCGCCTGAGAGTTAATCGCTAACTGGATTGAATTTGAGTTGATAGAGAAAAAATGTATACCGAGCTTTGGGAAACGGTTTAACTTGATTTAAACCAGGTTGGATTTATGTGGATGTGTCAACTCTAAACCTACCCTGAACCTCAGAGTTTGTTCAGTTAGCTTACAACAGGCCTCTGCTCACAGCTCCTTCAGTATTTTCATCTTCTGCCATCGCTTCTCCAGAGATAATTAATGGCGATTTCGGAGAGTGACACCACATCATCTAAATAGGAACTGCACAGTCTGGATTTAGTGAGATTAATTTGTTTCCCACATGGATTTCACCTCAGAGTCATTCGCGAACTTTAACACGCGATTCCCTGCATTGATCTGTGTGATCTGGATATGACCGAGTTGACAGTGCTTCGCACATGCTGCATTGTTGACATGGACTATATTTATGCTAAACAACCCAACCAACTAAATAAGAACAATTCAGATGAGAGGAGATCTGAACTCTGCATGAGGATGGACGGATTTCAAGAGAAGACCAAACATCCACGTCATGCTGGCTATATTTCATCCCATTCATCCTTGAATGTCTTCATAAAGCTAAGTTCCTTTTTAATGCTCATTAAGCTATCAGGGTATTGACAACTGCTTGTTGCTTAGGCTTCTAGTCATTTTCAGTAACCTTGTGCTAGCCCCTGCTTATGTGATCATGTGCATTAAATCTGTTGTCATTTGCAAATTGCTTGTTGCTGCAAGATGCTGTGCATTATACTTAAGTCAGGTTGTTTTTGTTTGGTGTGCCTCTTTATACAGCACAGATTCAATCAGCTTGTTTTCTGCTGTGGTGCAACTCTAAAAAGACAGTAGTTACAGTCATTGTTCAGTTGAGTCAGCTCAGCCTTGATTCTATTATCTGAATGGCATTCTTAAAGTTATAGTAGATATTGGAAACTTGTGTTCTTAAATATTTAGTTGATATTGTAAACACGCTTGTTAAAGCTATAGTACTATTGGAAACACTTGTTCTTAAAGCTGTAGTGTCGTTAGAAGCACACGTGTTCTTAAAGCTTTAGTGCTATAGGAAACAATTGTTCTTAACCCCTTGCCTGTCACCCCCCGATTTGGCAAATGGAGCATTTAGACATAGTTATTCTGAATAAACACATAACCAATATATTTAGAAAGCCAACACTTGAGCGTTTACAGCTGCATACTAAAACAGCTGCATAATTTTTTTTTTCTTCATGTATAAAAATGTGAATGTAGGACAACTACTTATAACTACAACTAAATTGAAGGCACAAGTGTGGTCATGCTTTATTTAAAATCTGAGGCTATGTCCAAATCTATGAATTTTATGAAACATAAGACCATGTCTGGATATTGTGTTTTTTTAGATGTGTTTATCAAATAAGTTTGTTGGCCTGAAGACAATTTTGCAGTCTTTTGTCTAATGTCTGACAAGGAGAACAGCTCAAATAATGCTACAATGTGCTCACTCAACGATCAATTCGCACCTTTGAATGTCTGAGACGGGGAATTGTATTATATGGTGATTATATGTTATATTTATCATTTTATATGGAGTTAAGTGCTACACCTGTTAGCAGTCAGAATGTAAACATCCATCATTGATATAAAATAGCAGAAATCACATGAACAATCACACTAAAACCTTATTTCATAGTTATCGTGTGTTTATTAGCTTCTTAGTTCATGCGTAGAAATGTAAAATACTTGTTCTTCACAGAGCCAGAATGAGGAGTGTCCACACAGGAGGAGCGCGTCATGCGTCAAGCTGTAGTGTTGTTAGAAACACGCGTGTTCTTAAAGCTTAAGTGCTATCGGAAACACACTTGTTCTTAAAGCTGTAGTGTTACGATAGTGGTCCTGACAGAAACACTGCTAAAGAGTTTAAACAAAAATAAAAATTAATTGGACGTATATTTCAGGATTCGTATGTTTTTATTTTTTTTTATAAGTAGCTCCTTGTATAACATCATAAAGGGTAGAATTTTTTGTATGGGAACGTCTCCCGGATGAGCACATGAGCACAACAGTGATACACGGGTTGATCCAAAATGAGTGGACCCGTGTCTGCGGTCACCCGTGTGTACCCACTGTTATGAGTCATCCAAGAATATTTTTAATGATATTCGGTTCGCGGTCGGTCGGGTCGTTTGAAATAATGACGCAGGACAAAATGCCCGATTTCCCAAGACTTTGAACTGAGCAATGCTACTGTACCATTTTAATATAGCCTGACAAGCCAGACCCACATCAACATGTTTGGTCTGGGAACTCCCCATTGGCAGGGCTCAATCCGAGCGGCGGGATAAACGGTTGTCTTTCAAACTCCCTCTGCAAGCAATTGGATAGCGCTACAACCAACCAGAGCAACATGAAGTGGAGCTAATTGAAGCTAGTAAACATGTGAAGATTAAACTTTCGCCGTATCCGGTCAGCAAAACTCAGAATACATCTTCCCTTTTTAAGAATGACTTCAGTGCTGTTCTTTTCTCAGAGAAAAGCTTAACTCCAAGTCTAGAGTCGCTGTCAGAGCTGATTCGAAAGACCGCTCTTCGTGGGCTTCTGTGTTTACTAGTAGCACACAAGTGCAACTCTGGCGTCATTATGTTAAGCCCCGCCCACTGACTCTATACATGATTTGATTGGCCCGACCAGAGTTTTGGCCTTTACAGCTCAGAAGTGTATTGAGAGTTACTAGCCGACACTCGCGGCAGCTTAGATTTGCTGCTGCTAGGGTGCGTCTAGATTTCTAGGCCAATTTTAATAGGCTATCCTTTTTAAAATGCATATAGCTCAAGCTCAGTAATGTCCAACACGATCACATGGTAATGCGTATCAATAGAGTGTGCAATCTCGTGGAATGTATACGCCAAAATGAGTATATGACACGATCTTGGGTAGGATGGGGATGGTGGGGTGGGTGGTTTGTGCGTATAATACGCCATAAAGTGCGTATCATATGCATGTGGTTTTTCACAAAAACTAAATTTGGCCTATACATTCCAGGGTGGGATTTTTGTTGGCAATGTAGGGGGAGAGAAGCGCACATGTGGCATAGCGGGCCGGTGACGAGTGCTAATGGGTGCCAGCTGCGCGACACACTGGTCTCACACAGCATTCAGAAAAAGAACAGTTTGCGACTTTGTGCTCCTAAGGGCTTTCACACTTTTCCAAAAGTGGGCTCTCTGTTGACCTGCTGATGAATTCTCCAAGCAGGGTCGAAACAAACATTGCATTCATCAATAATATGCATCTAGAGCTGAAATGGAAAATGATTGGCCACTTCAAGAATTGCCTGCTTTCGCCGCTGCACCTCTAAGCGCACGTCAGGGCCTGAAACATTTCTCCTCCACAGGCTGGATTAATGGATATTATGCCAGGGAGCATTTACTACTTTAAAAAAAAATGCGTACAATATTTTTTTTTTTTTGCGGTCCGAGTTGCGGGCGGGTTAGTCGAAATCGTCGGTCAGGTGTGGGTTGTTTACATTGACCCGCACATCACTGGTGCACATCAACCAGAGCAAGAGCGAGCACATCAACAAGCTTCGTTTAGGTTATGGAAGCCGTCGGCGGCGCTGTCATTTTGTTTTTAGACCACAAAATCAACATGTCACTAAAGAAGTGTGTTTTTGGTTGAAAGGGAAAGATAACCTTGTTCAGCTTCCCAAATAACCCAGCGTGAAGGGAACTGTAGATGCAGTTTGTGTTTCCAGAGCAGCAACAAAGTTCTGCAAGTGTGGTTTTTAGTTTCCTGGATTTCGCTGACGAATGTTTTATAGACAAGGCCCATTTCAATGCTGGATTTGCACATCGTTTGAAACTGAAAGATGGAGTGGTCCTAGTGATAAAAGATCCCGGTCATGAGGCAACACAAATCTGTGTCAAAACCAGAGACTGTAAAAAAATATGGACGTAGTGTCCGTGATATCACCCACATAATTCTGAAGTGCAATTTTGAAGCGTAAAGCTAAGACGAACTGGCTATCGCCATCTTGGCAACGTGTCATCGCGCCTCACGCCCGGATAACAGAAAATGAGCAAAGAGGCGGGACATGGGCGGGGCTGAGGTGACGCGAAGACTAACAGACAGCGCATAAATGGCTATCCACCTTTCACTCAAAGTGGCCACGCCCTTAATTATGCAGAACTTTAAGGCTTTACATAATGTAAATGAATGAGTTATAAAAAAATTCACCCCCCTCACAGTTGTCATGAAGAGCAAAAGCTGTATAGACCAAAACCACAATTTGTACAAGGCTGTAAATGTTTTTTTTTTTTTTTTTCTGCTGTAAAGTTGGGAATTTTAACATGGGGCTCAATGAGATTCTGCTCCCTTCTGGAGCCTGTCCCTAGTGGCCAGTTGAGGAATTACAGTTTAAGTCAGGCCATCCTTAAAAATATTCTTGTTTGCCGTAACCCGACCGACCCTGTCAATTTAGGGCCGACTCAATTTTTTTTTTTTTTTTCCTTTTAGTCCGACCGACTTGCCGGTTGTAAATTTGCATTAAGACCGACCAATTTCTTTTTTTACTCTTCAAACATCTAATACAAAAGTAATAAAATAATATGAATATATTTTAGTAAGTATTATAAATATATAAATTGCCTGGGTCTACATACGAAGGCTACGTTCTTTATTTTATAGAAAAACTCGTGACGTCATCTATGTTTACACTAAGGTTAACGGATGTCACACTATGGCCTGCGTGTGTTCGTTTCGGCTCACTCTCTCATTCTCTGTAACGTTAGACTATTAAAGCCCTGTCGGAGATTTTGCCGCATTGTGTGACAGGAGTCAGGAGGACCATGGACACGTTACACACAGGCAAGTGCACTGCAGAGAGGAGGGCTTTGGGGGTTTGAACCCTTGCCCTTTTTGAAAATGAATCAAAAGTGCCCCTCTTAACATTCATCATTACTATATTGAGGCCAATAAAACAGAATTTGAATTATAATTAATATAACAACGTGTACAAAACAGTAACAAATGGCGGAAAAGCCGTTTATCTTGTCTCTGTCAGTCTGAAATATCGTTGTCATAACGCGTTGCTATGGGTTGCGTGTGTTTTGCTCGACCGCAGCGCGTGGTGGGAGCGGTGGCACTGGTTGTAACTTGAAAATTAATGCTTTATGTAAAGTTCTGTCGATGGATACACGTGCTGGCTCCTCAGAGACAGGCTACACTACAACAGCGATAATAAAAGAAAAACGTGGGCAAAACGGTCTATCTTTGTAAACTGTGTTCAATGCATGCGGGTGCTGCCGTATGACCAGTCATTTCGCCGTCATCACCCAGTATATTCGCCAGAAGACGCGAATGAGAACTCTGCAGTGTGAGAAGCTGTCTCTCTGCGCTGGTACAAAAGCGCGCGCACGTCTCACAGCGCGCAAATATTGAGTTCTTCAAGACTTGCGCTTCAACGGACAAACTCACACAAAAAGTTTGTCAACATGTCGATCTTGATGAGTATCCAAGCAGACATAGTCTGATGCCTTAAGTGAACTGTATACAGTCGAGAAAGACGAGCATATCCCTGTATTAGGTCTTAAAGGGGCAGTAGCTTTTACTGCTGTCTGTCAATTAAAAGATAAGGACATCACTCACTACTCTTGATTGAATAGCTTTTGTAATTTTAAAAAGGATTGATCTTTGACTGAAAAAAGGTTGGGAAACACTGATTTAGTGAATGGCTGTGGCTCGACGGCAGGAAAAACAATCCAAACAATCACGATTTTTAAACCTTTTTCATCATTAATGTTAATCAAAGCTATTATTGTAAATGTAGGCTGTCAAGAAGGAGGAAAGAGGGGCAGTGTCTCTTCAAAAAAACAGAGACAATACATAATATTACAAAAATAATATAACGTCTGAAAAAAATGGTCTGCCATTGTCTCTGATGTTTGTTTACTGTAATATTTACCAGTAAAGAGTAGGTTATAGCTGCTTAATTGAATTCATAAAAAAAATATTTTTAATATTCAAATACACTAGTCTATATCACCATATGCGTTGGTTTAGCAACAAGTGCAAGCCACTTCAGAGACACAGATAGTTGCGTGTTCTGAGTTAACACAATCGAGCGTAAAAATACGAATACATATACATATCATATACAATACATATCACTGGAAAATACTAAAAGGTGAGAAAATACGTGAGAAACCCGGAAAAAAGGGAG
This sequence comes from Pseudorasbora parva, assembly GCF_024679245.1. Lineage (NCBI taxonomy): Eukaryota > Metazoa > Chordata > Actinopteri > Cypriniformes > Gobionidae > Pseudorasbora > Pseudorasbora parva. The sequence continues at coordinate 11,424,454 of NC_090181.1, forward strand.
GGTTGACAGCTATGAGTCAATGACAGCTAGCGGTGGTGGAACCTTTTCTTAATGAATGCACCTGAAATTTATGCAATAAACATGTTTTTGACAAATATTTCAATTTGTTTGTGGTCTATATAGCCTGCAATTAGCCTATGCGCCCGAAGGCACGGCTTGAAGACCCAGTCAGTTTAAATTCATACCTACGTAATCACCATCACCAAAAATTTACTTTTTTTTTTACATTCAAATTTGAAAAAAAAAAAATATTGACCTACCTACCGACCCTTTTTTAAAAATTTTTTACTGTTACTGCAAACCAAAATATTTTTAAGGATGGCCTCACTTCTGTATTGGCTTCAAGAGAAACTGCGGGAGATTGCTGCTTGGTCAAAACACATAAGTGCATATAATGCACACAACACAAACTTGTATTGAATTTGTGTGTGTGTGTGTGTGTGTGTGTGTGTGTGTGTGTGTGTGTGTGTGTGTGGCCTAGTAATACCTACGTTATGGGGACAAAATGTCCCCACAAAGATGGCAATATCCGAAATCCTTGTCCTTGTGGGGACATTTTTTAGGTCCCCATGAGGAAAACATCTTATAAATCACACAGAAGGAGTTTTTTTTTGAGAAAGTAAAACTGCAGAATGTTTCCTGTGATGGGTAGGTTTAGGGGCAGTGTAAGGGGATAGGATGTACAGTTTGTACAGTATGAAATCCATTACGCCTATGGAAAGTCCCCATAAAACATGGAAACACAACGTGTGTGTGTGTGTGTGTGTGTGCGCGCGCATGGTCACGACTCTAGCTCCGCCTCCTGCACTCCGCCACAACCTCAGCTGTTTTCAGAACAATCGGCACAGCAAATCTGTCTTTTATAAATCTGATAAAACTATAATCTTCGGAGATCTGAAGGATGCAGTACTACTCTATAGGCTAGGTGCTCAAGATTAACGTTTGATTAAGTAATCATGGCAGAAACTGTGTGTTGTACTTGTACCCTTTAACAGTTACATTTTTTTTAGCTGTCTATTGATATGCAATTAGGTTATTACTATCAAGCTATATAATGATTCAAAAACAAAGTCAAATGATTTTGTACCATTTTCCATTTGTATGTCAAAATAATCATAACATTTTATCATGGTGCGCAGATATAACTGTTCTGATGTAATTGTTTTACTATGACTTCAGAAGACTGCATTATTACATAACTACAGTGCAGCATCTGTGGAGACTACTGCCTTTGTTTTGTTTTTCACTTGACCTTTTGAAACGTGCTGAGAAATACCCGTCTACCTCCAACAAACTGAGTCAGAATTTACGGGAGAGACTCTCTATCCGAGAGTGTGACCCAGTCCGGCCCGAGGCACAGTGTGTGTGTGTGTGTAGAGCGAGAGTAAGAGTCCTATCATGCCCGTGTGCTGAAGGTAAGGGTTATTCCAGTCAAGCACTGAAGTCACTGTGGGGCTTGTACATGTCGGTTCTTGTCGGACGCGGCAGATTTTCCCTTTCTCTCTCCCCCTCTCCCTTTCTTCCCCTATTCTTCCTGCCGGCCCGCTTTTCTTTTATTTCTGTCTTTGTCTCTTTCTATCTTTTCTCTCCCTTTGAGTCCTGCTCCAGTAGACCTGCAGGTTTTAATGGCTCTGTGAAACGGTATAAAAGCAGCGGGTGCACTGAGTCATTTTAGCCTGAGGACTCAGACTGACTCTGTTTGTTTTTATATTTCAGCTGTCACTCTGCAGGCCTCCACATTCAAAGCTCCACATAAAAGCCAAAATACAGAAATAAAATGGTCATGGTCATTTTATTGTGCGCGGAATAACCTTCGCCTGCATCCTCATATCAATCAGTTTAATGAGGAGCTGAGACAGGAGCGCGGCACGGCAGTAATAATGGAGTAGATTCTGGATTTGATGGTTAGAAGACAACAGACAAACTGCTTTTACACTGTTAAAGATTTAGATTCTCATCCTAAACATGGACAAAGAAAAGAAAAAAAAGTGTATTTCTACACTTTGTGTATTTTTTGGAGTATTTCTGTGCCAAAAATGCTCCTTCTGGTAGTTTCTTAACGTTTTTTTCCAGTATGGGTCTATCTGACTTCAGATATGGCGGAATGTTCTTGTACGGGACGATCTTCCGGAAGCAAATACTTTAGGGAAGCCGGCTGCAGCACGGCAATCACAGGACTTAATGAAATCAACAATGTCACCAAAGAAGTGTGTTTTTGGTTGTCAGGGCAAGACAGTCCTGTACAGTTCCCAAAGAACCCAGCGTTAATGGGACAGTGGAGTTTGTTTTTCCAAAGAGTTTTTGTTTGTTCCTTTCATTTCGGCGACGATGGTTTATAAAGAAGGACCAGTTCAACTCCAGATTTGTAGCTCGTCTAATGCTGAAAGATGGAGCGGTTCCAGCGATTAAGGTTTACGGTCGTATGTTGGAAACGGCCGGTGAGTTAAACTGCTTCAAATGTCTGTGTTGTTAGCTGAACGACTCGTTCATTCAATTGTGCTACTATTCCATTGATTTTCTATGTAAACAGTCTGACGTGTAAAACCGTTCCGCTTGCTACTGCTAACATTGAATCGCATACAATAGTCCATAAACCAAATTATGTCCTCTAGGGATGGGACGATACACTTAAACTCACGATACGATGCACCTCGATATGCCAGTGTTACGATACGATACGTCACGATACGATATCAATTTTTTTTTTTCTTCTTTCCAAATCTGTGATTTTTTTTTTTTTTTTTTTTTTTACCAACAAAGTAATGTACTTAAACGAAAGGTAGGATTTTTCTCTTTTTTTGCATTTTGGTTCTATGTTGTTTGAAAAAAAAAAGAGAATTTTTAGAAGTCTGCGACCACATCTTAAACAGGGGTGCCAATAATTGTGGAGGGCACTAGGGCTGTCAATCGATTAAAATATTGAATCGCGATTGACTGCATGATTGTCATGAGTTAACTCGCGATTAATCGCAATTTAATCACACCTTTTTAGCAATTGTAAATGTATCTTAAATTAAGTTTAAATTAAGTTTTTAATACTCTAATCAACATAGGTATGGACAAATATGCATGCTTTATGCAAATGTACATTTATTATTAGTGATATCATACTTATTCAATAATAATCAATACAGCATGAAGACTAGACATATCAAAGGTCATAGATTTGTTTATCTAAGAAATTGTTCGTGTCTCTTAATCCTAAACTTAAAAATAATGAGTAAGTAGTGATTTCTCTCATTTTAACAATATAAAGGGAGTTTTTACACTGGCAGTTTAATTCAGAACAGGGCACAGTTCGTATGAAAAATTGTTAATGTGTACCAGTGAGCGCACCAGAACCACACCATACCTGGAGGAGGTCCATATTACACGAGGAGGAATATAGTGTGGCCCCTTTAAGAGATCCGCATTCCCTATTGAACTGCCGGTATTTTGGACACACGTGGACAGTGTGTAGAACACGGACGACTCGGGAGCGCGCTTGTTCAGGAAAGTAACCTGTGCATTCGTTTTAGCCGATTGAAATGTATTTAGCTCAATAAAACAGGTGTACTGTAAGCGGGGTGATGGTGTTAATGATTTACCTCAGACATGAGCGAGAGTGAGCTGCAGTGCATGGTGCTCAGACTGCAGAGAATGTGCTCAGTGAAAAAACGCCCTTTTCTTTCTGGAGTCTAATAAAAGTTAAACAGAAAATATGGTAGCTTATGTAGGCAATAACTGCATTTTTGGTTTAGAATATTAATGCTAATGTCAACCATTTTCTTTCCCTATTAATGTTTGCTGCTACATCCTTTGTCTGACTGCTCTCACTTTTTCCAACTATGGGCTATGCCTCAGATCAAACAGAAAATGCGCGCTGCGTTTTGTTATGTCTGCCCCATACACACACACACACACACACACACACACACACACATAATACACTAAATTATTTATATACAACGCAAATCATGCAGCAGTGCCATCTATCTTTATTTCGCGATCCATTTTTTTCGACCTCGATGCGTTTCGTCACGTTTTGTATCGCGATATTTTGTCAAACGATATTTCGTCCCATCCCTAATGTCCTCATAAACCCTGAGTAAACACACAAATGTTATAAAACTCGCGAGCATGACAAGCCGCTAAGCATAAGTTACAGTATTGAGACGTCCTGCTGTAGTCATCGTTGTTGCTTCTCCTGTTCAATTTCAGCCTCTAGATCTGATTCTGGATCATATATGTATGGCTAAATCTGATTGATCCCCCCCCCCCCCCCCCTCCACACTTAAGGATGTCAGAGCTTTCAGACGGTTTTAATGGAATAGCTTGCCGCGCTCGTCATTCTTTAGCTCCACCCCCACACGATACGCCTCCAGCTGCTGTTTTTTCAGGAGAAACTCGGTACAGCATATCTTTCTTTTATAAATATAATGAAACTAAATACTTTTTGGAGATATGAAGGATGCAATACTATAAAGGTACTCAAGGTCGACATGAGATTGACTAAAACTGAGTGTCAGATATTGCCTTAGTATAGAGGGATGAGAGGGGTAGCTCCACTGGAAAAAGCGTAACGGTTAGGATCTTGTGTGGCAGTGGTCAGCATTCCGAATCAGGTTTAGGAAAGTCATGAACATTTTACATTACACACAGTTTCATGTGGATTAGCACATTCATCTTGTTAATAATATTCTATACTTTGTGTTATATCGTTAGTAAACCTACTGACTGCAATGTTTGTCAAATGTGCTTTACTGAGCGGTAAAAAATCGCTCCGTTAGCTAAAGATAACTGGTTACTAATGCACATAAAACCACATTTAAGATTAGATTTGAATCTGTTTATTAAAGACAGCTTTATTGGGCATACATAGCAGTGATGCTAGTCACTAAAATGTAATTGTAATTTAATTGTTGATATCTGAAAGCCATATTAAGAGATTTATTTCTGAAATTCTTAAAATCCTTTATTTTTGTTTACCTTCATTAAAAGCATCATCATCATTAGGCATACAACGAGCTATAAACCATTACAATTCAAGTCTAATTCATTTGTTAAAACCTGGAAACCATGGAGAACATGTCTTTTTTTATATTTGTATTTATTTTTAATTCATACTACCCATATTCATTAGCCTGTCAAGCTAGACCCACATTAAGATGTTTGGTCTGGAAACTCCCCATTGACGGCTCAATCCGAGGGGCGGGATAAACGGTTCTCTTTCAAACTCCCTCTGCACGCAACAGGATAGCGCTACAACCAACCAGAGCAGCGTGAAGCGGAGCTAGTTAGATTAAACTTTCACCGTATCTGGTCGGCAAAACTCAGAATACATCTCTACTTTTTAAGAATGACTTCAGTGCCGTTCTTTTTCCAGAGAAAAGCTTAACTCCAAGTCTTCCAGAGTCACGGTCAAAGCTGATTCCAAAGACCGCCGTTCGCGGGCTTCTGTGTTTACTAGTAGCACGCAAGCGCAACTCGGCCGTCATTGTTAAGGCCCGCCCACCGACTTTATACCCGATGTGATTGGCCTGACCAGAGTTTGGTTTTTACAGCTCAGAAGTGTATTGAAGTGCTAGACGATACTTGCGGCGGATTAGATTTGCTTCCGCTAGGGTGCGTCTAGATTTCTAGGCTACATATTCATACAATATAGAACAAGTAAGTTCAAATTTAAATGTATTAGCCTACCTAAAGTAGTCTCATAATTGGAGTCTTCAAGGAGTAGTTCACTTTAAAATGGATATTACATAATGATTTACTCCCCCTCAAGCCATGCTAGGTGTATATTACTTTATTCTTTCTAATGAACACAATCTGAGTTTTATTAATAAATATCCTGACACTTCCAAACTTTATAACTGCAGTGTCAGCATCTATTGGGTTTGAAGCTCAAAAAAAGTGCATCTATTCCTCATAAACATACTCCACATGGCTCCGGAGTTATAAAGGTTCTGAAGCAAATCGATGGGGTTTTGTAAGAAAAAATATCCACATTTACAACTTTAGTAAAATATCTAGCTTCTGTATTCAACTTATGAGAAAAGTTTAACTGTCCCGTATGCAATGAACATAACGTCTAGTTTTTTGAACTGTGAGAGGCACTACACTTTCTGCGTGTAGAAATGCTCTCATTAGTATTTAAAAACTCTTTTGGGTGATGGTCAATGGTCATCAAGCCTTTAGCCATAATCGTCTGTACCCATAGTGACACTGATTTAAGTAAATTAAGAGATGTCCGTACAATCAGCAAGTCATGGTTGATAAGATAAATTTATGTTAGTTAAATGGACTCCAATCCAGTACTTCAGTCAAATATGAATTGACTTGGAGCACAGAATTTGGGTTGTGCACAGGCTACAAAACTGACAGGAGCAGCTCTGGGGGGTAGACAGCTAGATTCTAAAACCTTCGGATGACACGCAGCATTTATCTTCTTCTCTGTGAGTTACCAAAACCACACATGAAGCCAAACACGAAAAAATCATGAGACGCTGACAGCTAGTTGTCCAGTACGGTTCTGTTAAAACACAGCAGGTTGACTGAAAATGCGTTTGTGAATTTAGAAAATGTAAGAAAGTCAGTTCAGTTATAAACTGTGGTTGTTACTCTCATGAATGATGAACGGAATCATGTAGGTGAAAAACGCAAGTTATAGAGACATTTTTTAAAGTTGGAACGTCTCTTTACGGGCTTTATGTTTTTAGTGTCATGCACTGCAGATTGCCCAATTCTATTGGATCTTCCAATCAGAAAATACATTTTCTCATTTCTCACTCACTCTCTCACTCTCTCACTCTCTCACTCACTCTCTCTCACTCTCTCACTCTCACACACTCTCTCTCACTCTCACACACTCTCTCTCACTCTCTCTCTTTTAACATCAACAAGCATTCATTTCCCAACCCAAAAGCGATCCACCAGAGCATGGCTGCAGAGAGAGAGAGAGAGAGGGAGAGATGAACTGCTGTCCACATTCATTCTACTCTGTTGCTGCAATGGCCCGTGTCATGTTTGACTGGATCAGTTTGGGCCAAAGCAGACTGCAGTGATTTGAATTGAGCTGTGTGTGTCAGCCAGAAAGACCAGAGAACCCTTCCCTGCATAACAGAGCACGGACTGTGCATTTGCAGAGAAGAAATAACCATATTTTGTCAAGAGACATCAAATTGTTACAAGACATCTGTCAAACGTGTTCTTGGAAACATTTGGTGTGGTACAATTTGCGTTTGGTTGTATCACCCTATTAATATTTTAATGTAGACAAGTCTTTTCTCTCTCGCTTGTAAACTGCAATGATATTTCAAGCCAGTTAAAGCTACACTGTGTAACTTTTATAGTTTATTCTTAGCTAAAAACGATTAGTTCTTTCAAAAATATATTTGCTCATTAATGTATATTTACTTCTTTCGAGAAATATTATCGTAAGTTTATAATATGCCATTGAAAATACATACGGGTGAGGGGTTCGAATGCTGGTCGCCATGTTGCCCCTCCATCTTGAAAGTACATTAGCCAAAGAGGGACATACCCGTAAATTCAAGCTTCGCCTTTCGCTTTTTAACACACAATGGCACCGTGTCGAATGTGAAGAGGGGGATTGCCATGTTAGTCTTGGACTAAATCGGCCACCGTAGGAGTTAAAACGATATCATAATTGAGAGGAACAGAAACTAATATTCACTGGATGGTCATATACCTTTTCACCGCTAGATGGGGGAAAATATCACACAGTGTAGCTTTAATATATATATACAAACTTACAAACACATCTTCCCTTCATAAGAATGACTTCAGTGCGGTTCTTTTTTCAGAGAAAAGCTTAACAAGTCTTCCAGAGTCGCGGTCAAAGCTGATTCAAAAGACCGCTGTTCACCAGCTTCTGTTATATATATAACATTGTGTTTGGCCTAGTCCAGGCCTAAATTACTTGTGTAAGTGCATCTATCTATGTGTGTCAGTGAAATAAAAAGCTTCTCTTTGTCTGTCCTGAACTAGAGGACACTTTTGATGAACGTTGGGAGTCTTACCACAAACCCATTAGAAATTCTCCTGCTGGTTTAAATCCAATAATTTGTGCTCATCTTCTACAGATCAGCAGTGGGTTTTCCTGCAGCTGCCTGCTGTTTCGGAGGCAGATTCATTATCTGTTGTTTGGACAGGGATTATGCTGATCAGGACAGCTTAAGGCCTCAGATATAAAGACTCTTAATAAAATTCGTCAGTCGAGCTGAAATGCCATGTTATTTCATGCCACACAAGCACATGTTTTCATAAAAACTCACTGCACACCATTGAAACCGCTAGAAAATGAGATTCTGATCTCTTTCTCTCTCTATCTTCACACAGAGCCTGCTGTGTTAGAGCAACATACAACTGCACGCTGTAATGCTGAGACCTGTATGACAGAGCAGCTGACAGGAGTGATAAAAAAAGTGAAAGACATAGTTGTTAAAAACTGTGCTGTGTGTGAAGAAGAGAGAATAATTTGTCAGTATGAAAACACAGATTCTGCTAATGTTCCCTAGATGGAGGGGCGTTGTGCTTTAGTCACTCAGAGAATAAACTGCTCAATTTTGCTAATTATTAATGTATTTAAATGCAAATGTGCTGTTGTTGGCAATGGTTCTATGATTTACTTAGGCTTACACAATGTGTTTGAGAAATGCAGCCCTGGACAACAAATGCTCTGTTGAAAAACAATACAAGTAGAGTTCTGTAATGAAATTAAGACTTTTATACAGCAAGGATGCATTCAATTAATCAAAAGTGACAGTTAATATAGGGTTACAGATTTCTATTTCAAATAAATGCTGTTGACCTTTTATATCCATCAAAGAATCCTGGAAAAATGTATCATGGATTACACAAAATTAAGCAGCACAGCTGTTTTCAATATTCAGCAAACTATTCTTCAGCTCCAAATAAGTGTATTAGAAAGATTTCTGAAGGATCATGTAATACTGAAGACAGGAGGAATGACGGCTGGAAATACGGCTTTGATAAATCATAGGAATAGAGAGAATGCGTGTGATGTCACCGTCGGCCAGAGTGACTACGGTTACGGCCACTGAGTGGCAAAAAGACTGACCGGCTGCATTAGTTTATAGCTTGAATACTGTGAAAACCACACAAAACACATATGAAATGGGAAAGAGCTTTGAGATTGACTTTTACAAATCAATTTTGACAATAAATCACTGTAAAAGTATATTTTTACAGACTGCTGAAAGCTACAGAAAAGAGAAGCAAATGGATCGCAGCAATTCACAGAAACAACTGGACTCCAGGCAGAGAAAAGTGGATATGCAGTTATCGTTTTGTCAGTATGTGGAATTTTGGGGGTAAATTTGCTTTATGTATTTCCCCGGTGTTGAAATCAGGCTCATATAAATGTCAGGAAACACGATTCCTGGCTGCATGTCAATGTCCATGGACCACTGGAGCTTTGGAAAGTTGTAAGGAACACCATATGGAGTCCAGTCTTTAGTTTAAACTGTTATACTTGTGTTTTTGTAGTTTCCTCTGTTAAATCTTTTGCCACTCAGTCCCGACTGAGGGTGCGTGTTCTGGCGGGAGAGTGACGTCAATGCACACTATACATTTCATGAGTGCCGAGCATGTGAGTAATGTACTTTAAAAGGGTACTTCAGCGCTGGGAAGATAAATCTGTATTTAAACTGTCATCAATGTAGTAGAAATGTGAAATTATTTTTGAATTTGGTGCTTTCTAGACTGAGAAAAGACAGAAAATGTATTTTTGTCTCATGGGGATGAAAGACTACAATTCCCAGAATGCTTCGCTGCCCTGTGAGGCCATTCCCAAAGCCACCGCTACTGGATTACTGTGACTGAGTTGGAGAAGACACTACAATTAAAAACTGAACGTGTCTGTTCAATATAATGAGTGAGTCGCCGCGCGAGTATCACAGCACTGAGCACTAACTGCAGGAGCGAGAGAAATGAGCTGATGAGCTCTCGTGATGAGAGCTGAGGTAATCGTGACTACACTCGCGGCATACATTCACGCCGCAACGCGAGTTCAGTCTGGCACGTTACAGTTCATGCCTTTGCAAGCTTAACTTTCATAGAAATTAATTTGAGAAGTTCAAATCTGAGCTCTGAGTGTAATCTCCCATCCCACATGCGCGGGTTCAAAACATGCGGAAATGGCTCCCTCTGCTGGCTGTAGTCTTTAGCCTTTGGCCAAACATTCCTCCTCCAAATATCGTCAATTTGCATCATAGGAGGAATTTTTCCAGAAATAAAATGCATAAATCTCTTGTCTCAGGGGGATATGAGCGGGGAAAGCACAATATTTGAATATACTCCAGGGTTTCTACTGATACAAAGCCATATGCTAATCGCTGAAGTAACCCTTTAAAAGAAAACCTGGAACATTTTGTAGGGATATCATTTAAAATAAGTAATATTATTTTTGTTAACACGATGCAATAGATATCATGAACAAACTTATTAATATTGATTTTTGTTGATATTGAAATGTTTGTCATAATTTGATAATGTTTAGATATAGGGTTTCTATTAAGCACACTTTTTAGCTCAGATTATAAAAAGAACAAAGATATTTATCATCCTACTTGATGTCTTAACCAAATTATGTGTTTGTTACTGTATACCTCCTGTAATTTCAAGGTAATCAGACCCTTGCACACTGAGTTATGGGTATTCATGTGTTCACACTGTCTGGTGGCCAGTCTGAAAGCTGTCTGAAAACTTTCACCAAAAGAGTAGACCCTTAAATGTACTTTTTTTTTTTTTTTTAAAGCCTATACTTTCAATAATTATAACTTCTTACTGCAAGTAAGAGACTAATATTTAAACTTGAGCATATTATAGCCTGGAACCTGGATGTGGAAAATAATTACAGTTAGATCCAAAAGTTCTAGCTATAACATTGTTAGCTTACTAGCTGTATAAGATTGTGTGCTACACTAATATATTTCTTCACAGGCATTACTGGCCTGTACTTTTAAATCCGTTATATTATAAATTTACATTTTCTGATGTTCTGTGGTTTCACACTTCTATCTATCTATCTATCTATCTATATATATATATATATATATATATATATATATATATATATATATATATATATATATATATATATATATATTTTTTTTTTTTTTAAAGATTTCATATTTTAAGGTGAGCTTAAGGCTTAAGGTGCAAATCACAGTTTCGGTAAGAAAAAGTATAATTTCATAAAAATTTTCTATAATAGCTGCTCATAGCTGCTCAAATATGTTTGAACTTAATACATGACCTAGATTATTTATTTAGCAAAATTGTCCTTTTAAGTGTATAATATTTATTAATTAAAAAAAGGTTTGCTGTGCCAATAAAGCTCAGTGTGCTCTCTTTAAGCTCATCCACATTGAACATCTATGTAAATACTTCTTAAACCGATTTTAAATATTAACTGATGGTTGTCACTTCAAGTTAATCTTTATAAAATTATTCTTTAATTTTAAAGGAACCCCCCCCCCATTTTTTTATCTAAGCACAGTCAGACTTTTTGCATTTAATGATGTATATCTTAATTTAAACACTTTTCTCAGTTAAAATAAAATGAAATATTATTTTGGGAGAGATTAATCTTTTATTTTAACATAACGTTGTGTACTCAAACCAATACCCTGTGCACTAAAATAGCCTAAATGTATTGCTTTTTTTAAAAACTTTTTATTAGTATGTTCAAATGACAAAACATTAACCAAGATTAAGAAATGCTGTAAATATAATGCTCATTTATCATGTTAACTAATGTGCTTGCTAATGTTTCTTACAACCTTGTTTTAAAGTTATACCCTACAGTTTTTTTTCTTCTTCTTCTTTTCTGTGAACATTTCTTTAAGGCTTTGATGACTTTAAATCTTAAAAGTTTTAATTCTGTTCCAAGTGTAATTGCATTTTGGAAACATGTCAGTTTTTTTAAAGTTTTAAATCAAGTCACCTTTATTTATAAAGTGCTGTACACAACACAGAAGCAGTACAGTGATAACAGGAATAGTATGCAGTTCCACTTGTTCAGCTGAAGTCAGTTCAATGTTGATTTAGTTCCATTGTAAAGCTAATCAATTATTAAATAAGTTAATTGAATCGTTAAAGCAGTTCTGCAAAAAAAAAAAAAAAAAAAGTAATTGTCCAGCTCAGTTCAGTTCTCATACAACAGTGTCAGTACAGTCAGATTAATAATATATTGTTGAATGTTAAGCAATCCAGAGGCGACAGTGGCAAGAAACCCAAACTCTATCAGGTGACAGAATAAAGAAAAGAAAACTGTGGGAGAAACAGGCTCTGTTGGGGGCCAGTTCTCCTCTGGCCAGCGAACGAACGCAGTGTTATTTTATGATTCGGGCTGCATCACAAATCAGAATACAGATCGGGATTGGTAGATCAGATTCACCACACCGTTACTGAGATGAAGCTATCCATTGGGATCTACTATGCGGAGCACCTGTCTGGTTCTTGTGGTCTTTACTGAGGACCTGTGCTTAGGCCTTCACAGTTGATGGTCTGGTTGATACGGTCTCTACTGACATTCAAGGTGGTGTTTTGGTTGTTTCTAGGTGCAGGTCCACTATCAATGTGCCCTTCTTAAGATGTAACCATCGGGTGTTCTGGGAAGTGATCCTGGTTCCAGTCGACCTAATTTATGCAGCCTAAATTCAGGGACGCACCAAGCCAAATTCTTTTTGGTGTGTTTTGCACCGTTGGCTCTAGTTGGATGCTGTTGTTTTTTTGTTTTGTCATCCCAGGTCAACTATTCTGCTTTGATTCATCTACATCATCTTACTGTAATGCGCTTTAGTCAACATTACTTACTTTTAAGAGTGCTTTATAAGTGATTTGTAGTTTTTCCTTTGAATTTTGGGAATTTCTGTGGGGATTTCTGTGAATTTAGATCTGATTTGCAACTATGTTGGGATTGGTTTTCTCCCATTGGTTGGTTGACATGGTGTTGAAAATAAGTTAAACTAAGTTCAAGTATAATATAAGTTCAACAAGAACTTGCGGTTTTCCCCCATTCCGCTGCCCCCGTCTTGCGTATTGCATTCTGTGTGAGGCCGGCCCTTTCTGTAACATTGGTTGAGACCTGCAAAGTGAGAAATTTTGCACCATTCCTCTTTCATTGCTGTCAATATTCTGGGGATGCCTGACATGATTTGCTTTCTCAAGGTCATGCCAAAGCATCTGAATCTGTTTGAAGACGTTCTGTTATTGAATTACTTCTGTTCTTTGTTCGTTGCCCTGTTGCATCACCCAACTTCAGTTGAGCTTCACTTGGCATTCATTGAGCATTCTGTGCTGTGCTCTTGCAGTCATGTTTGCAGGACGCCCACTCTTATGAACAATAGCAACAGTGCTGAACTGTAATATTTAGAAAAAAAAATGTTACAGTGGACCAATGGACATCAAGAATTTCAGAGATACTTTCATAACACTTCTCACTACATAACCTTTTGTTTAAGGCATGGTTCACATTAGGCAATGCTTCTTGTGAATAGTGAAATGTTATAATTGCTTGTGTTATTTGTTTAAAGGAACACTTTTTGAGACTTTAGATTATTCACCGTATCCCCAGAGTTAGATAAGTCCACACATACCATTCTCATCTCCCTGCGTGCCATAACTCTGTCTGACGGACCCACCACTAGCCTAGTTTAGCACAAAGACTGGAGGTAAACGGCTCCATCTAGCCTACTGCTCAATAAGTGACAAAATAATACCAACATTTTCCTATTTACATGTTTTGATGTGTATAGTTACATCGTGTACCAAGAGAGATGGAAAATAAGAAGTTGCAATTTTCTAGACCAATATGGCTAGAAACTATACTCTTATTCCTGCGTAATAATCCCCAGGAATTTTGCTGCAGTACCATGGGTGCAGCAGCACAATAATAATAATAATAATAATAATAATAATAATAATAATAATAATAATAATAATAGATTTTATTTATAACTCACTTTTCATTCCGAAGAATCTCAAAGTGCAACAAAGGGAAAAAATAACAAAAAAATGAATAACAAGTAAAAATATAGAATAATACAAACAATCAATCAACCAACACATTACAGTTAAAAGCTTTTCTGAACAGAAAACAGACCTGATGGTGGATGTAAAACTCCATGTTTTACATTTCTCCCAGCGCTATAGGCTCTGTTACCACACATTCCCAATTCGGCAGTGTCCTGATGACATCGAGGCATGACCGCAAGAAGATCAGATGGAGGGGATCGCTGCAGCACCATGCAGGAGGCAAACAAAGTTTTCCGGGCACTTCTGTGGACACACCGGGGTCGGCCTAGAAGTCCAAGCTGTTCCACGACCGCAATGCAAGACGGAACAGCCGAGAAGTGGAACATCTCAACATCATGCCGGACGCTGTTGACCCTGGGCTGGTGCAAACGCCACCAATCAACCGGCAACCTCAGCCACCATGCAGATCAAGCCTGAGGGAGACCACCAGTGAGCAGCCGACACCCAGAAGAAAGAGCAGCCACAGCGAGCAACATCAAATGTCCCTCAAGCCAGAAGCAACTGCAACAATTCAAACAAAAACTGCAGAAAAGTGGTGGAAAACGGCGAACGACGAACAACGTCCTCTCAGTGGCTGCCAGCAATCAGCAACCTTCCCAATTGTAGCTTTGACTGTTAGACTAGTCAAAAACATAATAAAATAAAATCTAAATCTAATAGTGCAGTTAACATGATTTGTGGGTGGAGAAGCGGCGAACGGACAATGCCAGCGTCATGTCCCCCAATGATATCACATCACATCACCATAGTCCAGTACAGACATAAACGTGGCAGCAACAAGCCTCTTTTTAGCCTTGAAGGAAAGGCAGGATTTAATTCTAAAATAGAGACCCAATTTCACATTGTCTTTTCACCAGTTGCTGAACATGAGGGCCAAAGGAGAGAGCTTCAGCTATTAAAATCCAGAGATACCTATACTGAGACCTTGGGATAGTAATAGAAAGAACATTTTGAAGTATTGTATCCTAAAGGGATGAAAATTATCCACACCCATGGTTAAAATGCAGCTGGATATTTAATGTTCTGGCTCTTTTTTTTTTTTTTTTTTTTTTTTTTTTGAGGTCCTGGACCTCATGTTCAGATACATATATCATGGATTCTAGTAAATGCCAACAACCTCACGCCCTCTACTAGAAAAGAGGGCGTGGGCCCATCGTATAATGGGCCACTGTTGGATCCTCCATCAGGACAATGATCCAAAAGAAACATTAAAATCAACACACAAATGTGTCACTGTGCAGAAAATGTAGCTTTTGCCCTGGCAGTCCTAGTCCCCTGACCTGAACCCTTTAGAAAATGAGTGGGCTGAACTGAAGAGAAGAAGCACCGACATGGATCTGGAGAGATTCAGTATGAAGGAACGGTCTCTGATCTCTTGTCAGGTGTTCTCCAAACGCATCAGGCATTATAGAAGAAGACTCAGAGTTATGTTATCTTATAAAGGATGTTGCAAAAAGTATTTAATAAATACTATTGACAGCCATCTTTGATCATATTTACCAGGGGTGCCAATAAGGCCATCCTTAAAAATATTCTTGTTTGCCGTAACCCGACCGACCCTGCCAATTTAGGGCCGACTCAATTTTTTATTTTTTTTCCCTTTTAGTCCGACCGACTTGCCGGTTGTAAATTGGCTTTAAGACCGACCAATTTCTTTTTTTTACTTTTCAAACAACTAATACAACAGTAATAAAATAATATGAATTATATTTTAGTAAGTATTATAAATATATAAATTCCCTGGGCCATACAAACGAAGGCTACGTTCTTTCGTTTATTGAAAAACCCGTGACGTCATCTATGTTTACACTATGGTTAACGGATGTCACACTATGGCCTGCACGTGCGTTCGTTTCGGCTCGGCTCATACTCTCATTCACTGTAACGTTAGACTGTTAAAGCCCTGTCGGAGATTTCGCCGCATTGTGTGACAGGAGTCAGGACCATGGACACGTTACACACACCAGGCAAGTGCACTGCAGAGGGGAAAATGAATCAAAAGTGCCCCTCTCAACATTTATCATTACTATATTGTGGCGAATAAAACAGATTTTGAATTATAATTAATATAACAACGTACAAAACAGTAACAAATGGCGGAAAAGCCGTTTATCTTGTCTCTGTCAGTCTGAAATGTCGTTGTCATAACGCGTTGCTATGGGTAGCGTGTGTTCTGCTCGACCCCAGCGCGTGGTGGGAGCGGCGGCACTGGTTGTAACTTAAAAAATAATGCTTTATGTATGGTTCTGTCGATGGATACACGTGCACTACAACAGCGATAACAAAAGAAAACATGGGCAAAACGGTCTATATTTGTAAACTGTGTTCAATGCATGCGAGTGCTGCCGTATGACCAGTCATTTTCGCCATCATCACTCAGTATATTCGCCAGAAGACGCGAATGAGAACCCTCTGCAGTAAGAGAAGATCTGTCTCTGTGCGCAGCGCGCGCACGTCTCGCAGCGCGCAAATATTAAGTTCTTTCAAGTCTTGCGTTTGAACGGACAAACTGACACAAAAAGTATGTCAACATGTCGATCTTGATGAGTATCCATCAGACAGTCTGTATATGCCTTAAGAGAACTTTATACAGTTGAGAAAGACGAGCATATCTCTGTATTAGGTCTTAAAGGGGCAGTAGCCTTTACTGCTGTCTGTCAAACAAAAGATAAGGACTCACTCACTGCTCTTGATTGAATAGCTGGTTATAGCTACTTAATAAATTGAATTCATAAAAACAACTTTTTGCTTTTTAATATTCAAATGCACTAGTCTATATCACCAGATGCGTTGGTCTGGCAAAAAGTGCAAGCCACTTCAGAGACACAGATAGTTGCGTGTTCTGAGTTAACACAATCGAGCGTAAAAATAAGAAACATATCACGGGAAAATACTAAAACGGGAAGACAGTGGGAAAAGAGCTAAAATACGTGAGAAACCCGGAAAAAAAGGGAGGGTTGACAGCTTTGAGTCAATGACAGCTAGCTGGTGGTTGGACCCTTTTCTTAAAGAATGCACCTGAAATGTATGCAATAAACATGTTTTTGACAAATATTTCAATTTGTTTGTGGTCTATATAGCCTGCAATTAGCCTACACGCCCGAAGGCAGGGCTTGAAGACCCAGTCAGTGATGTCACGATATGCCAATTTGTTTAAATTCATACCTACGTAATCACCATCACCAAAAATTAACTTTTTTTTTTTGTATTAAAATTTGAAGAAAAAAAAATATAGACCTACCTACCGACCCTTTTTTAATTTTTTTTTACTGTTACTGCAAACCAAAATATTTTTAAGGATGGCCTAATTCTGACCACAACTATATATATAGTAATAGTTTAAATCATGATAGTTATACCATAAAATGTGTGTATGCCATGAATCTCTGGCCACAAAAGTTGGCATGGTTTTAAAAATAAACAGCCACACACATTTAGAGCATTTTTTGACTCATGGAGCTGTTCGGATCACGCTAGCCAGCAGCAATAAACATGCCGAAGAAGATAGCAAGATATTGCGCTATTCCTGGTTGTGGAAGACAGTGGGGTTCTGTTCACTTCATTTCACTGCGGAATCGTTTGTAAACAAGTCTCAGGTCGATGCTGGATTTGCAGACATTTGAGATTAAAACAATGCTGTGCCTTCTGTATTGGATCCGACAGGAATGGTGCAACACACTTATGTGAGTAAAACGTTTTTTTAATTTTTTTTTATATGTAATAGTATTGCATTGTTATAGATCATTTTGTTTATGT
The DNA here is from genome assembly GCF_024679245.1 of Pseudorasbora parva. Classification (NCBI taxonomy): domain Eukaryota; kingdom Metazoa; phylum Chordata; class Actinopteri; order Cypriniformes; family Gobionidae; genus Pseudorasbora; species Pseudorasbora parva. The sequence goes on from NC_090181.1 coordinate 11,442,271, forward strand.
AAGTATCTAACAGAACATACCTTTAGCACGCTGGACTCAGACTTGTATGGGCCAAGGCTCGCAAAACCCAAAAGAGGTTAAAGACGTTTACGAGCCCTGTGATCGAGAGAATCATTCCGGTTGCTGCTTTCAAAACAATGTGAACTGACAGAGCTGAAACTCATTAAATATGCAAATCTTATCGAATCCTTGCCATGGGCGTTTTTTATTCCAAGTCTCCGTTGCGGCATACCCATCAAAACCCAGTGTTCAGAAGAGAGCCTCAAAACCATGAAATGTCTCAACCTCAAAAACATGAATGTCACTAGTTGACCTCAGACAACAGTTTAAAAATAAATTAAAAAAGCCAGTTCATGACACCTTAAAACGGTCTCTTCATCAAAGAAACCTGGACAAATTGTATCATGGTTTGCACAAAAATATCAAGCAGCTCAACTGTTAACAATACATTTAAAATTGATAATAAAAAATGTTTCTTTAGCACAAAATCAGAATTCTTTACTATAATTTTGAAATGCATTGAAATTTAAACCGTTTAATTTAAATTTATTTTTTAAGTACTTTTTAAAATTCTAATATTTAACAATAATTTTACTGTATTTTGGTCAAATAAATGCAGCCTTGGTGAGTATTAAAAAAATCAGCAAACATACATAGCAGCATACTTTTTCTTACAACTGTACTAGATTTCATAAATCATTGGCAAATGACTGTCCTCTATGATCGAAATGTAATTTTTTTCCCCCTACCCACTGTCAGCACATGATCCATAGTACTACCATTCATACTGCTGACCGTTGTTGACACTGAGCTTGTTAACGTGATACTGGAATTCAACACTGGTTTCCTGCCAGTACAGCACCAAAGGGGAATCTCATTTTTCGTGGTATATCCTTTTTTTTCTTCTTTTTTCCCTTCAAGATCCAAGATGCACTCCGTGAAGACTGCAGTCTCAAACACACAAATGCGCATGCACTTAGAAACAGCCATCATCAACTGTACGTTACGTAGCATATTTCCATCTGTGAGTTCTGGTGTGTTTATCCACTTCTGCTTTTTTTTTTTTTTTTTTTATTTCTGGTGTCTTGAGAAAATCTGTTTGCCTGAGAGGGCAAGCTTTCACCCAGAACAACAGAACTCCAGCTAATTGCTGCCAGTGCCCTCAGGCTCCAGGAAAGAGAGAGAACGACGAAAAAGAAAACCGTATCAGTGAGAAATATCAATGGAACAGGTGAAGAGTGCGAGAAGGAGAGAAGTGAGAAGAAAAGAAACAGATTGTTTCTGCAAAAATATTAATGAAAAGTGGGAATAGAAAAGCAGAGTAGGTGGAACATGATCAATATAGTGTCATGACACCAGTCTGGAGGAAAGAGTCAGTGACGCTCCCTCTGAGGGGGAGGAAATGAGTTCTGGGCTCTGCTGAAAGAAAAACAACCAACGCTCCTGTGTTGTGTGTACTAAAATATACCTGGTCTTCTCTAAATGAGTTCTTATTCATCTTAATAATTAAGCAGAGTTATGGACTTGCAAAGTAAAGATTGAAATATGCTTAATTAAATATTGATAGGCAAACTGTCTCTGATGCAGTCATTGTTTTACTTGTGGATGAGGAAATGCTGAAATAGATGTGCTTGTTATTTAAAAGCCCACTGAAGTGCCTTGAAACGCGCAGCATTATTCAATGTGTTGACCTAATTTCCACTGAAACGGCTCCAGCTGTAAAAAGCTCCTCCCCTTTTTTGAAACAACCAATAGCGTTTTGTTAATTTTTTGTTTTTTCCGCCGACTTGCGCACATGTTCCGCGCTGCGCTCTTGTGTCTCTAGTCACGGCTCTGGTCTAGTCTCTTGTGTGTGCTGTGGTGGTTGCGCGTGAAACGAACGTGAAACCAGACTTTATTTGCCTCGACTGAAAGCATATTTACACTGTCTGAATCGTTTCCTATCGCATATATAGAGCGGTAATAGTAAATCTGTGAACAGCTGACCGATTTCAGCCGCAGCGCCAGTGTCTCTTTATAGAGTAGGGGGCGGGGCTTCAGATTCTAGAGAGCATTTGATTGAAGAAAAGATGTGTTGAGAAGGTGAAGTCTGCGATTGTCATCAAAATCTGTTATCCATTTTAATGGAAGCGAGAGACTGTACGTTTTGAATGCTTATCATTCTGTTGTAACAAAGAAAAAATGACAAACAATAGGAAAAATACAATATAACAAAATATGAATTAACAAATTACGTTTTCCAGGTACTATAGATTGACTATAGATTTTGGGGTAAATTCAGGGTGATTAAGACACTTTTTGCCATTGAGATGACTTCGAAAAAGGGTCCGAATCAACCTGAATTCACCCCAGTTTAAAAGGAAAGTTTTTTAGCTTTTAGTATTTCTGTTAGGCTAAAGTTATGAATAAGCTGGTGTGTTCCAAAACAATGACAAAATTTGGGTTTAGGAGATAGAAGCATTTAAAACTTAGCCTCTCACTTCTGTTAAAATCACACTGTTAAAAAAATATGGACGTAGATTCCGTGACGTCACCCATAGGATTCTGATAAGCCATTCTGAAACTTAAAGGTGTCATGAACTGTTTTTTTAAATTATTTTTTTATACTGTTGTCTGAGGTCAACTACTGACGTTCATGTGTTTTTTACATTCAAAAACATCATAACTAATAAATAATAGGCTATTTTCTACACTGGTTTTGGGGCTGTCTTCTGAACGCTGGGTTCTGATGGGCGTGACGCACTGAAGACTTGGAAGTAAACACCCACGGCTAGGATTGGATAATATTTGCATATTTAATGAGCTTCTGCTCCCCTGTCAGTTCAGTGACATGAGAGAGGAGAGAGAATGTGGGAGAAGCAACAACCAGAACTATTTTTTCGATCATAGGGCTTATAAACGTCTTTATTAAACAAACACAATGATTTATTTCTCATCGACACGCGATTGATTGGACTATTATTTTTATATTACACATAGCCCGCAAGATCGGACGATATAAGCGCGAAACTAATGCATTCATATCTTTATTGTGCTACTTTATCTGTATCTTATTCAGAACGAGCAGAAATCTGTGAGAAATATAACGACCATAACACAAAAGAACTGATACAAAAGCTGTTATGTAGGACCAATAACCTCATGGGCAGTGCTGTGTCATATGCCATAGCTGTCCTGTGCACAAGAAGACCCGAGTTCGAGTCTCAGCTCGAGGCTCATGGTTATTTGTTTATTAATGACGTCATCAGCGACTAGTCGACGTCGACTCGACTTTCATCACATAAATGTCGACTTTAAAAAAATGGAAGTCGTTCAACCCCTAGAAGGTTATGATGATACACGGTTAAAAAAACTGGCTTTATCAAACAGAAAGGCTCTAGTGAAACTGTGGTATTAACGAAATACTATTGGCTGTTTCAAAAAAGGGGAGGAGCTGCTGAGGCCATTTCAGGGGAAATTACGCCAACACATTGAATAATGCTGCGTGTTTCGAGGCACTTCAGTGGGCCTTTATGGACTCAGGCCACAGCGTGTATGGAAAAATAAATTGTTAACTTAATGTTTGAAACAGCAGGTTATCAACTTAATCGTTATGAAGTGCCACTATGCATAGCCAATCACAACATAAGGCTACATGGAAAAAAAAAATTCAGAACAGGCACAATCAATAATGTGACAACTTAAACAGCAGCAAGAGTACGGCCTATAGACGGCTAGCCTAATTAGCTTCTTTATATTGTTTACTAGAAACACTAATCTGTCACCTTGATCTGGATCAAGTGCAGCTCTCACGCTGTCCTCTCCAGCAGCTGAAATGTGTTCACGGATGCCATAGCAACTCCCAACAACCACCAGGACTTCAATGGTTCTGTTGTAAAGTGTAATAATCATCTCAGGAAAAAAAAATTCTTCTGTCAGGCGCAGTTGAAGTAAAAAGTGCCTGGGACAAATGCTGTTAAGATGAGAGGGTGTAGCCAGGCTATGTCTGTGTCATTATTCTAAAATTATCTTCATACTCTTATGAAATAAAAAGTTAACCTCTCAGAAAAATGTACTTTCCTCTCAACATTATAGCTTGGTTTGAGTGTGGCGTGCACTCTTCATTAATGGAGGCGCGCCGTGGATCACGTTGCATAAGGACGCACACTGAGAAGTAATCGGGTCGGGTCGTTTAGTAAAATTTTTCATTTGATGGGTTCATGAAAAGGTTTAACCCACCCCTCTCAAATCAATTACAATTTCATTCGGTTCGGGCATTTTTTTTCCGATTGAGGTGTTTGTATGGAGCATTTTCTTTCAGATTGAACTTTTAAACCGATTACAGTGCTCCATGTAAACACAACTATAGACTACACTAAAAATTGCTACATGGCACTTTAAAAAACGGATAATTTATTTTATAGTTCTATTACGGATATTTCACGTAATGTTTGACTGCATATTCAAATACCTAATAAAGAGCCCTAGTTAGAAATGTTACAGAAATTGCACCATCAAATAATGTGTATCCTCACTGTGTCACAAACTGCCTGTTATGGTTTCGTTTTAATTTCTTTCTATCGATTACCTGTTTCTTTTATTCCAGATTCCCGCTCCTCGTTTGCTATGGTTTCTGATTTAACAAGTCATCACCTGTTCATCATTTGAGTTCAATCACCTTGTGTATTTAAGTTCTTCCTTTTCATCCAGTTGTTGTCTGGTATTGTTTGTGTATAGACGCTCTATATGTGTCCTTCTGGCATTTCCTGAGTTTAATTAAAGAACAGTTTTTTTTTTAGAAACCTGTTTTTTCATCTTCATCTGAACCAGATCATTAACATTAACTTTTTCTTCATTAACATTTAACAACACACAGAGCAGCAGGTTTATTAGGGTGCTACCAGTTTAAGACCAAATGCACAGATCCATTATACTGATACACATCTGGTTCAGACCCAACTATTTACTTTCACTTGAGACATAACCATTTACAGGGAGTGCAGAATTATTAGGCAAATGAGTATTTTGACCACATCATCCTCGTTATGCATGTTGTCTTACTCCAAGCTGTATAGGCTGGAAAGCCTACTACCAATTAAGCATATTAGGTGATGTGCATCTCTGTAATGAGAAGGGGTGTTGTCTAATGACATCAACACCCTATATCAGGTGTGCATAATTATTAGGCAACTTCCTTTCCTTTGGCAAAATGGGTCAAAAGAAGGACTTGACAGGCTCAGAAAAGTCGAAAATAGTGAGATATATTGCAGAGGGATGCAGCAGTCTTAAAATAGCCAAGCTTCTGAAGCGTGATCATCGAACAATCAAGCGTTTCATTCAAAATAGTCAACAGGGTCGCAAGAAGCGTGTGGAAAAACCAAGGCGCAAAATAACTGCCTGTGAACTGAGAAAAGTCAAGCGTGCAGCTGCCAAGATGCCACTTACCACCAGTTTGGCCATATTTCAGAGCTGCAACATCACTGGAGTGCCCAAAAGCACAAGGTGTGCAATACTCAGAGACATGGCCAAGGTAAGAAAGGCAGAAAGTCGACCACCACTGAACAAGACACACAAGCTGAAACGTCAAGACTGGGCCAATAAATATCTCAAGACTGATTTTTCTAAGGTTTTATGGAATGATGAAATGAGTGAGTCTTGATGGGCCAGATGGATGGGCCCGTGGCTGGATTGGTAAAGGGCAGAGAGCTCCAGTCCAACTCAGACGCCAGCAAGGTGGAGGTGGAGTACTGGTTTGGGCTGGTATCATCAAAGATGAGCTTGTGGGGCCTTTTCGGGTTGAGGATGGAGTCAAGCTCAACTCCCAGTCCTACTGCCAGTTTCTGGAAGACACCTTCTTCAAGCAGTGGTACAGGAAGAAGTCTGCATCCTTCAAGAAAAACATGATTTTCATGCAGGACAATGCTCCATCACACGCGTCCAAGTACTCCACAGCGTGGCTGGCAAGAAAGGGTATAAAAGAAGAAAATCTAATGATATGGCCTCCTTGTTCACCTGATCTGAACCCCATTGAGAACCTGTGGTCCATCATCAAATGTGTGATTTACAAGGAGGGAAAACAGTACACCTCTCTGAACAGTGTCTGGGAGGCTGTGGTTGCTGCTGCACGCAATGTTGATGGTGAACAGATCAAAACACTGACAGAATCCATGGATGGCAGGCTTCTGACTGTCCTTGCTAAGAAAGGTGGCTATATTGGTCACTGATTTGTTTTTGTTTGGTTTTTGAATGTCAGAATTGTATATTTGTGAATGTTGAGATGTTATATTGGTTTCACTGGTAAAAATAAATAATTGAAATGGGTATAAATTTGTTTTTTGTTAAGTTGCCTAATAATTATGCACAGTAATAGTCACCTGCACACACAGATATCCCCCTAAAATAGCTCAAACTAAAAACTAAAACTTCCAAAAATATTCAGCTTTGATATTAATGAGTTTTTTTGTGTTCATTGAGAACATGGTTGTTGTTCAATAATAAAATTAATCCTCAAAAATACAACTTGCCTAATAATTCTGCACTCCCTGTATATTTACATGAATACTTCACACAAAGGCATATTTTATGCGTATTCAAGACTATTTTCATATTATATCATGACTATTCAAGCGCAATAATACATGAAAGAACTAAATCCGTGATTGCGTTCTGAAAGCACTTCAGCTTTATTGTGCCCAAATTGGTACAAATCCTGCACTCTAAGTAAAACGAATTGTTGGAAGAAAAAAGCGGGGCAGTGACTCGGTCCTATTAACCGGTTTGTGACTGGATGGAAGCATATCTGAATGTGAGCTTTTAGTTGATTGTGAGAAAGGGTTGAGTTATGAGAATTTGATTGAAAATAGAGGTAAAAATAAATTGAATAAATGAAACTCGCATGGATGAATTGTTCACAATAAGATCAAAAACTTGCATTTTAAAAGTAGACAAGGTGAAATTAAAATTTACCCCAACTTCAAAGTGAAGATAATCGGTGAATAAACATTTCCTCAAATTCACGAACATTACATTTCTTGTGTGTTTATTACACTATTAAAAGCAGCAGAGCTTGGTAGAGCTGATTGAGTTTTTATCCTCAAATAAAAGGTTCCCGTTTTGAACTGATCATAAAATATATTGTAATTAATGAAATGTTTTAGGAAAGTCTGCCCTCTCTCATTCCCACATCTGAGGCTCAGAAATCCAAAAGGTGTGACTGAGTGTGTTTGTGTGTATGTCAGACTCAGCAGGAGGACATGACAGGTTCCTGACAGCACTGGGACACAGCTACCGTTTTGAATTCATATTTATTTCAAGCTTTGTTGGTATGAAAGACAAAGACAAAGACGCACCAACAAAATCAAACATGATGAAGGACTGGCCCTAGCACCTTGGCTGGAAGGGTGTGTGTGTGTGTGTTTGTGTGTGTCAGACTGCTGCTTACAGAGTCTGACACGAGGACCACTGCTGACGCCACTCTCTGTCAGCCAAGTAGGTGCTGAGGCGTGCAGTGGTGTTTCTGTGTGTGTGTGTGTGTGTGTGTGTGCACATCTATTTATGTATTTCTTCTCCCACTTCCTGTCTGTCAGAAATGTGTGTCTCCTATTACCTGTCTGTGAGACATTACTGTGGAGTGTGGAAATGCCCATCTGATTCACTGTCTGAGACGGTCATCTCAAGGTGTGTGTGTGTATGTGTGTGTGCATGTGCGTGCGTGTGTGTGTGTGTGTGTGTGTGTGTGTGTATACTCTTCTCACTCTTTCTGAGTCAGCTATGCCATCTGCGCCCGGCACACAAAATTATCCGGCTCCTCAGGACCTCTAGGTCTGGTGACAGCGTGCGAGTGCAGTTAAGAATGAATCATGGCCTTGTCCTGTTTAAAAATGATTTATGTCAGCGAAGGATAGCAACTCTCAGAGCTGTTGATTTCACATTCAAGAGGGAAAACTTTGTCCTCAATCAATAGTCAATTAATAATCTGCTCATCACATTTTCCAACTTGCTGACATCCATCATCAAAACCTCAGACAAGTCGAGTTGATGACATGATGAAATGTCTTTGGTAAACACCTCTTCATTGTGCAGGAGAGCAGAGGGAGTGAGAGCACAGGAGATGAATGGAGAGCTCCACTCTTTCCCAGAGACGTTTGACCTTGCTGACTGTTTTAACTCATTTATTTTTTGCGTTTGCTTACAGGATGAGGCTTAATACTTTTTACATAGTTGTTTACTTTCATTTGAAGCATTTAGTGTGCTTTTAATAATGTGACATTTAGCTGTAGTCATCATTATTATAGTTGTATTATAGTATTTGAGTAACTTTTTAAACATTAGTGTCATGAAGCCCTGTTTTAGTCTGGTCTTTCACACCTCAGACAAAAACACCTGTAAAAATGGGCTTGTAAAGATGTGGAAAAGCAGAAGTGTAGAGAGGTGGATGGAGGGACAGGGGACAATACTCATTATACAGACACATGGATATTAAAAATATGACCACGGAGAGTAACAAAACAGTTGAGGGCACCTTGATGCATTTTAAAAAATATAACCCTATATACATAACAACAAACTGTTGAAACGTGGTAGAACGTTTAAATAATATTTTCAGGTCATTTAAGAGCGCTCTCTGAACAAACGAAATGTCAGTTTCACACAAAGAATAAAGGCATAGTTTTTGCCCATTCTTTGAATTGTCGATTCTACCTAATTGTATACTGTGTCTCAGAATAATCCATCGTGTCATCGCGTTTGAGATCAGATGTAGCTATGGCTGTATCTGTGTCCTTATATGCACATATTTAATTTGAAGACGACATGATTAAATATGTGCACGTACACTGTGCTGGTCCATGTTTAGAGCACTATACACTCATCTAAAGGATTATTAGGAACACCTGTTCAATTTCTCATTAATGCAATTATCTAATCAACCAATCACATGGCAGTTGCTTCAATGCATTTAGGGGTGTGGTCCTGGTCAAGACAAGACTCCAAACTGAATTTCAGAATGGGAAAGAAAGGTAATTTAAGCAATTGAGGGTGGCATGGTTGTTGGTGCCAGACAGGCCAGTCTGAGTATTTCACAATCTGCTCAGTTAATGGGATTTTCACGCACAACCATTTCTAGGGTTTACAAAGAATGGTGGGAAAAGGGAAAAACATCCAGTATGCAGCAGTCCTGTAGGTGAAAATCTGAAAAAAAGGCTAGAGGTCAGAGGAGAATAGGCCGACTGATTCAAGCTGATAGAAGAGCAACTTTGACTGAAATAACCACTTGTTACAACCGAGGTATGCAGCAAAGCATTTGTCAAGCCACAACACGCACAACCTTGAGGCGGATGGGCTACAACAGCAGAAGACCCCAGAATGTGAACATGGATCCATCATGCCTTGTTACCACTGCAGGCTGGTGGTGGTGGTATAATGGTGTGGGGGATATTTTTTGGTACACTTTAGGCCCCTTAGTGCCAATTAGCCATCGTTTAAACGGCATACCTGAGCATTGTTTCTGACCATGTCAATCCCTTTATGACCACCATCTACTCATCCTCTGATGGCTTCTTCCAGTAGGATTATGCACCATGTCACAAAGCTAGAATAATTTCAAATTGTTTTTTTGAACATGACAATGAGTTCACTATACTAAAATGGCGCCCACAGTCACCAGATCTCAACCCAATAGAGCATCTTTGGGATGTGGTGGAATGGGAGCTTCGTGCCCTGGATGTGCATCCCACAAATCTCCATCAACTGCAAGATGCTATCCTATCAATATGGGCTAACATTTCTAAAGAATGCTTTCAACACCTTGTTGAATCAATGCCATGTAGAATTAAGGCAGTTCCGAAGGTGAAAGGGGGGTCAAACACAGTATTAGTATGGTGTTCATAATAATCCTTTAGGTGAGTGTATGATACGAGTATATGAAGTATGTCCATAAACTAGAAACACGCTGTCTGCAGTCTGTATCTGATCTATATAATCCATGTGGTGAGCATAGTCAAACTCACATTTGAATTCTCCTCAAGTGTGAATAGTGAGCCATTCAAGAGCTCATACCCGTGAATAAATGCAGAGGGCTGGCTGACGTAGGATCATGCCTGCTGCCATTCACACACTCCGAAGACACTCTTCTACTTCACATTCCGTGATATTGCTTCAACTTTGCTTTTCAACCCAGAAAAAAATAATTTTAAAATAACCAATTTCCACTTCTTGGTAAAAGTGCTTTTAGTGTATTCAATGATGTGCAGTTTGTAGGGGAGAGTGGGGGAAGATGATCCAGTGGGTAAGTTGACCCACCCACCTTGGCAACTGTACACTTATATTGTCATGTGACTATATATTTTGGAGCCACCCAATAGGTGTGTTCGACATCGGCTGGATGTAACGGATCGGCAAGAATAGCAGTGATATAAATATAATCAGTGATATAATCCCCTGTGTGCCGGAAGGGAGGAGCGGCGAACGGAGACGTGAAGTCGGACACTTTCTGCTTCCTGTAGTGATGCTTGTGCTGTTTGCATACTTTTAACACAGATGAAGTGAAAGAAATGCAATATTTGTCAATACACAGATGTTTCAGAGATATTTTCATTCAATACTTTGTACTACTTAGTCTGTTTGTATAAGAATAAAGTTCAACATAAGCCTACACACTATCAATAAAGTGGAGTCCAGTGTTGCCACAGTTACTTTAAAAAAGAAATCTGATTACTGATTACTCATTTAAAAAGTAACTTAGTTACTTTACAGATTACTTGATTTTAAAAGTAACTAAGATTACAAGTTACTTTATTTAGTTATATTCAGCAGTTGCTGACAACACCCCTGCCGCCTCAACATAGAAATGGCAACCGTTTTAGCCAACACTAACTTTATTGGAAGCACATTTTTAACAGTAACGTCAACAATGTATCTCCTGACATTTTAAGTTGAAATTAAAAAATATATTTCCTAAAAAAATACTCTCCCCGCAAGAAGAGAGCAAAAATATTTTATATTTTTATTTTTTACTAAGGAAAATGAATAAAATAGTAACTTTGATAAATTACTTTAATCTGATTACTGGTTTGGAAATAGTAACGTATTAGATTACTCGTTACTGGAAAAAAAGTAGTCAGATTAGAGTAATTACTGGCATCACTGGGGGAGTCTACGTTTAATTATCAGTTTTATTTTGATAAACATGACAATATAACATTTTATATTGATAGATTTATATAAATGGGTTTTACCTGTTATAAAAAAAACTGATTTGTGCACATTAGTGGAACTGAAGGTTTTAGAATAAACATGAAAGGCACATGATCACTCTTATGCGGTGAATCCGGCCAATCGTGGAATCATTAGAGCTCATGTAGCCTGGTGCAACCACCTTTGAGAAGCTGCACCAGCTGTATTAGACGGCTGCTCTCGAATCGCTCTCGCTGTACTTTGATGCCATTCTTCACTGTCACGTGGCATCTGCTGTCTCAAGTCGGACAAATTTTGAACGCCATACACTGCTTCAAGTCAGCTGCTGATCTGTCAGCGCATCGCTGTATTAAGTCGACCAAGCCTATTAGAAAATGAGAAGCACATTGGAGGAGTTGAAAGCACCCATTTACTTTAAGTTTTACTTTTTGGCTTGTCAAAGTAAGATGTTAACGTAACACATGTAATCAAATTTGTCCAGGTCTAAAATATTTATGATCAATATTGGTGGTTTAGCATGTATAAAACAATGCAAATCATTTGGCTAAATGCCTTACCTGAGGAAAAATTGAGCCACAGGAACACTTAAAAACAAAAAAGGAGCCATATTTTTTAGAACCCTTTGGCAAATATGTATTCTGATCATTTAAAACGATAGCAAATATCCTGAAATAAATCTAGAAATAACTCTAGAACTCTAGTCTGGGTAAACCCATCCTGATCTGCCAGCGATTTGATTTCATGTCTGCTGCTTCTGTAACACTTTTGCGGGAACGAATCATATACTGGCTTATCCAACTGGCCTGCTATTTGTGGGTTTAATGCGATGACGGATAGAGAAACGATGGGTCGTTTCCAGTTGATCACACCTCTTGTGGTGTGATTGGTTGAAGGACTATCCGATTGCATACAGTAGTCATTTGCAATAGAGTCATTTTTGAATAATGCTCATTGATCACGCCTCTTGTGCAGTAAAAAATACAGAACAGACTCTCCAGACCAATGTCCAATCTTAAATTGAGCTTGGTCTGGTGATAGCAACTAGAACCCTAGACTCTATTGTATTCGGTTACACTTTATTTTTTTAGTCCACTTTAGACATTCTACTAACTATAAGTAACTTTGCAACTACATGTCAGCTAACTCTCATTAGAGTATTAGTAGACTGTCAGTAGACTGGTAGGTTACGGTTAGGTGTTTGGGTTCGGGTTAGTAGATTAAGTTGAATTGTAGTTGCCAATTTACTTATCGTCAGTAGAATGTCTGTTGGGGGACCGACAAAATAAAGTTTTAGTAAATATTAATCAGACAGTCTACAAATACTCTAATGACAGTAAGTTGACATGTAGTTGCAAAGTTACTTATAGTTAGTAGAATGTCTAAAGTGGACTATCAAAATAAAGTGTTACCTTGTATTCTTGTATGCCTTAATTGATCTTATCTTGAGGACCACATAAGTAAAAAAAAGTCTCATCTTATCTGGTGACATCTCAAAAAATGTGATTTTGGTGTTTCATGACTCATAACATATTTTTGTACGTTTTGACGCGTAGAAACGTATGGATTTATTGATGGCATCTAAAATGTGAAGTATTTATGTAAAAGCTGTGTGAGTAAGGCTGTCTTCACATGCTAGCGGAATTATTGTAAATATTAGTTTCAGTTAAAATTTTAATGCAATGAGCTTGACAGCTCGTGATCACGACTTCAGAAGTTTGAAGTAGGAAATTTCTGATTTCCCCTGGCCTTAAGAGCCAAGCTAGTGACTGACACTAGAGGCTGCACTCTTTAACGTCCTTGCGCCCCTCTCATGGCCTCTTCTCGTGGTGTCCCCCCCCCAGCACTTGGTGCCCTACGCGCAGCGTTTGGTGGGAGCGGCGGCACTAAGTTTAGGCATATAAAGTGATTGAATCCTTCCAAAGGTGTCAAATACGGCAAGAGGAATTTTACAAAACCATCAGCATATTTAACTTTAAACCTTAAAAGTTAAAATTGTCACTTTTTCAGGGTGAGCAAAAACATTCAGTTTTTGTGCATCCCTTTAAATGCAAATGAGCTGCTGATCATGGGGCGGAGCTTGAAAAATTGAGTGAAAAAATTAGCTGCTCTGATAACCTCATGCAGACAGGCAATGAAACTGTTCTGCATTTTAGGCTCAAACTGGAATGGGACAATGATGGAGAGACTCAAGAAGAAGTGACAACATGTAGACGGCTACAGTATGTTTCGGAAAGGTTAGTTGATGAATTTATGTAGCTGATGTGGAGTTAACTCTCTTCAAGTCATTGACTAGCATATTCTGTATTGATAATCTCACCCCCTTTGTTGCGTGTTCCCACGGACAGTGTTTATGTAAATTTCAGGGTTAGTGATGTCACTAACCCGGGAGGAACCTTGTGTAGCCCCTACCAGCCATTTGTCGTAGTCCTTAAAAAGCAATTTCTTTAAAAGAAAATATCTATCTTTACTTTGAACTTTGAATTTTTTATGCTCAAATGGCAACATTACACATTAACTAAAGTTTAAAAAGTGAAATCATAATTAACCACCCCTTTAAATCCAATAAACTCATCTACCAGAGAATGAATTCTTACTCTTGATAGAAAACTGCCTGGGTTCAAATTTCACAGTAGTGCAATTTATTTATCCCTTTATAATCAACTAAAATTGCAGTTCAGGGGTAGTGAGGATGAAACGGGAGCAGAATTTTGATGTGGTAACTTAATGTAAACGTTATCATGAACTTAATACTGCCTAAAAAAAACTTCTGCTTATAAACATGGCTGCTCAACAAAAAGATAAACACAGGGATGCTTATTAACTCAAGTATAGCGCTTAAGTTTGTCCATTTAGTGTGTTTCAAACTGTCAATTTCAGATCGATGATTTAACAAATAACCACATTGTCAGGTCAATAATTCACCCATTTTGTCTCAATTAACATCTACATTAATAAAAGTACACCTCTTGACCAAGGAGATTTGAATGGCCATGTTTAAGTGTGTGTGAATTCTTCAACCCTATTCATCTTCACAATTAGCTTGCATGTCACTGAATGGAAACTGAAGTGAAGGAAACAAATAGTATTTTGAATTGGAGTGGACATGATGTGCCCAGACAAGTAGAGGACGACAGAAAAACAGTCTATTCAACAGCTATACAATACAGCTTTCATTCAGTGCACACACTTTGACAGACATTCTTCACAGTCCAAGAGTCTCGGAGCTTTCTTGTGAGGTTACTGCATGAAAAGCCTCTAGCCTCTCAAAAAAACGCACTCTTTTTGTGAGGAATTTTAGACCAGCGTGCAGACCCGCGGGCAAATTGATACGACTAGAGCAAATGGCAACACTTTTGTCTTATTTGAAAAGATTCTGTCAGTAAGATGAAGGAAAGGTAGCTCCCAGCTCCTGAGCTTTGGCCTACTCTATTGGAGAATTTATTTTGTGTGTGTGTCACATAAACAAGGATTTTACTAATTGGCTGTTGGTGGATTATTTTACCATTTAACGACTAATCAGACAGTGATCACAACACAAGAAACATTACGTTTTTACAATGTATCTTTTAAAGGGGTGATGAATTGAGAAATCAGCGTTCCCTTAAGCTTTTGATATATAAAAGGTCATGGTAATATAAGAATATAATAAGTTTCAGAGCTGAAAACTTCCTTGTTAGTCAAAGAAAAGCTTTTATAGACACCAGGCAAACGATCTTGCGCTTCATTCTGTGCATTGTGCACCTCTACAGCACGTCTAATCCAGAAGCCCCGCCCACCGACCGCTGATCGGCTCGTGCTAGATAGCCAACAACAATAAACATGCCGAAGAATATAGTGGTTGTGGAAGAACACAGTTGCTGCATAAGCTTCCTTTGGATCATAAGGAATGTGTGGTTGAACTTTATTTTTAATGAAGTTCCAGCTCATGTGGGAAAGACATGTTCACTTCATTTCACTGCGTAATCGTTTGTAAACAAATCTCACATTGCTATTCTTCTATATTGGATCCGACAGGAGGAATGGTGCAACACACTTATGTGAATAAAACATATTTTTTTATTTTTTTCTATATGTAATAGAATGGCATTGTTATAGATCGTTTTACTTGTGTACGTGTCTAACAGAACATACCTTTAGCACGCTGGACTCAGACACGTTTGGACCAGTGCTCGCAAAGCCTGGCAAGGCCGATGAATCTCAAAACATCTTGACATTTGAAGGGTGGCACATGCAAGCGCATGTGTATGTGTGTGCGCGCTGATTCGCGCTTATATCGACCGATCTTGAGGGCTATGTGCAATATAAAAATAATAGTCCAATTAATCGCAGGTGGATGAGAAATAAATCATTGTGTTTGTTTAATAAAGAGGTTAATGAGCCCTGTGCTCGAGAAAATCATTCCGGCTGCTGCTGGTCCCTCAATCTCTCCTCTTTCATGTGAACTGACAGGAGAGCTTAAGCTCACTAAATATGCAAATCTTCTCCAATCCTAGCTGTGGGCGTTTACTTCCAAGTCTCTAGTGGGCATGCCCATCAAAACCCAGCATTTTGGAGAGGGCCTCAAAACCAATGTAGAAAATAGTCTATTACTTATTGGTTATGATGTTTTTGAATGTAAAAACCACATGAACATCATAAGTTGTTCCTCAGACAACAGTATACAATAAAAAAAAAAAAGCCAGTTCATGACACCTTTAAAGGGGGGGTGAAATGCTGTTTCATGCATACTGAGCTTTTTAGACTGTTAAAGATTTGGATTCCCATCCTAAACAGTCAAAGTTTCAAAAACTAATGTTGGACGTTTGATGGAGTATTTCTGTGTCAAAAATATTTCTCGCAAGTTTCGGATAGTTTTTTTCGAGTATGGGTCGACTTGACGTTAATAGAACGGAAGGTCCTTGTATGGGCCGTATGGGCTCTTCTCCCGGTAGAGTGCACGCGCGCACGTCACTAGAGCAAGAGGGGAAATGCACGCCGTAAACACTCTCTCAGTTGTCCGTGAACACTTATGTCGCGCGCCGTGCTCCACTTTATTCCTATGGGTGACGTCGAGCGACTTCAACGCTTCAGCACAGCATTCCGGGAAGGAAGCGCTACATTTCAACCGATTTGAACGCAGAAATGACGGGAAGCTTCACAACATCGTTTCAGTCACGTCTCAAAGTGGATTTACACGCCACTGCTGTCACAGGACTTCACCAAATCATACCAAAGAAGTGTGTTTTTGACGGAGCGGCCCCAGCGATAAAGGTTCGGTCCTGCTTTGGAAGCAGCCGGTGAGTAAAACTGCTTCAAATGTCTCTGCTATTGGCTCGTCGCGTGAGTAAACATCAGTAAACGACACGATCACGTGCTTCGTCATTCAAATGCGCTAACGGTTACTCCATTGTTGTTCTGTATAACGTTACACTAGTCTGATGTGCAAAACCATTTTGCTTGCTACCTCTAAGGTCTAGTCGCATACAATAGTCCATAAACCGAATCATGTCCTCATAAACTGCGAGTAAACACACACAAATGTTGACAGGCCACTAAATACAGTACATACCACAGAGACGGACGTCCTGATGTTGCTGTTTTTCCTGTTCAATTTATTTCAGCCTCAGATTTGATTGTGGATCATTATCTGTTTAAGCTGAGATAGCGATGGGTTTCTCCACGCTTGAGGACGTCACCGCTTTGTTCGCGCTCGTCATTCTTTAGCTCCGCCCACTCGATACGCCTCCAGCCGCTCGTTTTTTTCCGGAAAGACTCGGTACAGCCTATATTTCTTTTATAAATATAATAAAACTTAAGACTTTTCGGAGATATGAAGGATGCAATACTACTTTATAGGTACTCAAGATTGACTGAAACTGAATGTTTCACCCCCCCTTTAAATCAAATGCTTTAACCATTTTGAAATAAACAGAATAAAATAAAAAAAATCAGAAAGTTTCAACATGTTTAATTGCCAAAAATGATTCCGATTCAAATCATTTGTAAATAGGCAGAAATAAGGCTGCATATTCTAGTTCTTCCTCATTTCTGCCTTCTTCTGACAAATATGATGACAGTAAAAACACTTTCAGCTCTGTAAAATGAAACCGCTTACATCTGCTGGTGTCTTCAATCCTTTCCCTCAAAAATGTCCTCACTGTCACAAAACATGAAAAGAAATGTTGTCCTATTCACAGCTGTCAAATCCACATAGGATTGTAATCTTGTTTCTATTGTCTGTCTGGCTGATTTGTGTCTTGTCCCCGTTCTCACCCAATGCCGCTTCTGTTGCGAGTTCATTTCACATCAGATGCATTTTAACTGTCTTTTGCTGGAATTTCCGAGGCCCACCTCCTTGAAATTCTCTTACCATCACGATCGCTGCACATGAACCATTTTCAGTCAACCCTTTCCTAATCTGCGAATTGAGAGGGAGAGGTGGGGAAAAACAAATACCTCGTCACGGGCTGTAGTGATCTGAACAAATGCAGTAAATGGCGGCAATCACAGCATCCTCATCAGAACAGACTTTTTTATTTTCCTCTTGCAATGAAAGCGGCACTCTGTAATTACCAGGACAGCAGATGCACAGATAGGAACCAATGCTGTAATTTTACCCAATTTAGACAGCAGCCTGCCAGAGACCTGCAATTTCTTTCTCCTTTACCTTTATGTTAATGCATGAGAGCAGCACGTGCTTAAAGAGCGAACTGTTCAGCTTTACACACACGCACACACCTACGCCCTTCACACGTGATCGATGAAATTATCCTTTTTTATGTCTCCAGCTCAACTGCTGGATTATTTTAGGGAGAACATAACGTAAAATACGCAGTTCTGTGGGTTTTATGGTAGAATGTGAGTATTTCAGAATTGAACAGCATTGATAGTGGCTTGTGTTATATGAGGAATTACATCGTGTCTACACCAGACGCGAGCAACGTGACGAGTCATGAAAATCAAATGGAACCCATTATAATCAAGGATGCTGTCTACACTGAATGTGACACGGCACAACGCAACATGACAAATTTCTGACAGTACACTGATGCCTCGCTCTATTTCTGACATACTCCAAGCACCTTCACTACTTCTGACATGAAGAACAAATGGATTTGCAATGGTCACTTTGTCACATTCAGTGTATATGTGCATGTGAGAGCACTGAAAGCTACTCTCAAGGCACGGAAAGTTGCTCTCAAGACTGGATTATAGACCGGGTTGCTGGGGCCAATGCCCAGGGGCCTCAAAAGCCTTAAACAGCTCATGGAAGCTGGCCACCCAGTTGCTTTGTAGAATGTCAGCCTACCAAAAACTTGCCACTTTGCCAGTGGTCTGGCATCACACTTTGGCAGGTCCTGACCTCATGTGACCCCCTGAAACATTATTGGGAAACTGAAACAATGGGTTGCATAGAGAGAAATTTCTCATGGTGTTAGCTGTCAAATGTTATTTTATAGCCTGAATATGAACATTGGACACTAGTTTTTCCACATAAAATAAGACAAGGTATTAAATTGTTTACAATTGAAGTCATGCTCCATTTAATGTGGCCTTCAATTTGCAGTTTAAAAGTATGATTTTTTTTGTGTGTGTCCTATGCTTACCAAGGCTGCATTTTGTTTGATCAAAAATAGTAAAAACAGTAATATTACTATTTAAAGTTGTTTTCTTTTCTCTTTTTATATTAATTTGACTTTGTTCATGTGATGCCAAATATGAATTTTCAGCAGCTACTACGCCAGTCTTCAGTGTCAAATGATCCTTCAGAAATAATTTTAGTATGCTAATATGGTGCTCAAAAAAAAAAAAAAAAAAAAAAAAAAGAAGAAATCATATAATTCTTATCAATGCTGAGAATTGTTTGTGCGGCTTGATATTTCTTTGTAAAAATCTGTGATGTACAGTACAGGCCAAAAGTTTGGACACATTACTATTTGTAATGTTTTTGAAAGAAGTTTCTTCTGCTTATCAAGCCTACATTTATTTGATCAAAATAGAGATTTTTTTATTTAAATATTGTGATGTCTTAAAATTTAAAATAATTGGTTTTCAATTCATCATACTTTTAAATGATCATTTATTTGTGTGATGCAAAGCTGAATTTCCAGTATCGTTCCTCCAGTCTTTAGTGTCACATGATCCTTCAGAAATCATTCTAATATGATGATTCATTTTCAAAGTTGGAAACAGTTCTGCTGCTTATTTTTTCATAACCTGTGATACTTTTTTTATAATACTTCGATGAATAACAAGAAAAAAAAAGAATTTTTTTTTTTTTTTAAATAGAAATCTTGTAACGACAATATACACTACTGGTCAGTAGTTTGGGGTCAGTAATTTTTTTTCTTTCTTTTTTTGAAATAAATCAATAATTTTATTCAGCAAGGATGTGTTAAATTGATAAAAAATGATAGTAAAGGAGATTTATATTATTCTAAATTATGTTTTTATTTTGAATGAATGCAGTTCTTTTAAACCTTTTATTCATCAAATATATTAGGCAGCAGAACTGTTTCCAACACCCATAACAAATCCGAATATTAGAATGATTTCTAAAGGATCGTGTGACACTGAAGACTGGAGTAACGATCCTGAAAATTAAGCTTTGCATCACAGAAATAAATGATAATTTAAAGTATAATAAATTGAAAACCAAATATTTTAAATTGTAATAATATATCACAATATTAAAAACATTTTCATTCATGCAGGCTTGAAGAGCAGAAGAAACTTCTTTCAAAAACATTAAAAATAGTAATGTGTCCAAACTTTTGGCCTTGGCCTTTACTGTATGTTTTTAAGGATTGTTTGATGAATAAAATGAGAAGAGGAAAAAAAAAAGAAAAAGCATTTATTTGAAATTGATATTTTTGTAACATCTTAATAGCCTGTTATATTACTGTTGCCTTTGGTCAATTGTATGCGTCTTTGCAGAATAAATTCATTACATTTATGTATTGGTCAAACATTATGACAGAATTTTCATTTTTGGGGGGCTGAACTATCCTTTTAAACCTGTGCTCAGTTTGCTCTACTACTGAAAAATAAAATAAAAGGAAGATTTGTGGTTCTTGTATGTATCTGATCAAAGGTGGTACATGTCCTGTTTGAGAACCACTGCTGTAGAGGTCTGCATAATCCGTTTTAGGTTGGCATGATAATGGTGGACTCCCTCATCTGTGCACGCCACCCACCTCTTCTGCGTTCCCATATACCTGAACACAAAAACTGCCACAGCAAGTGTGCAGACACGTAGTTAGGAAACCGCATCATATTTTCTAACACTGTGGCCTGCTCATTAGGAGAACATAATTAATCGCCATTCACTTTTAATAAATTGGACAGGCAGCTCGCATTGATCCCTGGAGCCTTTAAGTCTCGACTTGGGAAAATTTAATACCCCCAATGGAGAGCGAGAGAGGGAGAAAGAGAATGTTCATGATTTGTTAGACAAGGTTGCGGAAAGAACCTGATCTAACCCCATTTAAAGACGTTCTCATTAATCAGAGCATAAATCCGGCACGCTCAGGCTGCAGACAGTGTTAGCAGTGTCACATTTTAAAGGACAACATTCCCCTCTGAGCAGAATTATAGTTATTTCAGGTTCAAGCATGAATCGAAGGCTTAGAGATTACAGCTCATTAAAGCAACCAAACTGGGCCTGTGATGCATGACGTACTGAAGGGGTTTTGCTCGATTCTGGAGAACGTTTGTTTTGGTGGATAAATCAGAGTATGGCTTGAGAGACTCATTTGATAACACATTAAGAAGGGAAATTGTTGTGAGGCACATCACTTGTAGCGTAAATCCATACATCTGCTAACAGATGCCTGGATCTGTTTCATAAAGACAGACACATTTATCCAGTGGAAGAAGTTGAGTCTCGAACACACACACACACACATACAGGCATGCCAAGAGGATTTTTTTCCCCCTTGAAATTTGGCAAATCTTGAAAATACTTCCCTACTTCCGTCCCAGGGTTTTTGATGTATTCGGTGGGATTATAGATGCAGGACGTATGTATTTGTGAGTGAGTGTGTGTCTGCATGAAACTCTCTCTGCCTGCATGGTTGGCTGTATTGAAGATAAGCTGCTTTTCTTGATAGCGCTCTATCCTGCTTTAATTACCGAACTCCTGAGGCTGCGGACGGCTGGTCTGCAGTCTGTAAAAACGGGAGTGGCTCTGCACTCTAATCTCAAGACTAAAGAGACAGTGAACTGCACAGGCCAACTGTACTGAACTGCCCGACACACTTCTATGAACCGAACTTGATTCCTCAAACAACTGTCTCTTCGCTAAGCTCCACCTTACAAATGTTATATGTCTTAGCACTAGAGGTGTAACGGTACATGTATTCGTACCGAACCATTTTGGTAGAGGGCATTTTATCTGCACCATACCGGTCAAATATATGATCGATTTTTAAAACACAACTGTGTTTATAAAGCCATCAATATTTAGGCCCCTTAGTACCTGACTAATCTGCTCTGTCTGTATACACTCCTTCTAGAACTCTGAGATCCATTGATCTTTGTTTACTCATCGTCCCTAGATCCAGCCTTAAAAAACGAGGTGATCGCGCTTTTACGTTTGCTGGTCCGAACTTGTGGAACAGTCTATCTCTCTATATTAGATTAGCTACCTCAATTTTAGCTACCTTACATGTGGAATGTTTGCAATTTAAGATCGGGGCTTCCGTCAGCCCACTCTGGCATACATCACCAACTGGTGGAGGCCTGCAGTAATGGTTGACTTTCTACAACTTTCTCCCATCTCCTGACTGCACCTCTGGAGCTCAGCCATAGAGATCTTTGGGTTCTTCTTCACCTCTCTCACCAAGGCTCTTCTGCCTCGATAGCTCAGTTTGGCCGGACAGCCAGCTCTAGGAAGGGTTCTGTCGTCCCAAACATCTTCCATTTAAGGATTATGAAGGCCAATGTGCTCTTAGGAACCTTAAGCGCAGCAGAAGTCTTTGTAACCTTGGCCAGAGGTCTGTGCCTTGCCACAATTCTGTCTCTGAGCACTTCAGTCAGTTCCTTTGTCCTCATGATTCTCTTATATAAGGTCTTATATAGACAGGTGTGTGGCTCTCCAAATCAAGTCCAATCAGTATAATCAAACACAGCTGAACTCAAATGAAGGTGTAGAACCATCTCGAGGATGATCAGAAGAAATGGACAGTACCTGAGTTAAACATGAGTATCACGGCAAAGGCTCTGTATATTCAGGACCATGTGATATTTCAGTTTTTCTTTTTTAATAAATCTACAAAAATGTCAACAACTCTGAGATTTTCTGTCAAATATGGGGTTATGTGTGTACATTGAGGAAAAAATGAACTCAAATGATTTTAGCAAATGGCTGCAATATAACAGAGACTGAAAAAATGTAAGGGGGTCTAATACGTTCCATACCCACTGTACATACTCTTTACTCTATCTGATTATTTGTAAGTGTAAACTCACGAACATTTGTTTGCACTCCCATGAAATATCTTGAAAAATGCAGTTTTCCGTCCTGTGACCTGGAAATTTTCTGGTGAAACAGCAAATTTGGACTTAAAAATAACAAATAGGCTTTTATTATTTTACACCCATGCTCCTTACTAACCGGGGGATGTAATTGTCAAAAATCAGGCGTGTGGTCAAGGGTTTTTGTTCTCTGTCTCTGTCTCTGTATGTGCGTGCATGCGTGCGTACGTGTGTGAGCACGCTTGAGACTACATTTGGTCGTCATACGACGTGGGGCTGCAATTTCTACCCATCGGAGAATTTCTCTCAATTCAGTTTTCTCTCAGCTAGTCTTTTATTCATTGTACCTCTGACTCCTTTATACATTCACACGTTCTCTCTCTAACTCACACACACGAAAACTCTTTGTCTCACTTACTTTTCTGTCAAGAATTTTGACATTTTCATTTCTGCAGCCTTTCTCTTTGACTATCATCCTCCTCCCTTCAGCTTCCTCATTCTAGTGGCCTGTAACGCCTCAGGCTCACAGAAGACTTTCATCTTTGCTCAACTAAAATCCTTATTTTCAATCATGTTTGTATTCGTATTTCAGCTCTTTGTGTTTTTTTTTTTTTTTTTCACTGACAGCACTCATGCATAAACAAACTCTTCCTTTGTGCACATAAGGCTGTTTTGACTTTGGTTACAATCATAACCCGAAGGACTTAAGGTCACAAGGTTGTGTATGTTGTGTGCCCTCAGTGATTTGCCCCAATTACCCACTGCCAGACAGAATGACACCCATATGACCTCTGTCCGCTTTAGAGCTGCCACTAGATTGGTTGTTGCCCAGCAACCATTAATAAAGTGCAAAATGTTTAGATATACAGCTTTTCTGGCATGTTCTCTAAAATTAATATGTAACTTTTTTTTACCAAAGTGACTTACAGTGGATTAAACATATACAAGCATACATTTTATTTAATTTGAATGATTTTTGAGAAATCTAATGGAAGTTTAAAGCTATTATATTGCTATTTCTTTTTCTAATTTATATTTGCTCACAACACAACAGCTCAGAATGAACCCATGAAGAGCTCAACTAAAAGTCTGTATCAATAATTATCAACAAGTGATATTAGTATTATTTATATGATATTATAGCATACAACTTATGCTATAATATTTATTGATATTTTAAGTTTTTTGTTCAGTTTAATTTTAGTATCAATATTTTTATTTTTATTAATTTATGTTGTTTTAGCTAAATTATTATTATTATTTTTTATTATTATATTATTATTTTTTTAACTTAAACTTATTTTATTTCAGTCTATAGTTCAATAGAGTTTCATCTAGTATTTGTATGTTATTTTTATTTCAGCTTTCAATTAATAGAAACTAATAGATTTCAATTAATCAAAACAATTTTAATAGATTTGGCTGGTTCACAAAAACAGGCTAATTGGAAATGCACGATTTCAGTTTAACAAAACAGTATTTTTGCACAATTCATCTGAAGACAGTTTGCATGCATGCTCTGATACTCCAAACCCATGAACAAAACCGTATTAAGTTTAAAAAAATCTTGACCCAGACTGCATTAAATACCGGTTCACAACAAGGATAAACGTGACCGGTTTGACTGCAGTGTTGAGTCAAATGTAAAATCTGGGCCCTGAATAAAAACTTGAAAATAAACACTGCTCTTTGATATGAACATTTATTGTCTGATTTATTTTTATGCACACATGATTTTTTCATTGCACATTAATAATCATTGTAATAAACAGAACAGGTTTGTACTATGCATGAAGCTGTGCTGCGGGGAACTGCATTTGTACTTTCTCATCTTTGTTCTCAGCAGCAGTAGTTGAACGTCTGGACTCCAGACAATGTGTGGACAGGAGGGGGGTTAAAATTAGGAGCGCCATGGTAAACTGTAACCCTTGGTAACAGGATGAGTGTTTAGTCCAGTACTGGAGCTGCGGTTGCAGCAGACATAATGTCATGATGCTCTGCTCTGTGGTCGATTTGGTTCAAACATCAGCTTCAGAAGCCTGTCAGACAGCAGGAAATTACTAACATTGGTGTGGAAGTTTTCCATGTGACCCTCACAGTGACATTCCTGGATATTGATGACATCTGTGGGAGGAGAAAGAGATTCTGTAGGACATGTCATATCAAATGACAGTTGTGAAATCTGAGGTTTTCTGTGCGTGTGTGTGTTGGCAGTCATTGTTACCTCATATGTAAGACATGTGTGCCATGTCTACTGCTAATTTAAGAGATTTGCAACAGACTTTTCTTGCTAGTGCTTAACTTTCATATTGAGTGAGTCTGATGTATTTATGACCAGCTACATCTATGAAACCGAACATGTAAATTAATCACCTTCCAGTTGTAAACATCTGCACACAGCAGCAGAATTTCCTTGTAAACGATGTGAAAGGTACAGTAGGGTTAATGTTTCTTTTCTTTTCTTTTCTTCTCACTCACTCACTCACTCACTCACTCACTCACTCACTCACTCACTCACTCACTCACTCACTCACTCACTCACTATAGCTGTGTCTCATTTCGTTAAATTTCGAAGGCTGCGTCCTCCGGAGGACACATCCTGTGTAGGATGCAGTATACGGAGTGTCCTCAATCAGAATTAAACGAGACGTCCTTCGTAGGACACACAGGCAGGAAGTATCACGTTGCTATGCCAACAACACGTTCACCCTCGTTGCGCTCTCACGCCAGTTATATGAATGAAATATTTTTATAACATGAAAATGACTATGAAATGTTTCTTGTCTTGACAGCAAAGTACTGTTCTAAACGTTTAAAAAGCACTAAACAGTTGTAATCCCATTTACCACAACTATCTGTTCGAGGTAATAGAGCTTAAAAAACAAAAACAAGCTTAAACTACTTACATTTAAACACCACACCTACGCCTGCATGTATATGGTGGTGGTGCCGTTTTTTCATATAATATATATATTTTTTAAAGGTCCATTCATCGTGATTCCATCTTTCAAACTTTAGTTAGTGTGTAATGTTGCTGTTAGAGCATAAATAATACCTGTAAAATTATAAAGCTCAAAGTTCAATGCCAAGCGAGATATTTAACAGAAGTTCCCTTTCAAAGCCTACAGCAAACGGCCGGTTTGGACTACACCCCTGCACTTCCTGCTTTAATGACGCAACTAAAACCGTTTGTTGACGAACCCTCCACCCACAAGAACACGCAAATTCGGGGGCGTTGTCCTTTTGCTCTCGCAGGTCGAGAGAAGCGTTGTTTTTGTAGAGTGTGTTTGTCGCCATGCCATTGAAACGCTGTTATTTTCATCCCGGAGTCAAATCACCTTTGTTTGGCCTTTCCACGGACGATGTACGTAGAGATCAATGGCTACAGTTTATGGTTAACTCAGTTCCGGAAAATTATAATCACAATTTAAAACTATGTGCAGCACATTTTGCTGAGGACTGCTTCCTCAATCTCAATCAGTTTAATGCCGGATTCGCAGAAAGATTATTCTTAAAAGACGACGCAGTTCCCTCTTTGTCTGGAGAAGGCGTTGTTTATGGACCAAAACCGGTAAGTGTATTTTATTATTTAAGTTGGTCCGTTTAACAGTTTATGTAACTCATGACACAAAGTGCAACGCTGTTTTACTAACGTTAGATGGTAATTGAAACTAATCCGAAAAACTTAGCATATAAAAGTGTAGTAATTCATTCAGACATCATCGATTGTTGGTGTTTGTAATGATCAGTTTAAACTACTGAATAGACAGCTTACCATTCTGAAACATCCAGCAAAAGTCTTTCCTGAGCAGGTTGTAATCGATCCTCTTCGATATTCTCCGGGTCTGATTCCGGCTCAAATTGATGAGGCAATATAGACATTTTTGCAATAACATTGAGCGCGCGTATCTACCCTAAGAGGCGGGACCTTTCCGTGCAACGTGCACTAAGCTGCTGTCCGATCACAACACGGGAAGCGCTGGCCCAATCAGAACTCGTTACGTGTTTCTGAAGGAGGGACTTCATAGAACAAGGAAATCATCAGGCTGTTTTTAGGACAGAGGAAACAGCGGTGTACAGATAAGTAAATTGTGTGAAAAATACTGTTTTTTTTTTTTACGCGCGAAACATGAACAATCTGTTATATTGCACACTGTAAACATAATCCACGCGAAGAATGGGACCTTTAAATGACGGTTGTTAACAGTGACGCAAAGAATTGTGGGTTATCTCCAGCCGTGAAGGATACACCTCATGCACACTCTGAATTCCTGTGAAAGAAGGACGCATTCGAAGGTCGCATTTGGAGAGTCCTTTTCACTTTTTTGAAATGAGACGACCTTATGACATATGCACCCTTCAAATGCGTCCTCGGGAGGATGCAGCCTTCTGAAATGAGACACAGCCTATGTATACAGTATGACCACTGACAGGTGTAGCGAATAACACTAATTATCTCTTCATCATGGCACCGCTTGTGGGGTGTTACCGGTCTGCAGTGGTCACTATCTATCAAAAGTGGTCCAAAGAAGGAACAGTGGAGAACCGGCGACAGGGTCATGGGCGGCCAAGGCTCATTGATGCACATGGGGAGCGAAGGATGGCCCGTGTGTTCTGATCAAACAGTAGTTTGATCAACTCAACAGTAGTTCAAATTGTTGAATACACAGTGCATCGCAGTTTGTTGTGTATGGGGCTGCATAGCCGCAGACCAGTCAGGGTGCCCATGCTGACACCTGTCAACCATTGAAAGCACTAACAGTGGGCTCGTGAACATCAGAACTGAACCACGGAGCAATGGAAGAAGGTGGCCTGGTCTGATGAATCATGATTTCTTTTACATCATGTGGATGGTTCGGTGCGTGTGTGTCACTTACCTGGGGAACACATTGCTTTCAGCAATGTTCTGCTGGAAAACCAGTCAGATCTGGTGTGACCACCCTTTGCCTCACGCAGTTCAACACATCTCCTTCGCATAGTTAATCAGGTTTTTGATTGTGTCCTGTGGGATGTTGGTCCACTCCTCTTCAATGACTATGCCAAGTTGCTGGATATTGGCAGGAACTGGAATACGCTTTTGTATACGCTGATCCAAAGCATCCCAGACAGGCTCAATGGGCGACATGTCCGTCCGATGTTTTCAGCTGAATTGTGTACAGATCCTTGCAAAATGGGGCTATGCATTATCATGCTGCAACATGAGGTGATGATAGTGGTTGAATGGTAGAACAATGGGCCTCAGGATCCATCACGGTATCTCTGTGCATTCAAAATGCCATCAATAAAATGCACCAGTGCTTGTTGTCCATAACGTACACCTACCCATACCATAACCCCACCGCCACCATGAGCCACTCGATCCATAACATTGACATCAGCAAACCACTCACAATGCCATACACCCTGGCTGCCATCTGTCCTGTACAGTGAAAACTGGGATTCATACATTAGGAGAACACCTCTTCAGAGTGTTAGACTCCATTGAATCTGAGCATTTGCACTTTCAAGTCAGTTACAACGACGGACTGCAGTAAGGCAGACGGGGTCGAGACCCCGATGAGGACGAAGAGCATGCAGATGAGCTTCCCTGAGATGGTTTCTTACTGTGTGTAGAAATTCTTTGGATATGCCAACCAATTGTTGCAGCAGCCGTCCAGATAGATGGTCTCAGACGATCTTGGAGGTGAAAGATGCTGGATGTGGAGGTCTTGGGCCATTGTGGTTACACGCGGTCTGGGGTTGTGAGGCCGGTTGGATGGACTGCCAAATTCTCTGAAACACCTTTTGAGATGGCTTATGGTAGAGAAATGAACATTCAATTCACAGGCAACAGCTCTGGTGGGCATTCCAGCAGTCAGCATGCCAATTGCACACACCCTTAACTTGCGAAATCTTTGGCGTTGTGCTGTGTGGAAACCTTTTATTGTAGCCAGCATAAGGCAGACCTGTGCAATAAACATGCTGTCTAATCAGCATCTTGATATGCCACACCTGTGAGGTGGATGGATCTTCTCGGCAAAGGAGAAGTGCTCACTAACACAGATTTAGATAGATTTGTGGACATTATTTGAGAGAAATAGGCCTTTTGTGTACCTAGGAAAGCTTAGATCTTTGGGTTCAGCTCATGAAAAATGGGGGCAAAACTCAAAAGTGTTGCATTTATAATTTTGTTCAGTCGGTCACTTAGCTACTTGTGTTATATTGTATTATTTTTTAAATATTAAGCTGAACTAAACTGTGTTTGTGCGCGTGCATGCGTGTGTGTGTGTGTGTGTGTGCGCGCGTGCATGCGTGTGTGTATGGTATGATGTGTATATATATATATATATAATGTATGTATGTATGTATGTATGTATGTATGTATGTATGTATGTGTGTATATATATGTAGCAAAGTTCGATAATGGAAGGAAGGAAGAGGACACGGGGGTCGGTTGGACTGTTGACGCTCTCTCTATTTATTTATAATTCTCAAAACACATCAGCACACTCAATGGTGTGCTTTTCTCTCAACACAACGATCACTTCCGGGTCGGCACTTCCGGCTTCCGGTTAACTCAGTCTTTGGGGTTCGCGTCAACAGTCCGGCTCTCTCTCTCCTCGATCTCCGGTTCCACCGATGTTTTATACCCTCTCCGCGCTCATTACTAGAACGAGAGACAGGTGTTATTAATCTGCTTCCAACCCACTCACTTACCGCTTGTCCCGCGGCTCTCTCTCCCGCTGCAGACCTCGCTGAACCACGCCCCCCCTTGCCACAATATATATATATATATATATATATATATATATATATATATATATATATATATGTATGTATGTATGTATGTATGTATGTGTGTATATATATATATCAATAGGTATCTAGGAAGGTTCTGTGCTGGTTCAATGTTTTGGTCAAGGTTTCCAAAGAAACTTTTCCCTTAGGCTTTCTTTAGCCCTTTTGTACACTATACAAACATGTACATCTCATTCTACTTATCATGGAATGCTGTAGTGCTGCTTTATTAAAAGCCCTGACTGGGTGAGATGAGAGAGAGAGGCTGTCCAGACAGATTTTATTTTTTATTAATCTATATTTCCTCTGTCAGAGCTGTAACTGCAGGTCTGGGCTGTTGTCAGAGCATAGAGCAGCTGACACTTCTGGTATTGTGTTCCTCTCAATAGGGCGAAATCAGTCAATAGTGCTCCTGAATATTACCCAGTAAAACCCTATAGACAACCATTTATTATGGATTCTCTCTCTCTCATTTTCCCTTCAACCTTCTCTATTGTCTCTATTGTATGTAGGTCTCTAAGATATTGATTGTGATGTCAGGAGTAGACTCACTTAACGCCATTATTGTCCACAATAATCACAGTGAACTAAAGTGTTCTTCCCACCATCTGGAAGTTAAAACAAGACACAGTGCGACATTTTACCACAAAGATATCCCATGGCTTCGTAAAACTTTGAATGTAGTTTGCTTTTAAGTTTATTATGATCCTTTTTAGAGCTGTACAGCACCTAGTTGCTGTATTATTTTGTTGTATAGAAAAGAGCATCAAGAACATTATTCAAAACCTCTCCTTTTGTGTTCCACAGATAAAGTCAGCTTCAGCATGACTGCCTGTCGACTGGTGCTAAATTTGTTGATAGATTTTCCTAAAGTCTCCGCAGTCTAAATAATACAAATTTCACGAGTGCTGAGCAAAATGTGGAAACAGTACAGTATAGAGTTTATGATCCGTGAACTGGCTTGGGTCGCCATAGCAATGCTGGTTGCACCAGACAACTCAAAACATAAACATATAAAAATGTATAGGAGGCTTGTTTTTCTGTTGCAAATCTTTTTTTTTTTTAAAACCTGAAACAGATTTAACAGACTCTGTGTTCCTCAACTCTATTCATGCTATACCCTTTGTCACAGTTATTTGTTTTAAAGGCAGCTCTCAAATGTGAATGTCTCCAAAGCACGTTTTGGCCAGAACTCTGGAGGGTCATTCTGTGAATCGGGCTCTCGAGAGCGCCATGAGCGATACATTCTGTCTGGACTCGCATGATGAGAAAACAAGACGTCTAAAATGAGTATTTTTTTTATTTATTTATTCAGAACTACCCATAACACCCACAACCTCCCCCACCCCGCCGCCTTAACCGCACAGCTAAAATGGGATATGTTGAAAATCTCCAGTCTCTGTTACTGTTACTATAGACAAAAACAGATTTTTTTTACTAGGCCACTTCAGAAGACGAGTTAAAAAGATGTGTTTTTCAAACCTGTTTGACCCAAAAGGAAAAGATTTTGAAGGATTATGTGTGGCTCTCTTCCATGCAATTACAATAAATGAGGACTTTCAAGATAAAAGGCTGCAAAGCAACAGAAACATTTCATTATCTTTACTGTTACTTTTGATCAATTTAATGTCTTAATGTCTCGAATAAGTATTAATTTAAAAAATATATCTTTTTACCTTAAACTTTTAAATGCTTGTGTATGTTTAAGGAACAGATCTAAATGTAGTTAAATATAGCTTTACTCTGCATGTATGACTTCATGAGATACAGTAAGCGACGTCTGATTCATTGAAAAGATCTCACTCAAAAGATTTGTTTAAGAACTGAGTGATACATAAAACTGATCTGAATGTTCATGAATCAGATTGATCTGGTTTTTGAATTCAATTCACTAGGTCTTTTGTATGTGCTTTATTAAAGGTGCTGTATGTAAGTTTTTGATAAGCATAAGATGAGCATTACAATATCATATTTTAGAAACATGCTGAGTTCACACATTCGTTTCCAGGGCATGAAAGGCTTGGAGTTAAGCTTCTCTTTGAGAAAAGAACAAAGAACGGCACTGAAATCATTCGTAAGAAGGGAAGATGTGTTCAGAGTTTTGCCGACTAGATACGGCAAAAGTTTAAAGGTGTCATGAACCGGGGGTTTTTTAATACTGTTGTCTGAGGTCAACTAATGACGTTTATGTGGTTTTAACATTCAAAAACATCATAACTAATAAGAAATAGGCTATTTTCTACACTGGTTTTGAGGCAGTCTTCTGAACGCTGGGTTTTGATGGGTGTGCAGCAATCGAGACTTTGGAGTAAGCGCCCGCGGCTAGGATTGGATAAGATTTGCTTTTTTAATGAGCTCCAGTTCTCCTTTCAGTTCAGTTCACATGAGGGAGGGATTGATTTCAGCAACCAGAATGATTCTCTCATAGGGCTCGTGAACGTCTTTATCAAACAAACACAATGATTTATTTCTTATCCACCCGTGATTGATTGGAATATTGTTTCTGTATTACATGGCCCACACAATCTGTGGATATAAGTTTGAACACACACACACACAGATCAAGAAAATATTATTTTTGCCGACGTTTTTACGTACAAAAACACATAGCCCCGGGACTAGTACTATTACATATAAAAAAGATGTTTTACTCACATAAGTTTGTTGCACCATTCCTGTATTCAATGCAAAACACAACATTAAAGGCACAAGATTGTGTCTGCAAATCATGTGTTATCTACATAAGATAAAGTCATGCAACATGAGGGTAAGTTTTCATTTTTGGGTGAACTAACCCCTTTGAATAAAACCCGAATAGCTTCCAAACCAGCTTCACTACATGCTGGCGCATATAGTGAACGCATAGTGCGTTAGTTCAAGACATAAATCCTCTTTGCACCGACTATCACAATGGTGCTGGTCATGGACAGATGACCCTGCTGTGTGTTACTGAAAGAGAACAGAACACACACTACACACCATGTGTCTCTCTCTGCACGCCGCCTCTCATCTCGCTCCCTTCTGTCCATTTCCTCACTCCTTTCATCTCGCCCTCTCTCCTCTCACACCTAGATGTTTCCTTCGCTCGGCATTCCTCCGCTCTCCACTCGGAGATTATTCTGCTCTCACATATGCGAGCACTGGGAGGGGTTCTGCCTCTCTTCAGCTCTCCCATCCTCTAATCTCCTTTCCCTCCCTCGCATTTATCCCGCGTTTTCCACTTCCCTCCTCTCCCATCCTCCTGGTGCGAGAGGCCTGGGCTGGCTGCAATGTGTCAGTGTTACCCAAAATGCCTTTGGCAGTACTGACAGAACTCACTTCGGCCAACAAACAGGAACAGGAAGGAATCCTGGGATGCGGCCAGACCGTCCACTCAGAGGGGGCATATCCGTCACATCCCGTGCACTTACCCCATGCTTCTTCCCTTCTGTCTGTCTCTCTGTCTTTCTCTCTTTAATGTTCTTTTCACAAAAAAGAGCAACATGTATTTTTACTTGGATCTGATCTCAGTTGGGTTTTTTGATCAAAAAGAAAGTAAATTCTTATCTTGTGACTGGGTGTGTGCCCCCGAAAGTGTGAGTGAGAGAGAAATTGAAAATCCATGTCCATGTCTGAGAGAACAATAACAATATCAAGAGCTTACATGGTGTCTGGACATGTCTGACAGGCACACGCAATGCCACTCACTAAGAGGCAATATCACAGCCCCTGAGATTAGCAGTATCAACCGCTGGGAGAATATGTGTTGCGATCAATAGAAATATCATCTTCCGCAATCCTTTATTTCTTTCTTTGGTATGATTCAATCGGTCATTTCTACACCTCTTCACCTCTTCATCATCTTACCCATTTGTCTGTAAGTATAGAGAAATTAGACAAAGAACAGCATGAGGAACATGGGAGAACAATCTCTCTGGTGAGTTTGATTGGTTTGTAATGAATGTCTCTGTTTTAAAGGCTTGTGTACAGACCATATGACACATACACACTCGCTGTCAAACTCAAAGCCAGATAAAACTCTTCTTTATTCGAAATGAAATTATAAACCTATGTCTTAGTGCATTATGTGCAATACACACTGCCTGCTACTATATATATATATATATATATATATATATATATATATATATATATATATATATATATATATATATATATATATATATATATATATATATATATATATTTATATATATATATATATATATATATAATATATAATATTAAATAGCTGAAAATCAGAATGCATTATGCAACTGCTGTATGTTACATCATTGACCTCATTATATGTATAGTTAAGTCATGTCTATTTATTTCCAAAATTGTCCTGAATCCTTGGTTGCCTCATCAAATAATAATAATAAAAAAGACATGACAGAAATTGTGGCTGATATTACTTCTGGTTCATTTGTCCCGTCATGTTGAGTGCGTGCATTGTGGAATACATTATGTAGGTCAATGTAATAGATCATCTTGGTGCCATGCATACAAAAAAAAAAAAAAAAAACATAATGGAGAATGAAACAGTATAATAATAAAATTTTTTTATTTTTTAATGTTATTTTAATTAATTAATTATAATCATAAACACGCTATTTTGCAGTTTACTGTTACTGCACTTTTATTATTCCAGATATCCACTATATCTGTTAATGAAGATGGAAGTCTCACACATTTACAAGAAATAGTTTATTTCTGTGTTAAAAAGGGTGGATATACTGAAATTGTAGGAATATGTTTCACTATATACTAATTCAATACTGGGTATATTTTGTTTACTGTGTAATTTTCTTAAAGGCATTATTTCAGGACAGTCCTTTGAAACATGATCATGCGTTCAGTTGTCATCTTAACTATGTCTGCCAGCACCGCCACAAACAGTGAGTAACAGTGTTCATTAATGCCTGATCTGGGATCAGTGATTTCTGCTAATCATTCAAGTTCACACAGACTTTCTTTCTAAATCGTTTAATTCTCAGTCCCGCCGCTGGCCGTCTTGATGCGTCAGTGAATCAAGCCAGTGACTAAAACGATCAACTTCACGTCATTTCTGTTAGTAACACGAAATAAATCTGTTAAATAAATGATTAAACTAAAGAAAGCGTTCAAAGAACACTCTTTATAAAGTTCGGATCTGTCCATCACACGTATAACTGCAGTGCACACTTGCCCGAACTGCCGTTACAGCAGAAGCTCTTACTGTATTCATGTCGATGTCGGGTTTGTTGTTAGAAAGCATTTTGTGAGAGAAATAATGTTGCAAAGTTCACTCGTGTTTATTCAGAGCTCTCAGATACAAACAAATTAAACTCGTGCTCACAGCGCTCTCAACAACTCCGTACAATAACACTTTCTCAGCAATCTTTCCCCAGCTCTCCGTCTCTCTCTGTCTGGTCTGGAACTAGTAGTGCTGCTTGCCTCACTAAACCACGCCCCCTCCACCACTCATTTCAAATGCATAGATGTCAGCCAATCACAACAGTGGGTGTTTTCTCTAAAGTCTCACAGCAGACACGCCCATTGGAACAGAGCATTCAATCCAGATGGCTTATATCAGTATTTCTAAATTATGACATTTTTTGATGTAAAAAACATACTAACAATATAAGTACACCTCAGCAAACATTATGAAATAATAAAAAAAAGACTGTGCCTTGGGACCTAAAAGTATAAAAAAGAGATGTGAAAACAATGATATTGAGCACATTGCAATGTAGGAAAGAGCATTAAACTGTGCTCTCATGTATACTGCACACAACCTTACGGATTGAGTCGCTCTCTGTTTAACCCCCTTTCCCCTTTTGCCCACCCTCTTTCTTTTTATCTTTTGTTTTTCTCTCTCAGGTGATAGTCTTCTGTCCAAATGCTCCAGACAGGTTAACCCTTAAATGCAGGGCTTTTTCACCAATCATTCTCACAGATCTAACATGGATAGACCTCTACCTGTCACAATAATATAAAACTCTCCGATATTAGAGTATAACTACAGAAGAATAAAATAAAGCATATTTCGTTACATTTCGGAGCTTGGAAGGGTTCAGTTTGAGCAGATGTTTTATACCATCATCACTGTCCTCGTCAGAGCTCATTTCCCAGTACATTGAGCAAATGATAGATTTGAGAATATATTTGAGATTGCAAATATGAGCCCATTCGCAATCTCAAACAAATTCTCAAAACTATCATTTTCGACATCTTCAAAATCAATATTTTGATCACTAAAAGCTTCTTTACAAGATCCACCATCAAGTGATAGTGACACTAATATTTGATTTGATTTGACTATAGCCCTGTTTCCACCAAAATTACCCGGAACAATTTGTACCAGCAACTTTTTTTACAGGAACTTTTCTCCCCCGAGACCTGCAACTGTCTGCGTTTCCACCGGGATCTAAAGTTCCGTGAAGATTAGGCAGATTAGTCCGGTGATGTAGGACTGCACGCGACTGCTCCTCCAAGTCAGTGACGGACAGTAATCATTTTTGCGCGACACTAGCCACGTTTACAAGCACACTTTTTTTTTCCATTCCAATTAAAAGATTTAGTGGACTGTTTACATGAGACGTTATCTAAACCAATCTGGTGTTTACATGTGATGACTTTCAGTCGCAATCATTTTGTGACATGCAGTTTGTCTGCCACATCAAAAATGTCAACGCTGTTTTCGCCACCAGCTGGAATGTGTTAACTGTAGCCATAGCAACTCTTAACGGCCACCAGGACTAATACAGTATTATATAAGCTATTTATTTGTTGTAAAGTGTAATAATCATCTCAGAAAAAAATGTATTCTTCTGTCAGGCGCAGTTAAAGTAAAAACTGCCTGGGGCAATATACGCCGTGTCATTATTCCATCACTATCTTCATAACTTACGGAAAAAAAAGTTTACCCCTCAGAAAAATGAACATTCCTCTCTTGTCAACATGAGCGCGGCGCGCGCGGTCACGTCATGTAAGGACGCACACTTATAGTAATCGGTCAGGTCGTTTATATGGTGAACAATAGACTCTAAAAAATGAATAACGAGTATGGATTCAAGCTGTGCTGCTTTTGCTGGTTATGTATAGGTTTACTAAAGAGGTAATTAACAACGACAGAAAAGAGCACTAGCATATTCAGAAAGCTTGTAAAGCTAGATTTAAAATGACAATGTATATTATTATCAGCTATTACGGACATTGCACGTGAGATGGCTGAGACGAGCGCGCGCCATCAGACAGAGAGCAAGACTGATATTTACTGAACGCAGAACGAACCTCGCAAAAGACTTTTAAAAATGCCGGTTGAAATAAAATGCTAAACCAATCAGCATGTTCAGCACCCAAGTCCCGCCCTCGAAAGTTTGTGAACTTTGAAAAAGTACTACCTCGCGAGCAGGGCCGTTTGGAGGGGGAAATATTTACCTGGAACTTCAGTTAGACCCTGGTTCCTGTGGTCAAAACACACCGAGTACCACCCCAAATTTCCTGGTTCCTGGGTAAAGTTCCTGCAGTGAAAACGTGGCTTATGAGTGAAATCTCACTTCATCATTGTGTTTCAGACATTGACTTGTGGAATAAAGGTGAATTGCACTTATTCCATCATTTAAAGATTCAGTTATTGTCGTGCAGAAAAAAAAATATGTACATCCTTACACACCTCGGGTCTTTGGTGACCCAATACAATTTTTGTACAAAAAATGAAAAACAGACATTCTTTCATAATTTGATGATTTTTGTACATGCTAAACAATATTCAGTCTTGGCTCTTTATTTGCAAAAAAAAAATAAAAAAAAAAATAATAATAATAATAATCTGAAACTAGTCCAAGGTGGTTCTTAGCTGGTTAGAAAGCTTGTCAAGTGTCCAAACCCCAGCCAAGCTAACTCTAGTCAATTATTTTAAGTTGTTTAAGCTACTTTTTTTTTCTTGCAGGTAAAGTAGAGACACTGCATTATTTTTTATGAGAATAGGTTCTACAGTAATGTGTTCACTAAAATAATCCTCTAAGAATAATTAACCTCAAGTTCAGAAGAATCAAGTTTTATCCTGTCTGACATCAGAGATGTATTTATTTTGAGTAGGATCGTTTGTTCGAGCTGCTGTGTAGTAATGAATCTAGCGTCGCTGTGGCCTCTTAGCTGTGTAGGAAATCATGCCACCTGCTGTCTGTCCAATCTGTCCTCTCTTCTGCAGGAAGAACACATGAAATATTGATAAAGCGATTCAATTAGGAGAAGATAATCAAAGAATTAGTCAAATCTAAACATACAGAGAACATAATGACAGTGTCTCACTGACACAAAGCCTGGCTAAAATGGTTAATGTGTTAATGTTAATGTGTAACACTGTTAATGTGAATGGGAAATTTTCATTTCTGCTAAAACGTAAAATAATAATGTGCATTCAATCCCATTTATTTTACGGGAAATCTCCTCTTCTTTTGAGAGTGGCTTTTTCATGCAGCAAGCTGTTCTTAAGCTCACAGTTCACCAAAATAAATGCCGGTTGAGGTTAAATCATTGGGAAAATTGCTCTCATAGCGGGAAGCGCTTTGCAGAATGTCATTTCCAGTCTATTTCAGAGGCATATGCGTCACCAAGCTTTTTCTCTATTTTGCTCTCTCTCTTACATGCTATCTCCATTTCAAACACTCTCTTTCACTTTTTCTTCAAATGCTTTATAGGAGTTTTTTTTCTTCTTTTTGTTAATATGTGTAGTGTTTGTTTGACGTGTGTTGGTTTGTGGTTATTAGCATGCATGCACTTGTGTTGTCTTCATGGTCTCTGACCTCTGGTTAGTCATGAATTGTTTAATGTCTATCTGTCTCCTGTTGGCTCACTGCTGCGGGATTGCCAGCATGCACGCACGCACATGCACGCAGAGGATGGACATTAACATTAAGTCACTTGTTCCCCTCTCTTTGCAGAATTGCTTAGTGGCAGTCATCACACTGAGTGGCTTTTTTTTTTTTTTTTGGATAGGCATTCCACTAAGCAGCAGTTCTGCCCAGGGGCACAATACACCTCCATAGAGACTGAACACACAAAGCCATGTCTATAGCTCTGTTTTAAAACGTAGTGAGCAACCTTGATGCATGATGTTTATTTAGGCTGCTGCCTAATGTTTATGGAACCCCGCAAGTGACAGATTTTATAGTAGGCAGCAATGTTGCACTGTACATAAAGTTTGATGTTAGCGTGTTGCTAAGCTAAAGCTTGATACTGTAATAAGCATACTTGTCCGAAATATTGGTTATGTTTTTTTTTTATTACACTAATGTTATTTAATATTAATATTAATAATATTAATGTTATAATAATAATATTGATTATTAAATATAGAGGGCAAAACAAGGCTATCCTCCATTGCCCGCCAGTCAATTTGACTAGGTTTGTAGTCAGTATTAATGCATTAAGCCAGTGATATTAAAATATAAAAATCCAATATTCACCTTATTGGTGTTGCACACTTTGTACAGGAAAGCAAATGAACACAGAATATTAGTGGAACACAAGGTTTCTCGCTAGGTGCTTTCCCCATCTAAACTCATTGTTAAGAAAACGTTTCGTTCATTCGTCATATTCCGGGTTTCATCTACTTGTATGCATCATCAAAAAGGTGTAAAGTGAATTTGATCTTTTAATATCACTGTTTTAGTACATTACAGCACTTTAATGGTTTAAAAGAAGTTGTCAGTTCACCCTCCGTCTGTTTGATCAGCTCTATAACGGTTTTACTGCATAGTTAATCTGTTTAAAATCAAGTGGTGTAACATCTCGATTTAAAATAAAATCCATATAAACAAATCCTAGATTAGCGTTAAACTTTGCTTAACGGAATCCTTGTTGGTCCAACTCACCCTATAATTTTTTTCACACTGTTGTTTTTAGTGATTGAAATACTGCAGCAGGTGCTGTATAGTGCCCAACACGTTTATCTTGTTCACATATTTTTGTTTTAAGATGGTAATTTGACAGGTTTGTGCTGCAGTTCAATGAAGTTCTATGGCGGTTTTGCCCTCCAAAGATCCGCGACAGTCACTTGACAGCTATGATAGCTATTGACTCTGCAGAATGTTGGGGACTTCTGCACACTGTACACCTCAGCATGTGCTGACCCTGCTCTGTGATTTTTACATGGCCTACCACTTCGTGGGCGAGTTGTTATTGATCCCAATTGCTTCCACTTAAAATACAACTAACAGTTGACCATGCTCTCATTGCAGAACCATCCCATTCCATGACAACTGGAACAGCTATAGTTTCTTTTTCACTTTGGGGAAGATAACAGCCTCTCTTTGGAGTGTAATTAAAATGTGTCAGACGTTGCCGTGGCAAGTTTGTTTAACGTAGTCGCTATTTACATATTGGGTCTCATTAATCTAGCATGCGTACGCACAAATTTGTGCGTGAAATGTGTATGCGTATTAACGATTTTAATAACAAATCACGATTCACTAAAACGTTTTTAATAAATATTTTTCTAAATGTACGAAAAAATGACTGAAACAACTGAAACCACACGTACGCAAAAAGCACAACCTTACAAACATGTCAAGAGGGTGATCAGGTGTTCCTTCATTTTTATTATTAATCTGCATTACGCCACACAAATAGCGCACTTAGCCAGCTACAGAGAAACTGGTAGCCATGCAATAGACGAGTTACAAATCCAGAGTGGCGACATAACTACATGCATTCTACTAGTACAGTTTTCCGGGTCGAGAAGAGTTTGTAATTGTGCCATGTCAAACCAAGCTCAAGTAAAAACATAACTGGAACAGTTCCTTACCATTCTAAGAACCGCTTGGCCCGATGATGGAAAATCAGCAAAAGTTTTAGTTGCGTAGCTGCCAATGGAGGGACTGAAAGCTCTGAGATTTCATCTTCATTTGTGTTTCTAAGAGGTACGGAGGTCTGTTTCAGTTTGGAACAACATGAGGGTGAGTTATTAATAAGATCATTTTCATTTTGGGGTAAGCTATCACTTTAAAATCCACCATTTTGGATTTTCCGCCATTATGGGATTATCTTATCAACTGATTTTGCTTCTGAATCATTCCCTCTTAAATTTGATGCTTATGAGCATCACATGGTTTCTCATTCCCCTCACGCTACTGAGAGATCCACCCAGCCAGTCAACCTCAACAGAGGGTTTCTACACATTTATGGAGGCAAACAAACTCTCCCGAAGAGAAAACTAGAGAGGGGGAACTAGGTGGCATTTTATTTCCTTGAGACAAACTGCAAATAAAACCTACTCATTCATTTCAAAATGGGTGTAAAACCAGTTAAAACCAGCCATGTGTTGACTTTGAGTTTCTGCAGCCTTCGGGCCTGGCTGGGCTTCATATTTTAGACTGGTTTCACTTGTCACGACTTAGAGAGGCATTTTGAAATGCATCACCCTCCATTATAAATGATGAAGTCGAATCTGAATAATGAATTGCAGTGACTTTGCCATCTGCAATGAGAGAGAGAGAGAGAGAGAGAGAGAGAGAGAGAGAGAGAGAGAGAGAGCAAACGGATGTCTGAAGTCAGTGGTTGAAGTTGATGAAAGAGGAAAAAACTGCGTGAAAAGCACAAAAGACCTCAATTTGAAGAGCAGATGGGGATACATTTTCTTCCTCACACTGTTTTTCATAAGCACAATGGAAATTATATAAACACGAACCAAACTAAATCAAGTGAAACTGAGCTGCAAGAAGTGCCGGACACACCGTATCTGCACACCTTTTTTGAATATTCTGCTAGGTGGGAGTAATAACTCTCAGAAAGTATTTTGTCAATATTTTAATGCATTGCTTGAGTGTCTGAATGTTAAGCTTTTATACCCTGTTATTCTATCAAATTGCAGGTGTGACCAAAAATAAAAAAGTAAACTTCTGTTTACACATTGTTATACAGTATCAGCACTAGATTTGTTCTTCTTGTTCTCTGGATATATACAGGTCCTTCTCAAAAAATTAGCATATTGTGATAAAGTTAATTATTTTCCATAATGTAATGATAAAAATTTAACTTTCATATATTTTAGATTCATTGCACATCAACTGAAATATTTCAGGTCTTTTCTTTTTTTAATACTGATAATTTTGGCATACAGCTCATAAAAGCCCAAAATTCCTATCTCAAAAAATAAGCATATTTCATCCGGCCAATAAAAGAAAAGTGTTTTTAATACAAAAAAAGTCAAATAATTATGTTCAGTTATGCACTCAATACCTGGTCGGGAATCCTTTTGCAGAAATGACTGCTTGAATGCGGCGTGGCATGGAGGCGATCAGCCTGTGGCACTGCTGAGGTGTTATGGAGGCCCAGGATGCTTCGATAGCGGCCTTAAGCTCATCCAGAGTGTTGGGTCTTGCATCTCTCCACTTTCTCTTCACAATATCCCACAGATTCTCTATGGGGTTCAGGTCAGGAGAGTTGGCAGGCCAATTGAGCACAGTAATACCATGGTCAGTAAACCATTTACCAGTGGTTTTGGCACTGTGAGCAGGTGCCAGGCTGTGTTTAAAAACGAAATCTTCATCTCCATAAAGCTTTTCAGCAGATGGAAGCATGAAGTGCTCCAAAATCTCCTGATAGCTAGCTGCATTGACCCTGCCCTTGATAAAACACAGTGGACCAACACCAGCAGCTGACATGGCACCCCAGACCATCACTGACTGTGGGTACTCTACACTGGACTTCAGGCATTTTGGCATTTCCTTCTCCCCAGTCTTCCTCCAGACTCTGGCACCTTGATTTCCGAATGACATGCAAAATTAGCTTTTATCCGAAAAAAGTACTTTGGACCACTGAGCAACAGTCCAGTTATCTCAGGTGTGAAAGCTGAGCTTCCGGCCTAGATCAGCTTTCATTTTTCTCAGCGTCCAGCAGGGTCAATTCCATTTTTGCAGTTGGCTTCATTGGATGTTGCCCTACTCTTATGAAGGCGGTGGATTTTGAGAATCCATGCTTCGGCCGAGGGAGGCATTGATGATGGTTTGCTTTCCTTCCAGGATTATTGGTAGTTGTCTCAGGACCTGATTGTGCCTCCAACAGCCTTGGGACAGACTCATTTTGCAGCTGAAAAGGATGTGCCTTAACGTTGCAAGGGTTTGACAGAAAGGACATGATGGATCTTCTCAAGTCCACTGGTTTAGGTTCTTGATTGTGAAAAGAACATTGTAGGTGGCTCAGTCTGCTTCCTTCCATATCCCAGAAATCCTTCCTGGTGAGCTTTTGTTTCGCCAAGTTTTCCCTGTTTCCCCAAGTTTTCTCACCTGTCCTAAAATGTTTCTCTGCCTAAGAGTGGATTTTGCTTGCTGTATGGTCTGTGGTAGTCTGGAAGCAACCGCTTGTATTACAGCATTTTGAGACTCAGGGTCATGTCCAGGCTCCATTTGTTACATTTATACTCTTTAGTGAGGCTAGAGAGCAGTTCCAGAGCACTTTTTCCCCCCCTCAATGTTGGAAATGGGGACCTCATAGACTGTTAGAGGCCACATCAGACGGAAGAGCAATCCGAATTGCAGGCTCCAAATGTTCTGCTTGCCAGGAAGTATGTTATTGTTTATGCTAACAATGCCTTTGATGGTTTCTTAAAAATCACAACTCTTTACATTAATTTAAGATGTTACTTAACTAATTTAAGACTGTTCTTATGAGGATACACAACAAAGCATTTTGGCATAATTTTACATGTTATTGTTAGTTAAAGTGCTAAAGAGAATTTGATTCTGGCACTGTCTGTTTGCATGATACTGATGCACATCTTGCTGCATGTTGTATATTTCACAGACTATGCATTCTCTTTGCATTGTCACTTTTGAATGGTTAAAAAGCATGAATATGAATGTGATATAAATGTAACACTATTGTAATAAGTGGACAA
The DNA here is from genome assembly GCF_024679245.1 of Pseudorasbora parva. NCBI lineage: Eukaryota > Metazoa > Chordata > Actinopteri > Cypriniformes > Gobionidae > Pseudorasbora > Pseudorasbora parva. Next base: position 11,485,541 of record NC_090181.1, read on the forward strand.
TTGACGAGTTTCGTGGTTAGTGGAGAACAGAATTAATAATGGCATAAAATATATCACTGAATCATTTTAGGGAAAATACTCAAATATATGTAGTAACTCAACAGTAACAGACAAAATGAACAAGATTTGGTAATAATAATATAATAATAAATTTATATATAATATATGATTTCTCTGTGTTGTGTTTAGTTTTCTTATCTTATTCTTTTAAGATTGGATTTTTGTTTTCTTGGAATATTTTGATATATTTTATCTCTGTTAGATTGTACAACCCCTGTCAAAATTATGGAATCACCACACTTAAAGGATGTTCACCCAGCTTTTTTACTTCATAGCAAACAAACAAATAACAGTTATGAGACCAAATGTTTTGTTCAATAGCTTAACATTCTGGTTCATGAAACATACTTAAAAAAACAAGTCACTAAAACTTTTTATATCATTGGAATGTCTTTTTCCAGATCAAGTATAGAAAAAATATGGGATCATCATTTAATTTCCATTTCTAAAACAAATACCAGGACAAGTCTACAAATGCTAATTAGTCAGCAGTTAAAATGGAGTGCTTACACACCTTAACAAGCTGTTGGACTTGGCTAAATGAAAGGAAACATGGCCCTAACAAGAGTTGTCATTTGAAACGATGGAAAGGAATATAAACCCCAAAGGATGGCCAAAGAAGTTGGTTACTCCCAGTCAGCTGTGTCCAAAATTTGGTTAATAAATAAGAAGGTTATAAAAAGGAAACATACAGGCAGACCAAGGAAGACATCAAAGCATCAGGATGGGAAAACTCAAAACAATATGCCTTGAAAATAGAAAATGCACAACAAAACAAATGAAAAACAAATGGGCGGGAACAGGAGTCAGTGTTTGTGACAGAACTGTCAGAAACCGACTGAATGAATTGGGATTTACCTATAGAAAAGCCAAACGAAACCAGCACTAATACCAAAACAGAAGAAAAAAAGGTTACAGTGGGCTAAGAAGAAGCAATCATAGAGTGTGGATGATTGGATGAATGTGATAAATCACAAATCTGCATTGGTCAAGGCAATGATGCTGGAACTTTTGTCTGGCGCCATTCTAATGAAACATATAAAGATGACTGGCTGAAGAAAACAACCAAATTTCCCAACTTATTTATAATATGGGCTTGCATGACAGGTAAAGGACCTGGGGAGATGGGCAATCATTACCTCAACAGTCAATGCACAGGTGTACATTGAAATTATGGACACTTCTCATTCCATCCATAGAAAATGGCTTTGGTGATGAAGTTATTTTTCAGAATGGCAATGCATCTTGTCACAGAGCAAAGATTGTTAAAGCTTTACTTCAGGAAAGGCATATCAACTCAATGAAATGGCCAGCAAACAGTCCATATCTCAATCCAATTGAAAATTTATGGTGGAAATACATTTTTTAAAACATGATAAGGCTCCATCTGCAAAGCTGATATGATGACCAATGATGGTCCTGCCATTTTCCCTGGGCCGAGCAACCACTCATGGTCGTGGGGGATGCATCTGTCAGAGTGACTTGATGACACAGCGCTCCCAACACTGGGCCTTGTACCAAAAACCAAAGCTCGAAGGCACGAAGGCATCGGCTTGTGACCTTGATAATGTGAAAAGGATATCCCCCCAGGGAACCCCCCCCCCCCCCCGGTCTTGAGCCACCACTGCAACGGCCATATGTACAACAGGCCACAAGGTATAATGTTGGACACTGCTGCCATCAGACCTAACAGTCTCTGACACTGTTTCACAGTGAGTGACTGGTCTAGCTTCACCCCTTTCACTGCTTAGAGAATTGAACCCCACACAAGGCTCTGATAGATGAGCCTGCATAGTAATCGAACTCACACCCAGAGACGTACTCTCTTTGCGGGAGAAAGAACACTCTTCTCTGAGTTTAGTCACAGTCCCAGCTTGAACCACCATCTGAGCTGACTGTGCTAAGATTAGCCAGTTATTGATGCAGTTGAGGATCCGGATCCCCTTCTACACATTTTCTCCGTGAACATCGCTCTGGACTCAGGGCGGCAGAGAGGAAATGGCATAAATCTAAAAACAATACTGACCTTGCCTTTTATCAGTCTCTTCTCTCTTCTTTCTCTACAAATGTCTCCACTGCTAAAACAACATACTACCACAACAAAATCAACAATTGCTCTGACTCTCGCCAACTCTTTAAAACATTCTCCTCTCTCCTTTGTCCACCTCCTCCCCCTCCTTCATCAACTCTTACAGCTGATGACTTTGCATCATTTTTCACCAACAAAACAGCTCTCATTAGCAAACAGTTCTCCTCATCACTAACTGACACACACATCTCAACAACTAACACGAACACACTTCCATCCTTCTCTCCACTCTCCGAGGCAGATATTTCTAAACTCATCCTTTCCAATCACCCTACTACCTGTCCACTTGATCCTATTCCCACTCACCTCCTTCAGGCTATTTCTTCTTCAATCACTCCTGCACTCACTCACATTGTCAACACTTCTCTTCACACGGGAACCTTTCCCACAGCATTTAAGCAGGCTCGGGTAACCCCACTGCTTAAGAAACCCTCTCTGAATCCAGCACTTTTAGAAAACTACCGACCGGTATCCCTTCTGCCTTTCATTGCAAAGACCCTTGAGCGAGTTGTGTTCAATCAACTCTCTAAGTTTCTTGAAAGGGACAACCTCCTAGACAACAACCAATCCGGCTTCAAAAGCGGTCATTCTACTGAGACGGCCTTGCTCTCTGTAACTGAGGCACTGAGACTGGCAAAAGCAGCTTCCAAATCCTCAGTGCTCATTCTGCTGGATCTGTCTGCTGCTTTTGACACAGTTAACCACCAGATCCTCCTGTCAACACTTAAGAGGACGGGGATCTCAGGATCTGCTCTCCAGTGGTTCAGGTCTTACCTCTCTGGTAGGTCCTACAGGGTGTCATGGAGAGGTGAAGTGTCTAAGTCTTATAATCTAGCTACTGGGTTTCCCCAGGGCTCAGTCCTTGGACCACTTCTCTTCTCCATCTACATGTCATCATTAGGTTCTGTCATTCAGAAACACGGCTTCTCCTATCACTGCTATGCGGATGACACTCAACTCTACTTCTCATTTCAACCAGATGATCCTACAGTCAGTGTTCGTATCGCTGCCTGTCTGACAGACATTTCTGACTGGATGAAAGAGCATCATCTTAAACTCAATCTTGCAAAGACAGAATTACTTGTTTTCTCAACCAACCCAGCACTTCATCAAAATTTCTCCATTCAGCTTGGTTCATCGACCATAACTCCATCAAGGACAGCAAGAAACCTTGGAGTTGTGATTGATGACCAGTTAAACTTCACTGACCACATTACTGCAACAGCCCGGTCCTGCAGATTTGCTTTATACAACATTAGAAAGATCCTACAAAACAACCTCTGGCTCGGCACCAATATACCTAAATTCACTTGCTCAGACTTACACACCCTCCAGAAGCTTGCGTTCTGCGAACGAGTGGCGCCTCGTGGTTCCATCCCAAAGAGGCATGAAATCGCTCTCACGGACATTTTCCTGGACCGTTCCTACCTGGTGGAATGACCTGCCGATCTCAATTCGTGCTGCCGAGTCTGTAGCCATTCTTAAAAAACATCTTAAGACACATCTTTTCCATTTGCACTTGACCAATACAGAATAGCACTTACTCATCACCACAGCAACGACCAAAAGCGTACACTCCGGGATCATATCTACGTCTCTCATCCGGATTTGCGCCTTCAGGCGGGTATGTTACATAGTAATCATAACTATCAGAATCCAGTGTTCTGTATATTGCGTACGTGAGTTTTTGTTGTAGATGGCTATTGCTGCGCGTTTAGCTAGAATACAAAACCAACCCATTGGGCCACTGAATCTGCATTAACGACAACAGCTGGGGCAACAGCCTTAGTCCTAATGGGTTGTAGCTATCTTAGCTATCAAAATCCAGTGTTCGGCACTGTGCGGACGTGAGTTTTTGTTGTAGATGTCTGTCTTTTAAAAAAAAAAAATAATAAATAAAAAAAAAATTGTGTATTGTGCTAATTAATTGAGATTTCTTACAGCTCTTACAGGTTTTTGGCCTTGTCTGTTCCGTTGCTTCTATTACTCTCCCCTTTTTTGTAAGTCGCTTTGGATAAAAGCGTCTGCTAAATGATTAAATGTAAATGTAAATGTAAATGTATGAGTGCGAGCTGACAATGCTAGACCGAATGGATGAACTTGATATTGGTACACTGCTCCCCCGAAAGTGAACCTCAGGAATTTCCTCTGCTTTGGAAGGATGGATACATGGAAGTATGCGTCTTTGAAATCTATCGTGACAAACCAGTCCTCAGACTTGATCTGTGTCACAATCTGTTTGAGTGTAAGCATCTTCAACTAATGGGTGGCAACGCTCTGTTTTTGTTGCACACTGTGTGAGGAACTTGTACTCTCCTTTGACTTCTCGCACCGCCACTTGCTTTTAAGCCTCTTGGAACCTGTGATGACAGTGCTGACTTTATAACTGAACAGGTCATCAAGAGACAGTGGGGTGTCCAGCAAAAAACTCTTGTCCCTTTCCTTAATGTCTATAAGGTTCAACCATAGATGTTTCTCAATAGCCACCAGGGCTGCCATAGAATGGCTAACTGTTTTGGCTGTCTCCTTGGTGTGGCACGGAGAGCTAAATCTGCTGATGATCATCTAATAATATAATTTCAGATCTCATCACTTTTGCCCAGGTCCTTAAGCAGGTCAACTTGGTTTGCCTGCATGATAGACATCATGTGCAAGCACACCGCAGCCTGAAAGCCTGAACTGTAGCCGAGTAAGCTATGCCCACCAGGGCTGAAGTGGCTCTGTGCTTTAAGGGACGGTGCTTATATAGGAGAGAGATGGCTTGTAAGCCTCCACACTCTGCATTGACCCATTTCCATGTTTCTTCAGTCCCAAGATGTTACTATAGGTCGAAGTTTGGCGATTGAAGATTCTGAACGATACCGATCTCTTCCAGGACCTTGACTCCTGGGTGTGGAGGTCAGGAAAGAATGCCAAGCTCTGACATGGAGGCATAGCAGCATGGTCGGGTAGGAAGCGTTTGTCCAATTTACTCTTTACTGACAAGTGTTCCTGACTTTCCTGTGGCCAGTCCAGACTGAGCCTGGCCGCTGCTCTACTCAGGACCTCCACAAGCGCCTCACTAGCAGAGAAATTAAGTGACAAGTTATCACTCTCACCTGCCTCAATACTGACAACATCCAGCTCATCAGAACTGGATAACTGCAGTATTGATGCCTCCACCACTCTATCCTTTCAAATCCTGGATAGAGATGAGGCAGAGCCCATCTCTAACCCTGCTGTCAGAGCCATCTGCGATCCCTCGACTGAAGCCTCCGCTTCCGCAAGCCAAAGCGCCCTCCTTGAAGAGCACTCAACGGGAGTGCAGCGCTCTGATGGACAAACGCTTGCAGTGCTCACAACCAGTTCCCTCGAGAAATGCCTGAGCGTGCTGCGCTCCCATACAAACAACACGCATCAAATGTGTATCCCCACCCGTGATGTAGCGTGGGCAGGGATGAACAATTTCTGAAAGGCTGCTTCAAATAACCTGTTTATAAACCACAACCCATGTAAACGGTAAGCCTTTGTGAGCGTGAAGCACAGCAATGTCACGTGAGTGTAACCGCAATAGAGATGATAGTCCAAAGGGTTGACAAATTCTTTACTGGTTAATTGTGTCTACTAGTATATCACCCACCATTAATTTAGACGTCTACATATCCACATTAAGATTATTAATTATTATTATTATTATTATTATTATTATTATTATTATTATTATTATTATTATTATTATTATTAAACACACATAAGCAAGAATGTACACAGCAAATTACTGAGGGATAAAAACCTGGTGTTGGGCATCTAGTGATAAAATCTGGTGTTAATTTACAAATATTATATGCTTTATCACTTGTTTAGTGTTAAAGCACAGTGTTTCCTTTGGGTGATAAAGCACAGTGTTTCCTTTGGGTGTTAACAATCAACATCTGCGCATGTGCAGAGCATTTTAAATTTCCCAGCTCATCCTTCGGTCTCTCCATCTTTATGGATTTCCCTGCACACACAACGGTTACAAGGACAAGGTATAGTATAGTATTATTATCTTATCAACTTGTGATTTATTAATGAGCTTGTATAATGAGTAACGTAGCCGATGTGGATGACTTAACTCTTAGCGTTTTTTTTTTTTTTTACCTCAGTTTAAATTTAGCGCGCTTTTGATCCGCCATTCAGTTTAACATAACTGAATAACCCCCACTAACACACTAAATTCGTTAATGGAGGACGAGATTTACGTATGTGACTTCATTTCGTTGTTTTAATTTTGTAATAATGTAGCAGCATTAACATTATGTGTCATTTTTTAACTCACTGGACTTGGATAGTTATTTCTTCTCATTTGGCATAAAGTTAAGTATCTTTAGGGCTTCCAACCTTTATAAGACCGTTTATATCTTTCACCCCGTAACTACGAGTTAATTCTGGTGTTTTGAAATTTTATTCAAATGAGAAAGCAGACGTTAATCGAATGAATTAATTGCTCTTAATTTTTTTTTTCTTGTGTGACGCCGGGGCTCGATCCCTGGCCGAGCACCCACGGATAGCACGGTCCATCATTGTCGGCGCTGCGCATACTGATCGGCCTGCAACATTTTGCGAGTGAAATGCTCTGTGTGTTCTAGCAATCTTCTCGTTGTACTTTGATAACATAGTTACGCCGACCATTCTGTACAGCGCTGCAAAATGTCGAAAACATCGTAGGACACGCTTTTCTTCATGAACTGCTTCAGTCATATAGAAACTCAAGATCGAGTACGAGTGTGCAATGTCGTGGAATGTATACGCCAAAACTCATTTTGGCGTGCATATGATACGCTGTTTTTTGCGTGCATATGATACGCAATTTATGGCGTATTATACATACGAACCCCCCACCCCACTACCCTAAACCTACCCAAGAGAGCGTGTCATATATACGCCATAAAGTGCGTATCATATGCACGCCGAAATGAGTTTTGGCGTATACATTCCACGACATTGCACACTCATACTATTTGACATTTTTCGTCTTATTTTGTATTAGTTGAGCAGACATGCATTAGTGCCCTTCCATGCGCGATTTTTTCTGTACAACTTAGTTCTAGCCTTTTCTAGTTGTAGTATTGTAAATCTGTAACAGTAGTGCTTATGTTTTGAATATAACGTTTTCTTGCTATGTGTTGGTATAAAGATAACCTGAAGTAAAACACAAAGTGACCTGATTATTTTGAGTCTTTTAGTTTGCTTTCTGCTTTGGAGGATTTTTGTTTCATGGAATATTGTTTATTATTGCAGAAGGAAACCACTTAAGGCCACAATCTATGTATGCCCTTGGCATTATTACTCTACAAACCTAAACGATCCTGAAAGGAAGACAGGCTATGTAAGTATCTCTGCTTGTTGATTGAAGATGTTTGAAACTTTATATCTTAGATTTTTTTAATGTGTTTGTTTTAACCAAATGTGTCTCTTTAACAGGAACGATACTATGTGTTTGGATCATTTTGAGGAGCGCTATCAACGCCAAGATCGTGGGATCGATGAATTGGGAAAGCAAGAACTGACAAAATGTAAAAATGCGTACATTGAATGCAATGTAATGTAAGTCTCTTTGGATAAAATCATCTGCCAAATGTAAATGTATTAATTTATAAAGGAATAGTATTTTTTATCAGAATGAATTACAAACCAGACAGTTTTTTAACATTAAGGTTGATTTAATATATACAATGTTGAATTTTTGTATTTTCAATTAAAACATTACTTGAGGAATGTTTCTTTGTTTAATCTTGTTTGAAACGCAGTAGAGATTTATCATGGTAAGATGTTATAGCATTGGAGTATAACAAGAAATTGTTTTATTCAATTGTATGTGTGACTACAATGGCTTTACTGTAGCGATTCCCGGCGAAAGCAAGAACTGACAAAAATGTTTTTTTTTTATTTATTAAAAATGGTATTAAATGCAGTGTAAGTCGCATTGGATAAAAGTGTCTGCCAAATACATAAATGTAATGGAATTGATATATTACAATTTCAATAAATATTCAAATAAATTTGTAGTCACTTGATTTTTTGGGGGAAAAAATAAAATAATATATATAAATTGTTTTAAATTTCATTCACAGTGCCATTTTAGTATTTAAGTATTTACATTAAATAAACATTAAATACACTGGGTGTGTGAGATTAATCACCATAAAGTGTTAAATGTACACTTATCAGTAATACATTTCTCAACACCTTGAGTGACTAAAAAGAAACACTAACACAGTGTTTGTATAACGAACACTTTCGTCAGTGTTGTTTTAACACTAGCAAAGATGGACCTGTATGTTCACCCGGAAAGTGATCATTTTAACACCCGTGGTGATAAATCTCCCAACATGTTTTTTGCTGTGTATTATGCAAAATAAATGATGTTCTTTTGAATTTTGTTCAAAATATTTTTTGGATAAAAGTGTCTGGTAAATTAATTATTAAATGTATACAAATTAATTAAAAATGTAAAAAAAAAGTGTCATACTTTCAACACTAATATTAAGCATCACAACTGTTTTCAACATTGATAATAATTGGAAATGTTTCTTAAACTCCAAATCAGCATGTTAGAATGAAGGACAATGAAGACTAATGCATCACAAGATTTTTTCACAATATACCTTTTTTTTAAATTAAATAAATGCAGCCTTGCTGAGCATAAGAGACTTCTTTTAACAACATCAAAACACCTCAACCAACTTGTGTGTATGTTATATGTTTTTTATGTGTATATATTTGTATGTGTACACACATTTTTTTTGGTCCATTTTCAACCCAACTTGGGTTGTTTTTATCCCATCATTTTTTAGAGGGGATATATTTAATGCATTTGACTGCTGAGACAATTCTATCTATGAATATAATTGCATTTAGACATGGTGAGGAAACCCATGAACATGGTGTGGCTTGTATATTTGTATATCGTGCTCATTCCAGTGTTTATAATTCAATGGGACATTCTCAATCTGTGCTGACACATCGATTATGCAGCAGAATATTGATTGAGCTGCAGCCAAACCACTGCAGATCCCCCTATGTATCATATTTTGTCACTTAGTTGAGTCTCGGATTAAAACAAAACAGTAAATCTGCACTGGTTTTAATTATCGATTGTGTGTTTGTATGTTGACACTGGAGGTTTACATACGGAGCACACAGCTAGTTGTACTTTATAATTAGATTTTACAATACATCTGTCAGAGGTGTAATTTCATCCACATGTTCCACATTTTGGTTTTACATGTCTCTCTCCCTGTGTATCTGTTATTTATTTGCACTCTTATTTTAGCACAGGAAATCAGATATATGTCGTGAACTCAGTTAGGCATTTTAAAGGTGCACTAGAATGATTTAAATAATATTTTAAATTGTTCTCTGATATCTACATAGCCTATGTGTCTTTATTAAAGGATCCAAATGGTCCAGCTACAGTTTTACAGGTCCATTTCCAACCATAGGAATTGTCCCTAGATTGAAATGGCCTGTTTTGACTTATTTGGAAGGGTCATGAATATTAATGTAGAGTTCTGCTCTGATTGGCCATTTCACTGCGCAGCTCATTTCAGTGACAAACTCATCTATACTGTCCTTCATTAACTTACGTGGCGGTGATGACGTTAGCTAGATGGCAGGAGTGAGCTATCTGTAAGCCAATAAACTAACATAGTAAGCTCCTGAGTTATGTGTTGTTGATGAAATATAGGCTAAATTATAATTCTATCTGACAAAAGGGATTGCCATATGTATCTGTGGTTGTATTTTGTATATTTATATGATAACACTGGCAGGAAATAATATTAAACTTTATCATTTTTCATAGTTATGCATGCTAGTTGGAGTTTCCTATTGTTACTACACTAGCATCTTGTGTTGGATCTAGACAACACAGGGAATATTACTGTTAATGTTGTATCACTATGAAACTTTCAGTTAAATCAGAAATTGTTTGCCACTTCTTCCATATCAGTTGCTGAGTGAAGCCCATTGTCCAGGTTAGAAAAACTGTCAGTGGTGAAATGGGCCGAGCAAACAAAGAAATTGGAATTAAATGGTTGTGGTACCCGGTTATAGATAAACATCAACCACTCTTGACAGCTTATACTGTCTGAGGAATATCACTTGTATTTAACAGACACTCAGGCCTTTTAACTGGGTCTGCTGTGATCTCGAGATTCAGGGTTTGCACACCCGCACTTAATCAGTTACCAGCACTTAAGAAAATTTGTTACCAAATCTTTTAACACTAGACACAATTATAAGTTGTCATTATAATTAGTGACACTGTCTACACTTTTTTTACACACTACCCCAATATAAAACTTATAAAAGAGAATATAAAATAGAAATGCAAGTTAAATTAAACCTAGTAAACATAACCACGGATGAATATTGAACTAGACAAATTGAATTATACTTTTGAATCAAGTAATTTGCTAAAAATAATTAAAATTTTCCATTCTATATGAGTAGGGCAAACATGTTCTCAAAATTCTCTTAAATATCAGCATAATTCAAATTTTATTGGAATTCTAAAGGCAATACTTTAGAGCTGCAACTAACGATTATTTTTTCTGTCGACTAATCTAACGATTATTTTTTCGATTAGTCGACTAATCTAACGATTAATTTTTTTACCCGTAGAAATTTTTCAAAATTCTGTGGCACCCCCTCGCATAAGTTACGCTAGAGGTGTAACAGTACAGACTGCTCACAGTTCGCTTTGTATCACGGTTTTAGGTTCATGTTTCAGTACAGTTCGGTATTTGCTATGTTCAGGGGAAAAAGGACTACTGTCAAATGAAAATAAAGAAAATAAGAACAGATAACTTAAATAGAAGCAGCAGCACCAATAAATACTATTGAGCAAAGATGAGAACAAAATAAACAATGCTTTTCAGGTAGGTCTAACATTAGTTTTTAGGTAGAGAAATGGAATGAAGTAATCAAAAGTAAAATAACCAAACATTTAACTGTTTAAAATTAAAAAAAATAATCCTTATTAAACTTACAAAAGCTATTCAGTCAGGAGCAGTGAGTGATGTCTTTATCTTTTGTTTGACATTAAACAGACAGCAGTGAATGCTACTGCCCCTTTAAGACCCACGGATAGTCGTCGTATTTTCTGTATAAAGTTCACTTAAGGCATAGAGTAGGCTATGACAGTTTGACATACTTTTTGTGAGTTTGTCCGTTTAAGCACAGGATTTGAAAGATAACTCAATATTTGCGCGCTTTGGGACGAGTGCACAGAGACAGATCTTCTCATTCGAGTCTCCTGGCTACACGGGGGTGATGACTGTGAAAATGACTGACCATATTCGGACGTACAGCAGCACTCGCATGCGTTTTATAAAGTTTACAAAGAGAGACCGTTTTGCCCACGTTTTTCTTTTATTATCGCTGTTGTTGTAGTGTATACCTGAGGAGTCAGCACGTGTATCCATCGACAGAAACATACATACAGCATTATTTTCAAGTTACAACCCATATTAAAGCGTCATCAGATGCGAGATGAACCGAAGTGTAAGTGCGTCCCCGCAACTTTTGCTCGGGATCCCGGTTGGGAAACACTGGTCTGTATTGATTGACACCGCGCTGGTTTGTTTAGAATTATATGAGCGCCGTGACCGCGCGCTGCCGCGTGATGAAGGCGTTTCGCAACTCTGTTATTCAACTGCTCTGGTTTTAAAAGCTATGTCATACTAAATGCGCCAAAATGCAATAAAAATTGTTTTACGGTCGAATGCAACGCGTGTGTGTGAGTGAATAAGAGACGCGCAAAAGGGCGGAGAGAGAACTTAAGGAAATGCAGCTAAACGAATATGCGTGCGTCTTTTAAATAGTGTAAAAATGAATGAATGACGAATGTGGCGGCCGTTATTGATTATGTGGCAGTCCGCCACAAATTAGTCTATGTTCCCAAAAGTATGGGAATACTTTAAACAGAGGCCAAACAGTGTTTCCCCTGTTTGGCCTCTGTTTAAAGTATTCCCATACTTTTGATATTCGCGGTCTAGGTTTTTGTGATAGAACCAGGAGCAGAAGCCAACATTACGCGAGATGAACGTCTGACACGACGCGTCGACGCATTTCACGAACGTCGACGTATTTCCGTAGTCGACGTCATCGATGACGTCGACGCGTCGTTGCAGCACTACAATACTTAAAGGGTTACTTCAGCGATTAGCATATGGCTTTGTATCAGTAGAAACCCTGGAGTATATTCAAATGATTGTCACACTCTCAGCTCAGCTTGCAGCTACAGGCATTCATTTAAACGTACCTATGCTGAGCAATGTAAGTGCTTTAACTTCTCAAATTAATTTCTATGAAAGTTAAGCTTCCAAAAGCATGAACTGAAAACGTGCCAGACTGAACACCCATTGTGAAAGTATGCCACGAATGTGGTCGCGATTACCTCAGCTCTCATCATGAGAGCTCATCAGCTCATTTACGACATTAAATGTAATCTGACTCCTGCAGCGTTAGTGCTGTGAGACTCGCGCGACAACGTGATCATTATATTGAACAGACACGTTCAGTATTTAATTGTAGTGTCTGTTCTCTAACTCAGTAACAGTAATCCAGTAGCGGTGGCTTTGGGAGTGGCCTCACAGGGCAGCGAAGCATTCTGGGAATTTTAGTCTTTCATCCCCATGAGACAAAAATACGTTTTCTGTCTTTTCTCAGTCTAGAAAGCACCAAATTCAAAAATAATTTCACATTTCTACTACATTACAGTTTATATACAGATTCATCTTCCCAGCGCTGAAGTACCCCTTTAATGTTAGAGGGGAAATGTACTGTATTGTCTCCTATATCCTCAAGAGGGTGCAAGCGAGCACAAGAAGTTAATGTAAAACAAAATCAAGCATCGTATCTGTCACGGTCAAAGCATAGGAAAGAGCTGAATGAGCTCTCGTGATGAGAGCTGAGGTAATCGCGATCGCACTCGCAGAAAACATTCACAGCGTGTTTCAGTTCATGCCTTTGGAAGCTTAACTTTCATAGGAATTAATTTGTGAAGTTGAAACACTCACTTTGTTTCTACTAATACAAAGCCATATGCTATTCGCTGAAGTAGAAAGAAATGCTTTCTACAAAACAAAACTTAATATTAAACTAAATATAACGCCAAAATCATTTCTGACCCACTCGCATCTTTTCACTTATCATAATCAGATGAAATGTAAAAATAATATTATAATATTTAAACATAAATATGAAGGAAAAAACACATTGTTTAATGGCTACAACAAAGTAAGCTACAGATAAATGTCTGAGCTGGATTTGAGCAAACATCAGTTTATCGGTGAGTGGTTCATGAGCGCGCGCCTGCGGATTATTGAGCGGAGTCAAGTCAACTTTATTCATATCGCGCTTTTACAATGACAATTGTTTCAAAGCAGCTTCAAAGTGTTAAACAGGAAAATATTGCAACAAAATTTGATTTGGCTGTACAGTCGCTGTGGAGAAAACAGCGATGTTATCAACTCATTTAAGTTTATCAATGTTAGTTTTAACATGAGTCTCATCAGTCCCGCTTTGCTCATTACAGGCTCGTTCTCGTCAGAACGCCCACGTATTAAAAAATGGTCGGGTTTAAATCGGGCTCGGGCTCATAATTACAGTTAATGTGCCAGGCCGGCCTCGGACACAACGTGCACGAGCTTGGGTAGGGTCGGGTTTGATTTTTTTTTTTAGCCCGATCTAACCTCTAACACACCCGCACCGTGTTGTATACTGGATAAACAAACCGCGTCAGTTTCGTCATCATCATGTCTCACACGTCTCTACCTAAAATTTGAATGCACGCTTCGAAAATGCATTTTTTGTTCTTTTTGTAAATTCGAAGACTATTCGAAATTTGAACTTTTATTTGACAGCCCTATGAGAGAGTGAAGGCACTTTAAGCCCTTTTTTGAATAAGACAAACCAGATTTCATAATGTTGTTCTCTTCTTTTCTGTGTCAAAGAGCTCAGAGGTCAAAGGTTGTGCAGGTTAACAGGGTGTTTTCCCCCTCAATGCACTAACATTAGAAAGGGGACATAGGTGTGTGTGAGATAAATAAGTGTCCGCTCCAACCCTACACAGACAGACGTCTCTATTCTTTAGTCTCTGTGCTCCTCAATGCTGTGTGAGGAATTCAGATATGAGCCGAGAGATGGGGAAAATGAAATATGCTTTGAGCTTGTGTGTGTGTGTTTGTTTTCACATGTGGGTGTGCAGGGTCCAAATGTAATACCCGCCAAACTTCAAATATGTAAATGTGTTAAAATTGACTTTGGTGAGAAACTAAAAGCTATTTGGCTGTTAATTTTATTAGGAACTGCAACATGGACTAAGACCAGATGGTTATGTGTGTATATGAAATTTTGTTTTGCTATTTTATTTTCAATTTATGCTCATGTTCTTTATATTAAAGAATAATGCACAATAATAATAATTTTTAAAAAAAATCTAATTTGGCTTTTCATGGATAAAATAATATTTGCTAATATTCATATATTTTAACTGATATTCATCTGTGGTTTATTTAGTTTATGAAAAATATGTACAGAAAAAAAAATATGTAAAGAAAAAGTCATGTGAGGTCAGAAATAATGTAATCATTCCATTTATTTGCCATTTATATTAATTTTATGTCTGATGTAGAGCACTAAGAACCGTTATTTGAATCTTCCACGTCTGTATCTGCATTTCTGACTTTACTGAGCGAAGCAAGATTGTATAAAAAGCAAATTTTCACGAGTTTGTGTGCACATATAAACTTAGCATACAGCTTTGGCTTACTGTTCACTATAAAGGCGTTTGGAGAGAATATTCTACTTGAGCTTTGATTTGCTCCCATATTACATAGGCCAAATAATATGAAGGCAAATGGATGCCTTAAAGAATCGCAAGCGTAGGGTACGTTTTGTGAAAGTGTACATAAGATTACAAGCGTAAATTAAATTTGCATATGCAAGATAAGTTTTGTAAAGGTGTAAATCGCCTTTCAAGTGTAAGAAAAAAATATTTGCAGCATTTTACGGTTATTCATGAGTGTAATTCATGTATTGTGAAACTGCAGCTTCATGTTAACGCAAAATAAATATGATCTGTATTCTTATATATATATATACTGCCCTACAAAGGCAAAAGGCAGTAACTCACTGGAGTGTGGAACTGAGAAAAATGACTTTAAAGATTTTTTGTTGTCCAGCCAAATTAGTTATAGGTAGGACACTGGAAATCTGGCATTTAGATGTTTTAGTAATGACAATTATCTACATACACTTTTTTTTTACTCAAACTTGACTTTTGACCCCTATTTTGAAGTTACGGCACTCTTCCTTTGTATTGTCTGCAAAAAATGTGGAGTCATGCCAAGGCAAAAGGCAGTAACTTCCATATTATCAATATTTGGTTGCTGATCACCATTTGCAAAATCAATATAGTAACACCTTTATAAAATCTAATGATCATGGCATTTATTTTGGATGATTTACAATTAATTATAGCCATCTTATTATTATTAAGGACACAATACCTCTAGTAAAGAGAATCTTCATTGGTGTGCAGCAAAACTTTCAAGTTTGATAGGTGACACTGAATTATATGAACAAGATAAGATTATTTCTAATGAGTAAACATTTGCATATATAATGCAAAGATATAAAAAATAGAACAAATAAAAAATCTTGTAAAAATGCTTGGGATTGGAATAAGATAAATAGCAAACAGTGCCGCTGGTTAATCAAGGGTTAAGTTTGGCTATCACGCTCTAATGACAGCGCTGACTGGATCGGATTGCCCATTCATAGGCTAAAGAGAGTAATTATTTATTGCAATATGTTTTTAATGTTTTTATCTAGTAAAAAAAGATACAATAGGCTACATAGCTTATACTTTTACATCTTTGAATGAAAAAGGACTAAAGGCCTAAAAGGACAACATTTAGATTGATGTGAACGACAAAGTAGGAATAAATCTCAGAATGCTTGTGGATTAAACATCTCCGATGACGTTCATTGCCTGGTTTACAAGAAAAGGTAGGATATATGGATATAATTGCGAACTGTTACTAGCCTACTGATTGTATGCGTGATCGCACGCTGTCACTGCATTCGAGTAGCCTACACACACTCGTGCAGTGGGCAGCCCCAGACTGCCTGACAGCGCGCTGAGAGAATATTCTGCATTATGAAAACATGTATGACAGTACACAGGCTACACCGTAACTTAAACGCGGCAAACTTTAATAGACAGTAAAACAAAGGCGGGACACCATAACTGCATGTCGGTACCGTAACTTAATTTAGACCATGATTTAGACGCATGGCTAAACAAAGGCAGAGTACCGTAACTCAGTTTGAGTGTTCTAAAACCAAGGCAAAGAGCGGTAACTGCTGTTACAGTGTTCTGCCTTGGTTTCTCCTGGGCTTTTGGCAGTTACTGTTCAGACAATCCATAATTTTCTCGAAAAAACAACAGAATTGACTAACGATATTTATCCATATGATAAAGGAGGTCTTGAAAGTCCCAAAAATGTCAATAACTCATTTTCGACCAAAAACGAAGTTACGGCCTTTTGCCTTTGCACTTGACTGTAGGATAATACAAAACTGATACTTCAAATGAATATAAAACTCAGCTTTGACAAAGAGTAGCCTTTTATAATGTCTAAATATACATATCCAAATCAAATGCAAATTATGTCTGAATCAAAACCCAGCAAACAAGGAATACACAGCCATGTTGATATGTTTATACTGTGTATATATAGGGATATACAGCCATCTCGATGTTAAACGATGGCATTACAGATGATAAATGGTGCATAATTTAGAGTTGCCCTTAAAATACATGATTATTGTGATAAAAAATATTATTATTATGAACTACTTTTAGCTAAATACTACTACTAATAATAATAATAACAACAATAATAATAATTTTGGAATCACCCCTGAAATTATGTATGCAGTAGTGCAAATACTAGGTCTACTTTTAGCAGCATCAAGATTACAAAACTATATCTGGCAGGATGATGATGATGATGATGATGATGATGATGATGATGATGATGATGATGATGATGTTTGGCACCAGAAGAAGGTGGACCCGCCTTCCTCCTCGCGCTTGAAAAACTTCTGTCAGTGACACAATCGTGCCAAAACTGTAAGCGCAGCTAAAAGAAAGACAGAACTGTACAAATCGGTTTATTTTGGGAGCCTTTTTGCCCTACGCACACAACACAACAAGTCATTTAGAGAATTGCAGCAGTTTTTTTTTTTTTTTTCACACAAAGGTTGGTTTCACACGGTCAATCTATTTCGCAGTTCCTGACTCTGTTGTTTTCGCTTGCAAATCGATGTTCACAGGCTTGCAATGCTTTTGGCCGTATTTTGGCGAAAGACACGTGTCAAAAGGGTAAGCACAGAAAAATGGAAGTCAGAAGAATACAGATCATATTTATGTTGGGTTAACAGGAAGCTGCAGTTTCACAATACATGAATTACACTCATGAATAACCGTAAAATGCTGCAAATATTTTTTTCTTACACTTGAAAGGCGATTTATACCTTTACAAAACTCATCTTGCGCATGCAAATTTAATTTAGGCTTGCAATCTTATGTACACTTTCACAAATCTTACCCTACGCTTGCGATTCTTTAAGGTATCAATTTACCTTCATAAAATCCATAAAGGATGAGAAGGAGGAAAAAGAGAAGAACTGACAATGGGAAGAATAGTCTGTTTTTATACCCTGGTATTAAATAGAAGATTAGATGGGCATAGTCCTCCCAAAATTATGTTTAAAAACTTAGTATGTTCAAAAATATGATATACATATCTACATACACACACACACAACTGCATGGTAGTGCTTAATCAAATATAAACATTTACAAAAACTTTACACAATTTCCTCTCGTTGCTTTATGCACAGGAAGGCAAGGAAGGTTGCCACACACACACACACACACACACACACACACACACACACCTCTCACTTGTTTCTGTGGTCCCCCTGACAACAGATCCAGCACCCTATACCAGATGTTTCACAATTACCCACAATTCCCCTGGAACTGTTCCTGCCTCATTGAGTCTTCAGCCAAAGTCAGGCAACTGCAACACACACACACACACACTGACGGGACCCCTAGCCCCACCCCATCTGCTATGGTTGACATGACGTCACCTCTCTCTCAACTGATTAGACGCACATAAAAGCTTTATTTCATAACCTTCAAGTGATAGTTCACCCTAAAATTCTCACCCTCATGTCATTCCAAACATTATGAGCGTCTGAAAGAACCAGTTAGGTTGATTCTCGTGTTACACACGTGAAATTTCGAGCCCTGTATGAGCATCTACATAAACCACTGAGGTTCATTCTTGTGTTTTCTTGTGACTAAGTTTGATCTACCACGAATAAACCACACAATTCATATGGATTAGTTTTATGATCTCTTTAAATTAACACATTGAAGCGTCAAAGTGGTGATACAAAGTGCTGTCAAATCGAGGGACAGAAATGTCTCGGATTTCATATAAATATTTTCATTTGTGTTTCAAAGATGAACCAAAGTCTTATGGGTTTGGAACAACAACTGGGTGAATAAATTTTACCCCTATGACTTAAACTTTTTATTTTTTTATTTTTTTAATGTGAACTAAAACCTTTCATTAAGTGAAACTGTATTTTTATGCGCTTAAAGTATTAAATATTAGCCGACACTTGTTCCATGCAAAACTTTTTAAAGGTGATGGGATAAACCTTAATATCATACTTCAGTCAGTTGGTCAGACACTCAACTGACTGAAGTATGATGGTTTGAAAGAGAAATATTGAACTAATGAAAGACAATATTGTGTTATTTCGCCAATATGACTCATTATTTTATTATAACAAAAGTGCCTTAATTCTAGTCTAGCTAAAAAGGACAAGTGGCCAACAAAATGCACAATCTCTGACAGCAGTTATGATGATAGAGAAATAGAGAGAGAGTAGAATAAAGAATGTGAAAGAGACAGGAAAAGGACTGAGGTAACTTAATTACATACTCAATAATGAAGGAGAGAGGGATGGGTGTGGAGGAGAGGAGTAGTAGACAAAATGTTCTCCTCAGAAAGGCCTTGGACTTCAGCAAAATGTTTTCAGTAATAGTTTTGTGCCTTGGAGCATTGTACATTTTAATGAATGATAAAAAACCAATTATCAGTAGTCACATTTTAATACATGAACCAGCCATCTGACCTTTTCATAGGGAGCCAAGAAAATGGCCCTCCAGCAAAATTGTTTTTCCCCCTTCTGTCTTTGCTTCTCATTAAAAAAAAAAAAAACTCTCTCTTTACCATTTCTCAGGCATATTTTATAGATGTTGTTTACAGATAGTGTATCATACCTGAATATGAGTGAAGTGATAAAATGCAATACTTATCATGTGCAATAGTCATGTGCAATAGTTATACAGTATTATATATTTATTTTGTTTTATGTATATTTTAACATTTTTATGCTTTAAAGCGATTGTTCACCCCAAAATTTAAGTCGTCATTAATTACTCACCTTCATGGTATTCCAAACCCATAAGACTTTCCTTCATCTTTGAAACACAAAGCTTTCTGTCCCTCTATTGGCAACTACCACTTTGATGCTTAAAAAAGTTCACAAAGAGATCGGTTTAGTCCAAATTATCTGGAGAGAGACAATCGTATTGTTTTGTCATATGTAATTTAGGATTTTATTCATTAACGCACACATCGGTTATGATAAACAGAAGCTTAAGCATGTGAGGTTCATTCTCGTGTTACGCAGCATGTTTGAGTAATAACACGAGGCTGAGTAAATTAATTAACCCGTTAAATCCTTAAATGTTTAATTGGAAAAAACAACTTTTTAAAGTTTTTTTGCAAGCCAGCTATTTTCATTGACCTTGCTGTAGATCTTATGTAGTGTGGTATTTTAAAACAAAACCATTTAAAGGGGGGGTGAAATGCTGTTTCATGCATACTGAGCTTTTTACACTGTTAAAGACTTGGATTCCCATCCTAAACATAGACAAAGTTTCAAAAACTAATGTTGGACGTTTGATGGAGTATTTCTGTGTTAAAAATACTCCTTCCGGTTTCTCACAAGTTTCGGAGAGTTTTTTGGGTCAGCTTGACGTGAACAGAGCGGAAGGTCCTTGTATGGGCCGTACGGGCTCTTCTCCCGGTAGGGTGCGCGCGCGTGACTAGAGCGAGATAGGAAATGCACGCCCGTTAACACTCTCTCCGGTGCAGATCCAGTCGTTCCAGGCGACGCGCTCCACTTTATTCCTATGGGTGACTTCAGCGCTTCAGCACAGCATTCCGGGATGGCAGCGCTGCATTTGAACCGATTTGAACGCAGAAATGACGGGAAGCTTCACAACATCGCTTCAGTCGCGTCGCAAAAGTGGATCTCCACCGTTCACTGCTGTCAGGACTTTACCAAATCATACCAAAGAAGTGTGTTTTTGACGGAGTGGTCCCAGCGATAAAGGTTCGGTCCTGCTTTGGAAGCAGTCGGTGAGTAAAACTGCTTCAAATGTCTATGCTGTTGGCTATCGTCGCGTGAGTAAACATCAGTAAACGACACGATCGCGTGCTCCGTCATTCAAATGCGCTAACGGTTACTCCATTGTTGTTCTCTGTATAACGTTACACTAGTCTGATGTGCAAAACCGTTTTGCTTGCTACTGCTTAGGTTTAGTCGCATACAATAGTCCATAAACCGAATCATGTCCTCATAAACTGTGAGTAAATACACACACATGTCGACAGGCCACTAAATACGGTACATACCACAGAGACGGACGTCCTGCTGTTGCTGTTTCTCTTCAATTTATTTCAGCCTCCGGATCTGATTCTGGATCATATATCTATTAGCTGAGCTCGATAGCCATGGGTAGCTTGAGGACGTCACCTTTGTGTGCGCTCGTCATTCTTTAGCTCCGCCCACACGATACGCCTCCAGGCACTCGTTTTTTTCCGGAAAGACTCGGTACAGCCCATATTTCTTTTATAAATATAATAAAACTAAAGACTTTTCGGAGATATGAAGAATGCAATACTACTCTATAGGTACTCAAGATTGACATGAGATTGACTGAAACTGAGTGTTTCACCCCCCCCCCCCTTTAAACATATAGGCTACAAGTTTGTTTTCATCCATCCAGTAACTTCATTGTGATTGAAATGGCTGAGTGTTCGCACTTTAAATCAGCCTGTGGAAACTGGAATTCCCTCTTCAAAGAGTGTAAGATTCAATGTTTCCATGAAAACTCTTTCTTAACCCTTAGAAGATTTCATTTACATATTTGTCTCTGAAGTTTTACATAGTTTCATATTTAACATGAAGGCCACATCTTTGCTCTTCCATGCATCTCTTTCCACTCGCAAAGGATTACCGAGATCTGAAACATGCTGAGATTGCTTCAGGTGTGGCTCTATTCTGCTCCTTTTCAGTGAGACAAACAAGAAGCGAGACAGGTGAAATGATTTAGAAGACACGGACAGTTTTGAAAAGAATCACTTTTTTATGGATTCTGAAGGACAATCCTTTTCCTATCTGGGAATGAGGGAAGAAAAAACTAAACAGAAAAGCTTTATAAATCCTTTTGCTGCTTTAGAGAAAGACTAGTTTGCAATGTGTTAATCCTGTTGCATGGGCTTCTAACCATCAAAAATGTGATGGCAGTATGAGATTGAGAATTCAGTAAATTACTACTATATTTTAGCACAATTACCCACAGTCCTTTGAAGTTAGCACAGCCAAAACCAGCAAAACAAAAGACTCCAACATTCCCATAAAGCTCAATGAAGTCTAGATCTTTCAGATAAATGTCTTATTAAAAGCCAAGGAGATAAGCATGCTGCCTGCCAAATATGGCAACTTCCTGTCCATCTCCTAATGAACTGTCATAAAGATGACTGATTGCACAGGGAACAATGAAATCATTCATATCTGAGCTAAGAGGTCTTTTGTTCAACCCCAGTTGCATTTGGGAGACCTCCAGAATGACAGCCTTTTGTCAGCATAAAAGAGGAAAAGGACTGATTAGACACGCCGGGGATGTGAAATTTCTCTAATGAAAGGACTATTGTAGGATATTGTCTTGATACAACAGCAGGGCGGATATTGCAGTCGTTTTTCTCACAAAAGCTCAATGGCTAAAGTCAGGCCAGAACCTTTTATCAATGTGCAAAATATTTCAGTTCAATGATGACAAGACCCCATCCACTCTGTGCTCTGACATATTGGACAAGCGCCCCATAACAGCATGGAATATCTACTTCTGCAAACTTCTAATTATTGGGCTGGTGGTGTATCTGTTTTTCATTTTAAAGTTTAAAGTGTTAGTCTGAAAGGGCTACATCTAATTTTCTCAGATGGGTCACTCTTAAAGGGGTCATATAATGCCATTTTTGTTAAGTTAAAGCTGCAGTCCGTAACTTTTTGCACTCTAGCGTTTAATAAACAGAACTGCATGCGTCTTGCGGAAGAACAATGCACCGGAGCTACTTCTCACGGGTCATGTCTATGGGCGAGTCACGCAGGGACTGTGCTCCTCCGCAGTGGTACCTACCAGTCTGGCCTGAAATAGTCCCATTATAAATACTTATTATAAGTGTACTGTAATGATTCAGGGTAAGACAAAAACACGGTTTGGAAAATGGATTAATGTTGTACATTCTCAATATATAATTTTTCTAAATCTTGAACACAAAAAAAGTTACGGACAGCAGCTTTAATATGATTCTTTAGTGTCTAAATGAAAACTTTGTAAAATACTTTAATTAAAAAATCTCATTAGTATTGTAAGAAAATACTAATTTACCTGGTCAAAACCAGCTCTGTTTTCACCAAGCCATATCAGTGCATACAGCTTTAAATGATAAATGACCCTGCCCCTCTTTTCTGTGGGCCGCATGTGGAGCTGTCGCCTAGACAACAGTAGAGGCGAAAGTATGGCGACGGGAGTATCTGAGGACACATCTGTGTAACTTTATCAATTTTAACCAGAGTCGGATCCGGGACAAGATGACAGCCCCAATGAAATTCCACAATTAAGGCTAAACAGAATGTTTCTGAATGGTTGGTTAATGTACTGTCACTTTGATCTTTCTTTATTTCCTGGCAGCGTAATGTTAGCGTAGTGAGATATACGAATGCTATGTGTTTACTGATGTGTACGTTAGTTCATTGACAGATTGATGTTACAGCTAATGCCAATAAAAACTTTTTTTCTGTTAATGTCGGTTTGTCAGTGATGCATAAGGTTATCTCTGCATTGTAATAACTGTTACAACATGATTTTTTTTTTACAGTAACAAACACCGTTATAACCATCTTCATAATTAAGCTTAGTGTTACCATGTCCACATTAACTTTAAAACCAGCTTACACAGTTTGTAATAACACAATAACCATAAATTGTTGTTCATTATAAACATGGGATTATGAATTATATTGAGAACGTCATGCATAGAAACTAAGCACTTAACGTTACCCACTTAAGCCGCATTCACCGTGAAGCGTTTCAAACTGCACTCACTTCTGGAGGGGCAGGATCTATCCAGGAGCAGCTTCTTAGCAAAAACTGTTTTATAAGTTACTGACCCTCGGGTTATAAAGCAGTCTGGTGAGAAATGCTTCGCGATTCACACAAACATAAAAGCATTGATGAAAACAAAACTCAGCCACTGCGTCTTCAGTGGTTCGGATTTAGGAACATCAAAATGACTTCTGTGTTCATTATTACACCCAAGAACAGAACACCAAAATTGCTTAGACGCCATTCTGCTCCAGCGGATCAACAATGGCAGACTGTGAGGATGATGACAGAGCTCGCTCAGGGTGGGTCTGAGGTGAAACGCTGCTTGTCAATCAACAGTTGTGGGAGGGAGTTGTTGTCCGATCGTGTGACGTCACACGATCGAACGGCATGAATTGAGACGGGGAAAACATATAAAGAGATGGAAAAAAAAACACTGGATAGATTTTTATCATTATAGGATGGTTGTGTACAGGCACTGCGGACACACATTTCCATACAATCAGCTTGTAAAAGTGAATTGTTTTTTTTTTGTTTTTTTTTGACAGTGACCCACACTTAGACTCAGGCCCAGCTTTATCCTGTTCTAAATGACAGTTATTTAAACTGTTTTAAAAGTCCTTGTCTAGTTTAACTAAGTGGATGGGAGTCCAGAATTACTGTCATTAATTTGCTGTCTTAAATATTGAACATCTGCTGTTGTTTCTTCTTCTCAGCTCATTCAAAAACTAGCTTCCACATTTATGTCAGACACACACGCGCACATGCACACAACTTGCTGTCATCTCTGATCCCCTCTAAACCTCAGCTGTGTCCAACGGTGTATGAGTAAAAAACTAAAAATGACTAATGACTCTTATACCGTCTGTTGCCTGCTGGATCAAGGCAGGAATTATTGGCGCGGGAGGAAGCGAGGTGAGGCAGGAAAGGCTTTATCCTTGAGAAAGCTCGTTCTCTGACATTGGCAGCATCTTGCTGTTGGTGCAGCTTTAGGGCACTTTTACGTTGGCCATAAAATATGACTTTGTCTGAGCCCCATTTGTTTTGCAATCGTTTCCCCCGTGAGGGAGGTAAGGCTAAACTACGGTGATATAGTGACTTCTGCACCCCAGAACTCTACTTTATGGAGCCATTAAGAAGTTCCAACCTACCACAATTTCTTAAAGTGCTCAATAACTTTGTATGCTGACTGTGTCGCTCTGTTGAAGTTGTAGCTTTTAAAGTTTTGGGAATGACATTTTGCCAATACATAATGAAAATGAAGGCCGGTGTGTGCACACGCAAACACCCACAGAGAATAAGAGTAGATGGCACCTGTCACCTCACATTACACAGCAAAGGTGGATATTTGATTTAAATGGTTGACTGCATCCCATAACTCCAGTTCTTCCTCATGCCCCCCCCCCCTCTTTTTCTCTCTCTGCCCTGGAAATGATGGATGGAAAAACAGTTAGATGGTCAACCAGGAAGCCATATTTAAAGGGTTAGTTCCCCCAAAAATGAAAATTCGTTCAGTAATTACGTACCCTAATGTCGTTTGACCCCCGTAAGACCTCCGTTCATCTTCAGAACACAAATGAAGATATTTTTGTTGAAATCCGATGGCTCAGACAGGCCTTCATTGACACCAATGTCATTTCCTCTCTCAAGACCCATAAAGGCACTAAAGACGGCGTTACAAAGCTCATCTCACTACAGTGGCTCTACAATCATTTTATGAAGCGACGAGAATAGTTTTTGTGCACAAAAAACCCTAAATAACGAATATGAATCGTTATTAATCAATGTCACGTGATTTCAGCAGTTTGACACCCTACCCTATCCCTATCAATATGCTGATTCATAACCATTCGAAACTTTGTTTTGAAATTCCATCATTATATAAAACTATTCTCGTCGCTTCATAAAATGACTGTAGAGCCACTGTAGTGAGATGGGCTTTGTAACGCCGTCTTTAGAGCCTTTTATGGGTCTTGAGAGAGGAAATGACATTGGTGTCAATGAAGGCCTGTCTCAGAACGACGAATGACATAAGGGTAAGTACAGTATTATTATTATTTTTGGGTGAACTAACCGTTTAATAGAATAAAGAAATTGCAGTTACCTTATGTGGTCTTCACCACACTTCAGATTGAAGAAAAATAAACATAATTTCAAAAATATTTCACTAGATTAATTATTATTATTATTAATTGTGAATCAAAAAATTAAAAGCATAAAAGCGCTAGAACTCTGATATTGGGGCAAACACTTTTGCTTGTGTGATATTGCTTATGCTTAACTGTATAATTTTGTAATCTCAGTGCTACCCAAAATGATAAAATATATAAAACCAACAATTGTCAAATGTGGAAGACAAAAACTACAAATCAGTTTATGGGAAAACAATATATAACTAAATATGCAGATAGTTTGCAATTACGAGCAATATACAATGATCTTAACTGTAATGACATATCTTTAACTAATTCACAAACAAATACTGTTTATTAGTAAGGTAGGTTTTATATGATATATTCTCTTGTGCAAAAGATAGGAAATGAAGGGGCAACAAGCAAGCAAACCTGGTGCCAGGTCCAGTGGTAGACGCATTAAAGGTGACTGACAGGTTGTGAGGCTGGTGAATATAACAGTGATGGATCGTCAGACAGGCACAACTGTGACAGGTCATCGTTAGGATGGAGAGTTTAAAGATAACGGATCGCCAGGTAGACTATCGGTAAAAGGTCGGGTTGCAGGGACAAGTACTGTATAACAGAGATTTTATCCCCCTCTGCTCAAATTTCCAGCTGACAGCTATCTTTCCCTGTACCATTGAGCAGTATTCAGTATGGAATAGCCATGAGGAGTTGGAGTGACGTCAACTCCCCTATTTGAATAATTGGCTAGAGGAGGAGCTGTCAATCTAGAACTAGTGCACCAATATTATATGTTGGATTAAGTCCATCCTAATTGACTTATAACTCAAACTGCAAGATTTGTAAAAACAAGTGCAGAACGTGGAAAGAAGAGCGAGTTAGATTCCATACAATAGCTAACATTGCATGAATGAAAGGAGCATGGTATAGCAGATTAACCAACATGGAACATTAATCATCATAATTGTGACTTAATTAAACGAAAATGTTAAATCTTTGCTTTTTGAAGACCAACATAAGAGGTTAATTCATCGTAGGTTCCTTATAGAATTTCTTATTGTAAATGTTTATTTAATACATTTTTATCTTTTTCTATAAGGATTTTGTTAGGTCTGATTCAAGTATGTAAAAACACAGCCTTGTCGTCTGTTTGTAGCAACTTGTTAGCAAATTGTTTTATTTATTTAAAATTCATGTTTTAGGTCTAACTATGTGAAAAATTGTGTTGTCAAGCAATATTTAGAGACTTTCATATTATCAAAAACAGGCCTTACTTTATTCATAAATAAAATAAAACATCATTCTAAAAATTCATTCATTCATCCACTACCCTCCTAAGTTAGACATTAACCCTCTTTGAATTCCTTAATCAATTCATTACAAGCAATATAACGAACAAAATTATAATTAAATAATACCCTTTTCCCATTCATTTTTTTGTAAAAATAAATAAATAACAAAATACTTTCTATGTTACACAACAATACTAAATGACAGCATCATCCTGAGGTGTGTAACAGAGAAAGTATATATTTTTTCTGCACAACAATAATTGAATCTTTAATGACTGAATAAGTGCAGTTCACCTTTATTCCAGTGACAATGTCTGATACAAAATGATGAAGTGACATTTCACTCATAGTTTCCTCAGGCAGAAAACATAAGAATAGCAAAAAAATCATCAGCAGAACTGAAATTTGACAAAAATAAAATAAAAAAAAATACCTGCAGACCAAGCACTGAACACAATCATATATTAGTGTCATTATCACTTGATGGATCTGGTGAAGAAGCTCTCAGTGA
Source organism: Pseudorasbora parva (assembly GCF_024679245.1). Taxonomy (NCBI): domain Eukaryota; kingdom Metazoa; phylum Chordata; class Actinopteri; order Cypriniformes; family Gobionidae; genus Pseudorasbora; species Pseudorasbora parva. The sequence continues at coordinate 11,513,211 of NC_090181.1, forward strand.
TCAAAAAATGACTGAAAACAATACACTGAAAGAGGTTCGGTTCAATCTCAAAGAAATTAGTTGTTTCATTTTCAGTCAGTTCTCAAAATGTTTGTGCCTCTGTGACCTGTACATTGACTCAATTTCAGTTTGTGTGTGAAGGGAAAGCAATTTTGGCTTATAATAAAGACTTTGACAGAACAAGAAAAAATGCGCTGGGTGTAAAAACACAACACCAGAAAATCGGAATTATCTCAGGAACACTTATAAACTACAATGCCTAAAAAATGATAATGTGAATTCATTCATTCTCGATGTTGTTCTAAACGATTCCAGACTGAATAAAGGATATGATTCAGTCTGGAGATCAGAGAGCTTATCTCTCTTATTTGTGTGGAAAAACATTCATCAGTCTTACATCATTGTATTTATTCCTAATAATGTCATAGCCCAGTTTCAAGTAGAACAGAGTTATTGATTTTGATTAACGATCAATTTGATTGATTAGCGGTTGTTTACAGCAGTTGTTTGTACGCTGTCGGGCTGTCTGGGTGTTGCAGGGACCGCAGAGTGTTTTTGGAGAATAAGCTGGCACCTCAGTACAGCTGCTTTGTTCTGCTGAATTTGTGTGGCAACACCAGCAGTAGAAATCACTAGGAGGAGAAGAAAAAAAGCTCCCATCCCACTGGCAGCCGCCCAGTCTAGGAAGGTATTGTCTTCCGTAATTGTTCCGGAAAAAAAGAGCGCCAAGACAATGAAGCTAACAAGCTGTCTGTGGAATCCTTAATTTAAGAGCCTAGTGATAAAAACAGATTTCAATTTCGGGTTCCTTCCCTCCCTCTCTTCCTCCTTCATATTTTCTCGCTGTCTCTTTCTCGCTGTAATATATGCAGTGAGAAGGTCATGGTGTTGTGATTCCAGTGTGAGATGAGTGCAGTGGGAAACGCGCTTGCTCACACACAAACACACAACGGCATGTAAATGCAATGGCCTGCAGCCCATGATGACAACACAAAATCATCCAGCAGCTTCATTATATGAAATGGCCTCCTTTTGTCACGATTCCCAGGGAAGAAAACATTTACGGTTTGTGATACCTTAGTCCACCAAGCTGTATTTTAGCACAGTATCAATACAGCTTTAATAAACACCAAAACATTTACATGTTTGGTTATTTTATATAAAGAATTCTGGGGTAATTACGGATCAATCAGGTTAGTTGTTTTCACTCATTGTCACTCTTCTACCATTTAGTTTGGTGGAACAGAAATGATCATCTGATTCTGGAACAAATCTAAACAGGTGGATCTTTTTATTAAATTAAACACAGTGCAACTAGTGTAGTACAATTCCTGAACAAATTACTTTTACAAATTCCTTTTAGGGAGTCAACTTTTCTGCTTGTATAGTCTGATTCCTGAAAAAATTATTAAGTACTATGTACTAACATTGTAATTAATAATTTCATACAATGCACTTACTGTTTACATACATGTTTTTACATTGTACTTACATGTTAAAAATACCGGTATGTAATTTACATCTGTAATTAATTTCTGTAGTTACATTTGTAATTACACAGTTGGCACTTCCCTTACACCTAACCCTAGCCTTAAACTGACCCACACCACCACACCTGTCCCTAACTCTACCCTTAAACTAACCCACACCACCACACCTGTCCCTAACCCTACCCTTAAACTGACCCACACCACCACACCTGTCCCTAACTCTACCCTTAAACTGACCCACACCACCACACCTGTCCCTAACTCTACCCTTAAACTGACCCACACCACCACACCTGTCCCTAACCCTACCCTTAAACTGACCCACACCACCACACCTGTCCCTAACCCTACCCTTAAACTGACCCACACCACCACACCTGTCCCTAACCCTACCCTTAAACTGACCCACACCACCACACCTGTCCCTAACCCTACCCTTAAACTGATCCACACCACCACACCTGTCCCTAACCCTACCCTTAAACTGACTCACACCACCACACCTGTCCCTAACCCTACCCTTAAACTGACCCACACCACCACACCTGTCCCTAACCCTACCCTTAAACTGACCCACACCACCACACCTGTCCCTAACCCTACCCTTAAACTGACCCACACCACCACACCTGTCCCTAACCCTACCCTTAAACTGACCCACACCACCACACCTGTCCCTAACCCTACCCTTAAACTGATCCACACCACCACACCTGTCCCTAACCCTACCCTTAAACTGACTCACACCACCACACCTGTCCCTAACCCTACCCTTAAACTGACCCACACCACCACACCTGTCCCTAACCCTACCCTTAAACTGACCCAAACCACCACACCTGTCCCTAACCCTACCCTTAAACTGACCCACACCACCACACCTGTCCCTAACCCTACCCTTAAACTGACTCACACCACCACACCTGTCCCTAACCCTACCCTTAAACTGACCCACACCACCACACCTGTCCCTAACCCTACCCTTAAACTGATCCAAACCACCACACCTGTCCCTAACCCTACCCTTAAACTGACCCACACCACCACACCTGTCCCTAACCCTACCCTTAAACTGACCCACACCACCACACCTGTCCCTAACCCTACCCTTAAACTGACCCACACCACCACACCTGTCCCTAACTCTACCCTTAAACTGACCCACACCACCACACCTGTCCCTAACCCTACCCTTAAACTGACCCACACCACCACACCTGTCCCTAACTCTACCCTTAAACTGACCCACACCACCACACCTGTCCCTAACCCTACCCTTAAACTGACCCACACCACCACACCTGTTCCTAACCCTACCCTTAAACTGACCCACACCACCACACCTGTCCCTAACCCTACCCTTAAACTGACCCACACCACCACACCTGTCCCTAACTCTACCCTTAAACTGACCCACACCACCACACCTGTCCCTAACCCTACCCTTAAACTGACCCACACCACCACACCTGTCCCTAACTCTACCCTTAAACTGACCCACACCACCACACCTGTCACTAACCCTACCCTTAAACTGACCCACACCACCACACCTGTCCCTAACTCTACCCTTAAACTGACCCACACCACCACACCTGTCCCTAACTCTACCCTTAAACTGACCCACACCACCACACCTGTCCCTAACCCTACCCTTAAACTGACCCACACCACCACACCTGTCCCTAACCCTACCCTTAAACTGACCCACACCACCACACCTGTCCCTAACCGTACCCTTAAACTGACCCACACCACCACACCTTTCCATAACCATACCCTTAAACTGACCCACACCACCACACCTGTCCCTAACCCTACCCTTAAACTGACCCACACCACCACACCTGTCCCTAACCCTACCCTTAAACTGACCCACACCACCACACCTGTCCCTAACTCTACCCGTATCCACCTCAATATCAGCAAAAGTCCTTTGCAATACAATTTGAACATAGTAAGTACACTGTACTTATTTTTTGATGTAAGTACATAGTACTTGATGCCACCTAATATAAAGTGGGGCCAATGATTCTTATGAGATGGTTCTTGTTTGTGAATCAAGCACATACAGCTACTAACCTTGAGACTAAAATCAGTGAATCTACACTCTCAGAAAAAAAAGGTACAGCGTTGTCACTGGGGCAATATCCTAAGTTACAAGATTGAAAAGTCAAGTCAACTCTATTTATATAGCCTTTTTACAATGATGATTGTTCCAAAGCAGCTTCACAGTGTTAAACAGGAAAATATTGCAACAAAATTTGATTCGGCTGTACAGTCTTTCTGGAGAAAACAGTAATGTTATCAGCTAATTTCAATGTATCATATAGCAACAATGTGGGCAGATCACTTATATAGTTGATACAGTTAATTAAGCAATTACTTTTATTTGAATATTTAGTTGAAAACTTAGATAAAAATTTTAGTGTCCCCAGATGAGCAAGCCAAGCTAATGGTGGCAAGGAACCAAAAGTCCATCAGGGCATGATGGAGAAAAATAAACCTTGGGAGAAACCAGGCTCAGTCGGGGTGCCAGTTCTCCTCTGGCCTATTAACAAACAGTGTATGATTATTATTCTGACCGCCTTACAGGTCAGAAATCATAATATATCATAATATTCGAAAGTTTGTGGTATTACACAAGAGACGGGTTTATTGAGGATGATGCGTCGATTAAACAAAAACGATAGGATCGGAGTCATCACGCCCGAGAAAGGTACATCTTTGTACCTTACTCACCCCTAATAGACATATTTGTACATATCAGTACCATAAAAGATAGAGTACTAAAGGAACTAGTAGGAACTAAAAAAAAAATCATTAATGAAATCAGGAACCAGAATCATTAAACTTTTCAAAACCTTACCTTGTTACACCAGGTACTTGGTCAGCATAGTGTGAACATAGCTCTTTAGCTCAGAATCAGTAAACCCTATTTTTTAGCCAATTCAGACTTGCAGCATTCAGACCTGATATTTTCAACCAGCAACATGTAAACACTGACCATAAGGGGAAATGTTACATCACTGTTATGTGTGTTGTAGGTCATTAGATCTGACATTTCCAGAGTGTGATCATCTCTTCCTGGCCAGGTCCAGCTGGAATACACTAATGATTACAGAAGAGGCCTGCGAGGTTTGCAGATGGATCAGAAATGAATATGTATCTCCACATTTGCTCACGCAGCTTACATCTCCCATTAGAGAAAGAGTGTGAGAGCATGCACACATAAGCTCTGCTGGCCTCTTAAGTAGATATAAATGTGAACTAGTGATAAGACTAAATCTAAGAGGGCAGAGGATTAACTAAGGCCACGATTCTTTGTTTAACCCATGACCTCTGAGATTATTTAGTCAACTGGGATTCACACTGGATGGTTTAAAGGTTGTGACCTTACACAGATTTTCCAAAGACATTGATGACTCTCAAGGATCATATGGTCATTATGCTGTGAAGAGTTTTAGGATTATTTTTAGAGTTTAGATAATTACTATCTATTAATTTTGAATTGGCAGGAAAAAAAAAGAAAAGACGACAACTTTTGTTGTCTGTACTGTTCAATATGTTTAACAAAATTGATTGATTTATTTTATCTTGCCTCACATAAAAACAAAGTGCCCTATTTTAACAATCGAAGTGCATGGTGTGAGTCGCAGGTGCACTTAGGGCGTGTCCCAATCCACTTTTTCTAGTTTAACAACGGAAAAAACGTTTGCTTGCCAGGCACATGGTCCAAAAGGGTTGTATGCAGTCTCTTAATGAGCCATGGGTGTGTTTTTAGCGTAATGTGCAATAAACCAATCAGAGTCTCATCTCTCAGTCCCTTGGTTGAAGTTGCACCATGGTGGAGTCATCATTTACATGGTTAAACCGGGCTGAGTGAGAATATTCGCTGTCGGTCAGAGAGGAAAGCGCAGCTGGGATCGATACTGTAGAAACTGAGCAGGCTATCGTATCTTTTCAGATATTTCAGTATCGATATTTTTGACAACGCTAGTTGCACTGTGCCGACCCAGGCTTTTTAAAAGTGAAATAAATCCACAATTCAGAGCTCCGCTTACCGGGCTTCCATGGCTAAAAGACCAAGCGGGCATGCAAACACCGGAAATCAGGTGGCCATGGAAACCAAAACTTGCGCGTTTGGAACCGATGATCGGAACCGACAACAAATTTTCTAAACGATTCCAATGGAATCGTTATTTTTTAAACGGTTCCAAGTTAGAACCGGTTTTCGATGCCCAACCCTAGTTATAAATGACTCTTTTTCTCACAGTTGCTAGTTTATATCTCAATTGTGAGTTATAAACATGCATTTGAGTGTTATAAAGTCCAATTTTGAGGGAAAAAAGACCATATAGTTAATATCTCACAATTTTGACTTCATAACTCACAATTCTGACATTAGTCTTATTACTGGAAACTGTAAAAAAAAGTCAGTTCCATACAGTTTCTACTTTAGAAAGTAGTTATTTGCCAGAATGAGCTACCATGCGGATGACAATAGTTAAAAATTTGTTTCTGCGAGACTAGATTATCCTAGCCTGGATGCCAGCTGAACTCAGCCCCACCCATAACTGAACTTGGGCAGTTCGGTCTGAACTTGATCCATAGAGGAGTGATTATGCCCAAACAGAAACTGTTTGAACCAATGAAATTGTCAGGGCGGGCTTTAGACGATGACGGACAGATGATAAACAGTAACGTAATCATGCACATCATCAAAAGCGCTTGGGTTGAATTTGTTCAAATACTAAACGGAGAGCTTGTTTGTATATGCATTCATCTACACTATTTCTCTCTGAAATGATGATCATGTTGGTAGGTAACTGTGTATCCTTGAATTCTTTTTTTTTTACAACACCGGCAAAGATTGTTTATTCCAGCATGAGCGCAGACAGGGTTGGGAAGTTTTTACAACAAAACCTTTCAACTTATAGCCCAAAACAATAGCCTAGAAATCTAGACGCACCCTAGCGGCAGTAAAACTAATTTGCCGTGAGTGTCGTCTAGCCACTCTCAATTCACTTCTGACCTGTAAACGCCAAACTCTGGTCGGGCCAATCACATCGTGTATAGAGTGATTCGAAAGACCGCCTGATCATCGAAAGATCAGGCGGTCTTTCGAATCAGCTTTGACCGCGACTCTGAAAGACTTGGAGTTAAGCTTTTCTCTGAGAAAAGAACAGAACAGCACTGAAGTCATTCTTAAGGGAAGATGTGTTCGGAGTTTTACCGACTGGATACGGCGAAAGTTTAATCTGTCAACTAGCTCTGCTTCACCTTTGTTGCTCTGGTTGATTGTAGCGCTATCCTATCGCGTGCAGAGGGAGTTTGAAAGACAACCGTTTATCCTGCCCCTCGGATTGAGCCCTGTCAATGGTGAGTTTCCAGACCAAACATCTTGATGTGGGTCTGGCTTGTCAGGCTACCAAAACAATGGTTCTCTGTAAAAAAAATTGCCGTTTGGGGGGTAAAATGTGTGTTGTTTTGGCAAGGTTGCCTGCTAAAATTCGTATTCCTGGGTCTATATATCACACAATTGAGGTTGCTTCAACCCGCGGACATGGAAAACAACCCGTGAAATAAAGACTTGGCAACACAGTGCAGTTGAGTTCTGTTGACATTTGACAACTAACTGTATGTCACCTCGTTGCTCTGATTGGTTGTTGGTCTATCCAATTGATGTCTTTCCTGGTTCGGTTGAAACACTCCCCATTATTACAGCCCAATGGAGAAGTATCAGACTCATATTCTGCCTAGAATTGAGTATTACCACATACCACAACATGCATGCTGGCTTCTGCTCTCTTTAGGTGGTTTAGTAGTTTAATCATTTAGTGAGTGAATGTGTCTGCAAACTCTTTGTAGGAGTTTCAATAAATGTTCTTGCTATGATGCATTTCATGTCTGGATGACAAGAGCAGGTAACATTGCACTTTTTTCTTTTGCTTTTTCTTTTCCAGAACAAATTTTTTTTTTTCCTCTTTTTTCAAAAGCAGAAAAAAGCTCTTTTTTCCCACTGGCCGTAATTATCATGAATGAAACGGATGTAATTGTTTCCTTAGCTGTGCCGTGCCATCACTTACAATGCACACTTGACACCATTTTCAAAACAAAAGCTGCTATGCTTGTCATATATTTGCTACTATTGTTTTCCTGTCAGTGTCCGTCATTAACTGCAAGCGCTTTTTATAAATGAAGGTTAAAATGATAAGGAACCACATAATAGGCTGGCACAGTGAAAAGGCTGTTGAAACAAGTAGTTGTTAATTAATATATTCGCGCATTCCACTTTCTACTGGGAATGTTCACTCGCTCAAGTTTACCCTGAACCCTCGCGTGCAATTAGCTATCCTTCCTATCCTAATTACTGCCATTCATTTCTTATCAATAAAACTCACTGGTAAACAACTGCTCACAACACAAACACCCACATGGAGACACACGCTTCCACATACTCACAGTGCAGGTGCAGAAGAGATACAAATTAACAGACTTTCACAGCTCATCAAAGCCCACAACCGACAGCAAATGTTATTTAGACCAAACACTCCAGAAATGGTGAGAAAATCTCCTTCTCATTAGGATCCATTTATATATATCTGCTCTCCAGCTTGGATTGTTCAGTTCAGAGCATGTGCATAAGAGAAGCCTTCTAATTAGGTCATGTGGCATCCCTCGCAAATCATGCGTGAGCTTTTTTGAGCAACTTCATGAGACATAAAATTCAATTTATGAGCATTTTATTTACATCGTATTTTTATGGTTCCTTCCTTTTCTCTCCTCCACTTCAAGTCCAGAAACCAAACCGTCTCCCATGGCAACAGGCTAATGAAGGTCTGTGTCACCGCCCGCTGTCTGTCACTACTATCGCCATCGCCCCATCCTCCGCAGCCACCAATCAGGTGAAGTGGAGCCCTGATCGATTGGGCCGTGCCTCGGGCTGACGTTTCCCACTGCTCTCAGAGACAAATGAGAGAGACAGACAAAGCAGTCCAATAAAACAACAGCACTTTTAGTGATCCATCCAGAATATCTGCATCACATGATTTATGTGAGGCTAGATTAGTTCAATCAAGATAAAGTGGATTATTTGTCAGTTTGAGCCCCTACCAGATGTGTTTAACAAGCCATAATTGCTGCAATGTTTAATGCATTTTCACCTTTTATTTAGCTCACTATGTTACTTTTTTTTTTTTTTTACTAGTTCTGCTGCATGATTGGCTGTAATTGATATAATATGTGGCAGTTGACCAAGTACCACACTCTCATTTTGACTCATTATTATTATTATTAAACACTCCGTGCTTTTGTGAAGTTGGCTGTAAAGAGGCCAAGGCAGGAGGTTTAAACGCATGTAATTAGACATACACTGTTCTCTTCATGGCCAATGTCATTCTGAATGAAGGTTGTGTGAGGCAACAATATGAATGAAGGACTATGAGGTAACTTGTGAGACTTTGTCTGTGAGGTATCAATATGAATGAGAGTCAGTGAAGTATCAGTCTGTGTGAGGTAGACTGTGGCCAGACTGTAAATGCTTTTTTCTCAAACCTACTAAAGTCTGGCCCACACTAAAAGATTTAAGCTGTGTCCCAAAGTGAAGTGCGCGCATTTGGAAGGCCGCATTTAAAATGCGATTACGTCACAGCGGCACTACGAAGGCTGCCGCAATTCATGAGTGACTTCAAAATGCGCCCTTCGGTTCTCAGGCAAAGGAAGGGTACAGCAGATGGAACCTTCCCACAACTTCGCAGCCTTCCCTATCCCAGAATTCATAGCTGGTGGTCCGCATTCCCACGGCACTCGATCAGATTTCCGTTAAAGACGGTATAGTGGTCGGTAACTCAAGTGTAGCCTGGATACAACAGTGCAAGCCCTTGAAGTAAATAAAATGTTTAGTGCATTCGCACAGTTCCCAGTTCCCTTCCTGAGCAACCAAGATAAAACTTTAATTTCCCAATTTTTAAATGCTATTTTCTCAACCATTCTCTCAAGAAGTGGAATCAGTCCATTATCACCCTTTTCGCAGTTTTTTTTTTCTTCATTTTTTTCATACACTTTCTTTAAATAGCCTTCAAAATGACACTCGTGTGTAAAATTCACTCTGTGCTCACCTGCTATAAATTATTTTATTCCCGACCTGACTGATCCAGCTAAATTTAGATTTTGTTTCCAGAATCTATCTTTTAAATTTCCCTTACAGAAAGAGAGACACTGGGAATATGAATTGTCCGTGCAATCATTTATTTTTCTTATAGCCTAGGCTACTGTCAAGTAAAACAAATAGCCTAGGCCTATCACAGAACAATAGGCTAAATCAAATGGGACATCTGTCACTCAAAATTATAAGAAAAAATGCAAATAAACAAAAACTGCTGACTTAGATGCTAAAATAAAGTTTTTTATATGAATGAATGAATGAATGAATGAATGAATGAATGAATGAATGAATGAATGAATGAATGAATGATGCTCACTGACGATGGTCACCGAAAGATCGATCCTCCAAAGGCTGAATGCGTGGCCGACACAGAACAATTTAAATGGCTAGGCTATATTATTAGTTTATTATTATATTTTATATAAGTTATTTGTAAATTAAACAAAGAAACTGCTGTCTACTGTTCATTTTTGTTAACTTCAAACGTAGGCTAAATTAAAGAGAAGTGGTTGTTCTATAGCCTACATTGTTTATTTTTGTAATGCATGTTATAATTTGTAGCTACATTAAATACATTTATATATGTTTATACATATATTTTCTTGTCATGTAATTTTAAAAGTTTAACATCAGAAACTTTAATTATCAGCTAAACCAGAAGAAAACACTTTTCTACACTTTCATTGCGCTGAGCGGGAGAAGCTGGAGCTGGACCGGGATGGGGAATAATGCTCAATAGATACTGTGGTAAGGCCTGAGCGGGACATCATCTTCTGGGATGAGCACGGCATATTTCCACTGTCCGCAGCTTTGTGGGGCTGAATCGGTCGACGGCTGGCATGTCATAAAAAATAGACAATGCATCTGAGATGATGAGTTGAATAAAAATAAGTAGGCCTAGGCTACTTAAAAAAAAAACGTGGACGAATATATATATAGGCTAAATGTTTAAAATATATTGTAGCAGTTACAGTTAACATAAGAAATAAACTGTTAACTAATATTTGCAATTTGACAATATTTAACCGGCTACAGATTTACATGCTGCATATAATATAATATAATATAATATAATATAATATAATATAATATAATATAATATAATATAATATAATATAATATAATATAATATAATATAATATAATATAATATAATATAATATAATATAATATAATATATGTGTATATATATATATATATATATATATATATATATATATATATATATATATATAATATATTATTATTATTATTATTATATATGCTCCATTTCTCTTTTTAAAATCTCCTCACGCACGTCCGCTGTCAGCTGTCACAACCTGCTAGGCCATTAACGACGCTTGGTTCATTATTGCCAAGTCTGGAATGGGGTTGCATTTAGGCTACTGTTGCTTTGGGGTGTTTGTAGCCTATAGTCCACAGGTTAAGTTGTCTTTACTTAAGCAATATTTCTACCGCCCGCGCCCCGCATTTTGGGATATTTTGGCCCATTCTGGACGCGATTCCGATACTTTTGAATAACAATTGGATTTTTATTATTCAGACCTGGCAACCCTGTCCCTCGGTTCGCCCTTCGTGCACTTCGTGCACTTTGAAGGTGTGGCCTGGCCTGGCCTTCAAAGTGCATGGGCTTCGAAGTGCGCACCCTTAACTTTGGGACACAGCTTTAGTAATCTTATCAGATTTTCAAAATGTGTGAGGTCACAAACATGAAAAAAAATAATACAGTTATGTTGCTATAGTGCAGGGGTCGGCAAGTATATTTGGCCACGGACCCAGAAAAAAACGCCATTAGACGGCAGGCCAGAATATAGTCAGTGATTATAGTTGATAATATAAGAAATATATTGATGAAAAATATAACTAGAATTGCCTGGCATACTGTTATAGTGTCTTTTGTAACTGGCAATGAGCTGTTATTCTGTTAAAAATTGGATAAATTATTAAAGCAGTATTGACATGTAACCTGGCAAGTATCTTCATTCACTTCAGTCACCTTCGAGATATCTAACATTCTTTGGTCAAAGCCATTATCCTCTATGTCCGAGCATGGGCTGAAGGTTTAGCGTCAGTGCGGGGTAATGGAAACCCAGTACGTGCCATTCTGCCATGCCCAGCTCGGGACTTGGCCTTTAAGTTAGTGTTTCAGCTGCCTCATATGGAGCAATCCCAGTGATGTTACTGTGGCTGCGGATACCATGTTTTCGGATGGCATTGTGAAATGACATGGATATGTACATGAAAGTTCAAGCCTTTACACAGTTATCGTAAGCTTTTTCATAGTTTAATGTGAGGTACAGATGAACATTAAAGTCGATAAATTCAAGTTCACATAAACTATTCCCTCCCCCTCTGCTGTGGCGTCGCTCTATGACAGTCAAAACTATGATGATTCAATATTCCTGTTATTATACTTAAAATAGTTTACAGTAAAGGCTTAACAAACTATTGCATATATAGGCTTTATTAAGCCTACAGTACGTATCAATATCTCTTTCCTTTGTAATTTTAATGTTGTGAAGTGGAAGCGTTGCCTCTGCACATGTGCTTGCTATGACTCCATGTTGCTTCGAGCACATCATTCTGCACACGGGATGCGCATGCACGCTTTGTGCTGCCTGTTGCTATTTTTGTCTTGTTTAGTCTAAATACCTAAACATTCTAAAAGCAATATGCATTTACTAGATAAGTAAAATTACATAAGATATTTTTTCTTGTTTTGTTGAAAATAACATCCAAATCATTTTTGCTTAAAACAAGCTAAATGATTTGCCAGTGAAGTAAGAAAAATAATGTTTTTGATTGAAATCTTGTTTCTTGTTTTTGTCCCAAACAGAAAGAAGATTATTTCCCTCACCCGATTGGCAGATCATTTTGCTTGTTTTAAGCACTTAAAACACTTTGCTTGTTTTAAACTCACTTAATTTTGATTTATATTTGGACTGAAAACAAGAAACAAATTCCAAACAAGAAGAGCATTTTTTGCAGTGTAGTAAAATCTTTTGATAATTTAAAACATAATAGGCCTTTTGTAATGTGCCTTTGTTGATTCTAAATAATAAATAATATAAATAAACTACAAAACAAATATTTATATACAGGACTGAAAAATAAATGATAACAATCTTTTATTGCGCAACAGTATTATAATATGAAAGACTTCAATATAGAGCAGCACAAAGCGTGCATGCGCTAATGCACATCCTGTGCGCAGAATGATGTGCTCGAAGCAACATGGAGTCATGGTCATGGCACGCACACGTGCAGAGGTAACGCTTCCGCTTCACAACATTAAAAGCACAAAGGAAAGAGATATTAATGCGTACTGTAGAACTTATATAGCTTATCTATGCAATAGTTTGTTAAGCCTTTTCTGTAAACTACTGTATTTTAAGTATTATAACAAGAATATTGAATCATAGTGTTAACTGTCACAACACGACGCCGCAGCCGAGGGGGAGGGAATAGTTTACGTGAACTTGAATTTATCTAATTTACTATTCATCTGTACCTCACATTAAACTATGAAAAAGCTTACGATAACTGTGTCAAAGGCTTGAACTTTCATGTACATATCCATGTCATTTCACAATGCCATCATTAATAACACATCATCATTGTTTCAAAGGACCATGACACCACTTTAGTTGAGGGGCCATAAACATGATGAAGTCATGAGAAGCTAATGCTTAGATGATGACTACTGTATTATAACGGCAACAGAATTCATGTGCTATGTGCTGAGCCTGTGGTCAGTTTTGGGGTCTGACCATTTACCTACAGGCTACTATGAAGAAGACATGAACATGCTTAACTCAGAGATCATGATTAATAAAAAAAACTTTAGTTAATCACATTAATTGATATAACGTTACTAGCCTGTGCATAAGGTAACGTTGATTTTTGAGTATTCCTTTAATAATTCACAAGTTCACACTTGCATTACACAACTAGAGTAAAGCAAATGAATTAGGTTAATTGTCTGAATGTGCTCCTCCCGATAAATATAATAAAACATAATTAAAAGTAGTCTTACATGCATGAATTAGATCAATGTTTTTTGTGAACACTGAAAACATCATGATGATGTGTAATAAACCATGATGTATGATGATCTACTCACCTTAGTTTTAATTAAGGTGTTGTTCATCCATGAAGTCATGAATGAAAGACTTTGAATTCCTGTTAGCTCCTGATGATTCATGAGATATTAATGCATGTAGTATTATGTAATTAATGCATGAATTCATGATAATTCATGTACCCTTACCGTAAAGTGTTACCAAATTTTCTTTGTAAATATTGTTGATGAAGAAGGTTTACTGGTTTCGTTTATCTCGGAATGTCCTTTTTCTCTTCCTCTTATCTTATAATGTGAGTGTGTTAAACAGTGATATGTTATATCCCATAACAAATGGGAAGAGAAAATGGTAAGATCTTTTGTAGTGTATTGCAGTGTCATTCTGTGGCATCAAGAGGATAGGTTTTTTGTTGTTGTTGTTGGAATGTGTGCTTCTGTCAAAGAGCTGCTCTTTGAGAGCAATGATTTTGACAGGAGAGGAACTCCTGAGACTTTCAGCTCTCTCTCAACATATGGGGAGATGTGTGCTGTGTATTTATGTATGTAATTTGTTAATATCTGTATTTGTTATTTTATATATTTGTTATATTTTTAATTGAAATATGGGAATTTCTTTACCTATTCCTCTGTAAAATGTATTATTATTAATTATTAATTTATTTTTAATCTTATTGCCTTATTGTACCACTATAGTGTTACCAATAATTACTTTTTTACGACAAAGAACCTGTACATTTACCAAAAAAATGAAAATTGTATTTATGTATAGCATGCTTAGTTTTAATTTATATTGGAAAAAAAATATGCGAAATGCAGTGGGGGGAAGAAAGGAGGAGCAAAAACTTTTTTTCTCTTACGGTCTCACTTTATTCGTAGACAGGTGGTATCACATAAGACCTCCTAACTCTGCTACTCGACACAGTCATCCATCACTCCAGCAACAGCGCCTGCCATGCCTGGGAAGCAAGGGACTGCTAGGGCAGATGGAAAGAGAGGCAACTCAACTGGCCATCCAGCATCAGGTGGTCTGAGAATTAGAAAGAGACTGGAAAAAAGGAGGAAAAATAGCTTTCTTTTTTGACATACAGCCAGTGATGACAGGCATGTCTATGACTGGAGCTAACAGATGGAAATTCCAGAATGAAAATTCCCAAGCTTCTCAAAAAGAATAGTTGAATCTGACCCTTTTTGTACAAAACCTTTGACCCACAACATGGTCGTCCTGACGATGGAGGGCCAAAGTCAGATATTGTTCCTGAGAAATCTTTGGTCATGTGTCACTAGACACTAGTGTGGGCTTTAAATCCATGGTAATGTTGCATCCCAGATCAGTGCCATCTTTCCTGCAAGGCAGTAGTACTGTATCAAAGCAGGTAATCTGATGGAAAAACCTAAATTCATTCAGAGTTTCCTTTGACATACCTGAAACTTTCGATGGGAGAACACTCATCAGACTATATTCTGTCTTGGAGAATGCATCCCGCATCTTAATGACACACTGATGAAACAAAAGAGCATATTCAGTACATGTCTGATTGCACTAAAATGCCATAAAGCGAGACAAGACATACTTTGTTCAATCCTGTCAGTCATCAAATGGTCCAATCCATAGCTCAGTTAAATATAGAATGGAGGAGGCTAGTTTTGACACATTTTTTGTGCAGTGAATATTTATCAGGGTAGGGTTGGTTTTTTGAAAGTCTCTGTATTGGTGCATACTGTACCTGGAAGTCTTGGCTATTGAAAATTTCGGTCCAATTAATCTTGCTAAAAATAAAAAGGGAGAAACAGACAGGATTATATGTGTGTGTATATATATATATATATATATATATATATATATATATATATATATATATATATATATATATATATATAGTATTCAGCCCCCTTGAACTTTGCGACCTTTTGCCACATTTCAGGCTTCAAACATAATGGTATAAAACTGTTATTTTGTGTGAAGAATCAAAAACAAGTGGGACACAATCATGAAGTGGAATGAAATTTATTGGATATTTCAAACTTTTTTAACAAATTAAAAACTGAAAAATTGGACGTGCAAAATTATTCGTCCCCTTTACTTTCAGTGCAGCAAACTCTCTCCAGAAGTTCAGTGAGGATCTCTGAATGATCCAATGTTGACCTAAATAACTAATGATGATAAATAGAATCCACCTGTGTGTAATCAAGTCTCCGTACAAATGCACCTGCACTGTGATAGTCTCAGAGGTCCGTTTAAAGAGCAGAGAGCATCATGAAGAACAAGGAACAGACCAGGCAGGTCCAAGATACTGTTGTGGAGAAGTTTAAAGCCGGATTTGGATACAAAAAGATTTCCCAAGCTTTAAACATCCCAAGGAGCACTGTATAAGCAATAATATTGAAATGGAAGGAGTATCAGACCACTGCAAATCTACCAAGACCTGGCCGTCCGTCTAAACTTTCAGCTCATACAAGGAGAAGACTGATCAGAGATGCAGCCAAGAGGCCCATGATCACTCTGGATGAACTGCAGAGATCTACAGCTGAGGTGGGAGACTCTGTCCATGGGACAACAATCAGTCATATACTACACAAATCTAGCCTTTATGAAAGAGTGGCAAGAAGAAAGCCATTTCTTAAAGATATCCATAAAAGTGTTGTTTAAAGTTTGCCACAAGCCACCTGGGAGACACACCAAACATGTGGAAGAAGGTGCTCTGGTACGATGAAACCAAAATTGAACTTTTTGGCAACAATGCAAAACGTTATGTTTGGCGTAAAAGCAACACAGCTCATCACCCTGAACACACCATCCCCACTGTCAAACATGGTGGCGGCAGCATCATGGTTTGGGCCTGCTTTTCTTCAGCAGGGACAGGGAAGATGGTTAAAATTGATGGGAAGATGGATGGAGCCAAATACAGGACCATTCTGGAAGAAAGCATGCTGGAGTTTGCAAAAGACCTGAGACTTGGACAGAGATTTGTCTTCAAACAAGACAATGATCCAAAATATAAAGCAAAATCTACAATGGAATGGTTCAAAAATAAACATATCCAGGTCTTAGAATGGCCAAGTCAAAGTCCAGACCTGAATCCAATCGAGAATCTGTGGAAAGAACTGAAAACTGCTGTTCACAAACGCTCTCCATCCAACCTCACTGAGCTCGAGCTGTTCTGCAAGGAGGAATGGGCAAACATTTCAGTCTCTCGATGTGCAAAACTGATAGAGACATACCCCAAGCGACTTACAGCTGTAATCTCAGCAAAAGGTGGCGCTACAATGTATTAACTTAAGGGGGCCGAATAATTTTGCATGCCCAATTTTTCAGTTTTTGATTTGTTAAAAAAGTTTGAAATATCCAATAAATTTCGTTCCACTTCATGATTGTGTCCCACTTGTTGTTGATTCTTCACAAAAAAATTACAGTTTGATATCATTATGTTTGAAGCCTGAAATGTGGCAAGAGGTCGCAAAGTTCAAGGGGGCCGAATACTTTCGCAAGGCACTGTATATATCAGAGGAGTGAGGTTTACTCGCACAGCAACTACTACTAGCTGGCCTGTTACATCGTGATGTTACATATATATCAAATAGTACATTGGTAAAACACATTCACCCTGAAAATGATAATTATAGTTCTTTAAAAAAATGTTCAGTGTTTGTTTGTTTGTTTTAAGGGCTTGAAAGCTTCAGCATCAACATACTTCACATGAGTTAGTGAAAGAATGTCTTATTTGAAGCCTTTTTATGTGTAGATCAAAACACACTATTAAAGCACAGCTCTTATGTTTCATCTCAGGTTTACACACAAAGCACTAATTAGCAGACGACAATCACATCAGTCCCGTTTTCACCAATTTAAATGACACTGGCAAACATTAGGGACTAGATTATATGGTTTAAACAGACACCACTTATTTTATGACGACGACCTATGAATATAACAATTACATGTTCCCAAAAGCTTCACCAAATATTACTTTAACGGGACACTCACCTGGGACACTTCTTGAGAAATATCGGTAAATTTCAGGCCCTCTGATAACTGGTAATGGAGGTCTATTGTAAGTCTCCTATTAAAAAAAAGTGTCATGTAATTCATTATGTAACACTTCAGAATAATGGTCCGTCATTAATAGGTAACCATGCAGTATGTTATGATTGATAAATAGGAAGTACTACATTAAAGGGTTATTTCAGCAATTTAGCATATGGCTTTGTATCAGTAGAAACCTGGGAGAATTGGAATGATTGTGCTTCTCTCACAACTAATAAGTAGAGATAATCAATAATTACTGAATGAAATCAGCCCCATTAAGAACTATTAAGTAACTGTAAGTTTACACGCCAGCCATATGCAATAAAAAATGCTGTATTATTAATGCATTTACATTACATTTAATCATTTAGCAGACGCTTTTATCCAAAGCGACTTACAAAAAAGGGGAAATAAGTGCTTACAGCAACCGGTATTCCCAGGTTGTCTCCCATCCAAGTACTAACCAGGCCTGACCCTGCTTAGCTTCCGAGATCAGACGAGATCGGGCGTGTTTAGGGTGGTATGGCCATAAGCAATGCCGTGCCAGTAGTTGGTGAGCCCACTTTGTAAAGAGAGACAGCACACCTATAGATCGAAAACTTAAAGGAATAGTTCACACAGGAATGAAAATTTGCTGTTTATCTGCCTATCCCCAGGGCATCCAAAAGAGTGTTTTTTTTCTTCAGTAGAACACAAATTAAGATTTTTAACTCCAACTGTTGCTCGTATAATGCATGTCAATGGGGTGTATTTCTATGAGAGCCACTATCTGAGTAAAAACACATAGACATTAGGGGTGTGCGATATTGACAAAAAATTATATCTCAATATTTTATGGGATTTTCTCGACAATGATAATTAGAAGATATTTTGCAGATATTTTGAAGATATTATTTTTATATATATATATATATAGGTAATTTTTTCATAATTTTTTTGTGTTAATTTCATGAATTTAATCAATTTCGATTGTAATAATAAGACACAATAGGGCTGTTACTAATCAAATTAAATAAGTATCAACAAGAAAAGAAAGTCACTGTTAATGAGTGAGTCATTGATATTCAACTGATTAATTCAAACGACTGATTCATTCATAAACGAATCATTTGACTATTTTAATCTGTCTTATTCACTGAATCACTGATTCAAATGATTTGTTCAAGAAGCTGATTCATTTCCTTCAGTAAAGAAAACACTGTGTGTTGCTTAGAGACGCGATTAACGTGCTGTGACTTTGTTTTGAACTATTCTCGTTGGTGAAATGGAGTATAAATGGGCAATATGGTGTCTAAAATGTAAGTCACTTATTAAATTCTTCTTTAGTAAACTTAAAATCAATATCACATCTCTTATCATGCTGATATCTGGATTCTTCCTGTGATATTTATTAAAAATACATGCAGTGAAATCGTGCACCTGCACTAGTCTAATCTTCAAGACTGTATCACGTAGTGTATGCACACACTCTCTCTCTCTCTCTCTCTCTCTCTCTCTCTCTCTCTCTCTCTCTCTCTCTCTCTCTCTCTCTCTCTCTCTCTCTCTCTCTCTCTCTCTCTCTCTCTCTATATATATATATATATATATATATACTCTCTCTCTCTCTCTCTCTCTCTCTCTCTCTCTATATATATATATATATATATATATAGAGAGAGAGAGAGAGAGAGAGAGAGAGAGAGACAAAGGAGGGATGGAGAAGGGAGAAGGGTAGAGGAACAGAGGAGAGCAGAAACACAAACAGCTAGCATGAAATAATATCTTTTCAATGTCTCTACTATGTCTGACATACAAAAGTAATAATTAAGATAAAAATTTCTCTTGGCAAAATTTCTGGTATCGGGTCCTGTGATTCAATCATAATGGGGACAAAGCTGTAATTACAGATCAACAGTGCCTGCAAGGATTGGTCGAATAAGGAATCTCTGTAAATATATCTATGATTGCGCATTGTGCAATGTGATCGCTCATTTGTTGTTGCTTGTTTGTGCAGTAATCTAGCCATAATGCCTGGTAAATTATTCGCTTGACACAGGTTACTGTTAATTTGTTTTAGAAAAGCTAAAAGCAGAACAGAATGAAATGAATGAAATGAAATTGGAGCATAATAATTCAAATATTTTATGAATACATTAGGCGAGCAGAGTCCGCTCCCTTTTTAAACGCATGGAAACTGTCAAATGCTTCAGTTCAGCTAAACTCCTACACTCTTGAGAAAAACATTATATTCTAATCTGACTACACTGCACCATGAATCTATTGCATGTTCTAGTCTTAGTTGGTTGAATGTATTCACTAGCAAGCAGTTGTAACATATAACATATATAAATTACATATTATAATATATATATTATATATTATTCGTTTTTTGTTAGTTTTTCTAGTTGCTTAATACTACCCCTTCATATTGGTTCTATAAAAAACTGTGAACGGCAAAAAAATAGTTGTAATAATAATTGTTAATAGGAAGGTTTAAAAAAAAAAGAAGAAAAACAGGCTTATACCGGCAGATTTGATGAGAGTTTGTTGTTGTGCTGCTAACGAAACTAAATATGTCTATTTCGAAAGCAAAAAGGAAAGTGGATGGTGAACACAGTCAGTTTCAAGAAAGATGGACACTGCAGTATATTTTTGTAGAGTTTAATGGAAATGCTGCCTGTCTGTTATGCAAAGAAAAACGTGCTGTTCTAAAGGAATACAATCTCAAGCGCCATTACTCGACTAAACACGGAGAACAGTTTGACAAGTACAAAGAAGACGAGAGGAAAAAACGAGCCATGCAGTTGCAGAGAGAGCTAACGTCCCAGCAAAGCCTTTTCCATAAAGCCAAAAAGGATGCTGATTCTGCCATTGAAGCAAGTTATGTGGTGAGTGAGTTGGTCACAAAAGCAGGAAAGCCATTCACTGAAGGGCAGTTTATGAAGGACTACATGTTAAAAGTCACTGATATTTTATGTCCAGAAAAGAAGAGCTTGTTCAACAATCTCTCTCTATCGGCAAACACAGTGGCAGAGCAGATAAGCGAGACATGTCGAGTGACATTTATGACCAGTTGCGCGGCAAAGCCAGAGATTTTTTAATGCATACTCCGTGGCCCTTGACGAAAGCACAGACAAAACAGACATTGTTCAGCTAGCCATTTTCATCAGAGGTATTAATGACCAATTTGAAGTGATGGAGGAGTTGCTAAGTTTGTGTCCAATTTCAGCAGCTGTGTGACTCGATTGAGCGCACAAGTTTGCTGTGGAACAAACTGGTAGGCATTACCACGGATTGGCACCCTGTCTATGACATGCAAAAAAAACGGATTGGTAGCGATGGTACAAAGAAAGCTAGAAGAGGAACCTGCAAATCCAGCAGTTGTTCTGCACTGCATTATACACCAACAGGCACTGTTCAGCAAATGCTTGAAATATGAACATGTCATGTCTGTTGTCCTGAAATATATCAATTATATCAGGTCAAGGAGTTTACAGCACCGCCAGTTTCAGACCCTTTTAGAAGGAATTGAGTCAATATATTGTGATGTACTTTACTTCACTGAGGTGCGCTGGCTCAGCAGGGGGAATGTCCTGAAGAGATTTTTTGAGTTAAGAGCAGAGGTGAAGAGATTCATGGATGATGGCAGAATGGATGTTCCTGAATTTGATGATGCTAAATGGGTCATGGACCTTGCATTCCTAGTGGACATAATGCAGAAGCTGAACATCCTTAACCTGAAACTCCAGGGTCCTGGTCAGCTCATCACATCACAACAGCATATGAAAGTGTGAACGTCTTCTCTGAGATTGTGGAAAACTCAGCTTTATGCAAAAAAAAACCTCAGTCATTTCACAACATGCAGATCTTACCTTAAATAATTAACTCCATGCTTCCCAGAGCTGTCCAAAGTGTTCAGTCGGGTAATGTGCCTTTTTGGAAGTGCATATCTGTGAGAAACTTTTCTCAACTATAAACTTGTCTAGGCTTAGTGATGCCCATCTTGAAGCTGTACTTAGGGTTTTTAACTGTGACCTCAATCAGGGCAAACGCGGCTCAGTTGTGTGAGCAGAAACGCTGCCAAGTGTCTGGCAAGAAATATAATAGTGTGCAAATATATTCAGTGATTGCATGTGTTCTCTGCAACAACAAAAAAAAATTGTGAGTAATAGAATTTAATTACAACATTTTTTATATATATTTATTTATATAAATAGAAGAAGATTTATTTATATAGCGCCTTTCCATAGCTCAAGGTCGCTTTACATTTCACAATTACAGTACATTTAGACACCTACATATACATCTATACACATCACATAATACATATAAATGCATTATCCGAAATGCTTGTTGAATAGATATGTTTTTGACTGGGAATTAAATGCACCCACAGATGAGATATTTCGTAGTTTAAGAGGTAGCGAATTCCATAATTGAGGAGCATTTATACTAAATGACCTTCCACCAACAGTAGACAGACGGAAACGAGGGACGGACAACAAACCAAGTTCAGCTGATCTAAGGGACTGGACAGGGCGGTAAGGGGAAAGTAAGTCAGACAGATATTGGGGAGCAAGACCATTTAATGCTTTGAACAAGCAATACCTTGAAGTATATACGTGATGTGTATATATATATATATATATATATATATATATATATATATATATATATATATATATATATATATATATATATATATATATATATATATATATGCTATATATGCTTCGATAGCGGCCTTAAGCTCATCCAGAGTGTTGGGTCTTGCGTCTCTCAACTTTCTCTTCACAATATCCCACAGATTCTCTATGGGGTTCAGGTCAGGAGAGTTGGCAGGCCAATTGAGCACAGTAATACCATGGTCAGTAAACCATTTACCAGTGGTTTTGGCACTGTGAGCAGGTGCCAGATCGTGCTGAAAAACGAAATCTTCATCTCCATAGAGCTTTTCAGCAGATGGAAGCATGACGTGCTCCAAAATCTCCTGATAGCTAGCTGCATTGACCCTGCCCTTGATAAAACACAGTGGACCAGCACCAGCAGCTGACATGGCACCCCAGACCATCACTGACTGTGGGTACTTGACACTGGACTTCAGGCATTTTGGCATTTCCTTCTCCCCAGTCTTCCTCCAGACTCTGGCACCTTGATTTCCGAATGACATGCAAAATTTGCTTTCATCCGGAAAAAGTACTTTGGACCACTGAGCAACAGTCCAGTGCTGCTTCTCTGTAGCCCAAAAGTGGCTTGACCTGGTGAATACGGCACCTGTAGCCCATTTCCTGCACGCGCCTGTGCACGGTGGCTCTGGATGTTTCTACTCCAGACTCAGTCCACTGCTTCTGCAGGTCCCCCAAGGTCTGGAATCGGTCCTTCTCCACAATCTTCCTCAGGGTCCGGTCGCCTCTTCTCGTTGTGCAGCGTTTTTTGCCACACTTTTTCCTTCCCACAGACTTCCCACTGAGGTGCCTTGATACAGCACTCTGGGAACAGCCTATTCGTTCAGAAATTTCTTTCTGTGTCTTACCCTCTCGCTTGAGGGTCAATGATGGCCTTCTGGACAGCAGTCAGGTCGGCAGTCTTACCCATGATTGCAGTTTTGAGTAATGAACCAGGCTGGGAGATTTTAAAAGCCTCAGGAATCTTTTGCAGGTGTTTAGAGTTAATTAGTTGATTCAGATGATTAGGTTAATAGCTCGTTTAGAGAACCTTTTGATGATATGCTAATTTTTTGAGATTTTGGGTTTTCATGAGCTGTATGCCAAAATCATCAGTATTAAAACAAAAGACCTGAAATATTTCAGTTGGAGTGCAATGAATCTAAAATATATGAAAGTTTAATTTTTATCATTACATTATGGAAAATAATGAACTTTATCACAATATGCTAATTCTTTGAGAAGGACCTGTGTGTGTGTATATGTATGTATGTATATATATATATATATATATATATATATATATATATATATATATATATATATATATATATATATATATATATATTAGGGGTGTAACGATACGCGTATTCGTATTGAACCGTTCGGTACGAGGCTTTCGGTTCGGTACGCGGTACGCATTATGTACCGAACGGTTCTTGGACTAATTAATTAGATTTGGAAAATAAAAAAGTGTGTGAAATATAATAATATGCGTTCAACAAGGTAGCCCAATAACCAAAACGACATAACAGCCAATGCCCCTGACACCGCCGAAGTGAAAGAAAAAAAAACACCAAATATGTTTTAGGCTGCTCAGTCGGATGCTCGCTTACTCAGTAGGCTACGCGCTGAATGCTCGTGGCAAAATGGCTATTGCGTTTAACAAACCAGAAATAGAAGATCCTCCAATAACCAACAGGTCTGGTGTTTGGGTGAACTTTGGATTCTTGGTAAGCTATGATGGTGTTGGCAAGATTGATGGATTAAAAAACAACGGTAGCCTATGTCGCATTTGCTGATGGTACAGCAGCGGGAATAATTCATGTCATGTCAATCAAAGCCGACAACAAGACGATCTTGTTGTCTTTACGCCGACAACAAGGAGAAACAGCCACAAACTATCCCACAAACTATCCCCGCAGCATTTAGACAGACATTTCCAACTTATTCAAATGGCAAAAGACATCACCGCGGTGAGTGGTCCATTTATAGCCGCGGATATGAGCCCTAAAGCCCGTTTCACACATACTCCGTCTGCAGTGCGTGTGCGGTGTGTATTTTTTCCCGTACCCATGTTAACGGATGACAGCGTTCACACTGCACGCGGATGCTGTCCGTCAGTCCGTTCCAGGAGCGGTGCGTCTGCAGCAGTGCACGGATCGTTTTCGTATCGAGTCTATTTTTTGCTGCGCTGCGTTGCTGCATTAAAGCGACAGAACATTGTTCGCATTAAAATAAACATGTACTGACGCGAAAATCTAGTAATTTCACCACAGATGCATCTCATTTAAAATATACTCTTGTTTCAAAGTCAACACATGGCTTTTTTTTCTCAAGTAAAGCAACAAAACGACACCTTACCTGGCATTTAGGTAAAAAAAAAAAAAAGTGCCATAATGGAGAGCACTCGTACTTTCTTGGAGGTGAAAAGCAAAGTTCTTTTTGACCTGCAGGATTTCTTTTAAAAGGGTGTAAAAACGAAAGAAAAGACGAGGGTCGGCTGTTTTTGAATAGACTATTGTAAGTTTCTCATTTAAAATGTTTGTGATTTAAGGCTATAACCTATGTTTAAATGTTTTACCACTTGTGTGAGCTAAATCTAAAGTATATAAATATGAATAAATGAATTTAATAAAATGTTGTTTAAATGTAGTAGGCTACGTAACCTGACTTCTATTAAAGAGTAAACAAAGAGAATTTGAATTCTGACGAGGCATGTTCAGTAAAAACTTTTGGATTTTAAATAAAAAATAATGAATCAATGCTGTGTTTGTGATGTGCAACAGTGGATCAGTTGCGGACTGCAAACGCAGTAAAGCACTACAGGGTGTGGGGCTCCTGCAACGCACACGCAACGCAACGCACACGCTAATGTAAAGAGCTAATGTCTTATTCCTGTAACTACATAGAAGATGGGTAAAATCATACAACAACAAAAAATCATACTTTGTTAGTTTTAATAAAATAATAATAAAAAAAGGTAATTTCTGCCATTTTTTTCTTTTTGCTGTAGCCTATCTAAAACATACCGAACCGTACCGAACCGAACCGTGACACCAGTGTATCGTATTGAACCGAACCGTGAATTTTGTGAACCGTTACACCCCTAATATATATATATATATATATTTGCATAACCTTGTTTGTTTTATGCAAGGTTTTGAGCAGTTATTTAAGTTAAAATATTAAAATGGCCCTCCTATGAGATGTCAATCACAGCAATGGCCCCCAGCCAATTTGAGTTTGAGACCCCTGCGCTAGAGGTTGCAGCCTTTAGCCTAGTTGTGTGCGAGTAAACCTCACTCCTCTGACCTCAAGAGACACTCTAGTGACTGACACTAGAGGTTGTAGTCTTTAGATTCCTAGTTAGAGCGTCCGACTCTCATACCGGCGGACCCGCGTTTGAGTCACGTTTGGAGCCAGCGGTTCGAACAGGAGGAGGTTACACTGGTGCCGTGACCCAGATGGGAGTGAGGTTTAGGGGGGTGAGTGTAACAGAGGCCAGCTAGTAGTTGCTGTGTGAGTAAACCTCACTCCTCTGACCTCAAGAGATGCTCTAACGACTGACACTAGAGGTTGCAGCCTTTATCCTCCTAGTTAGAGCATCCGACTCTCATGCCGGCAGATCCTGGTTTGAGTCCCTCTTGGAGCGAGCAGTTCGAACAGGAGGGGTTACACTGCTTGGAGTCAGCATCCTTTATCATGGTGCGGTGTACAGATCATCCTCAGCATTCTAGTTAAAAGCAAGATCTGACTCAAAATAACTCAGATGCTAAGCAACTTTCAAGTAGTAATTTTCATGCAAATATCAGTGCTGGTATGTTTTTCTCATTCATTACTTCTCATCAATCCTGTTTTCGTTAGTCTCTATAGCCTTTCATGAATTTGTCTTCGTCCTAACGTAGTCTCCGTCCAGGTGGCCTATCGTAACCTTCATCTCTATGTGGTCTCTGTCTCCATGTGGCCTACCGTGGCTTTGTCTGCATGGCTCTATGTAAAAAAAAAATATCTCAAAGCACATCCCTACACCCCTATTCATTCTGCACCTTTCATACTCCTCAACGGGTCTGCCATATCAAGAAGGTGGTTTAAAACTCATCTAGTGACAGTTCTACAGAGCTGCAGACCATCATCTCATCGGTATACTGGACATTCGGTGCTTGTGCTGCTACAAGCACGAACGTGGAATTACATGATGTTCAAGATGGTCTTCTTCAGCATTCAAATCCTATATAAGATGTGATGCTCAAACCATCAGGCATGCTCAGCAAACTCTCGTAATTGGAAAGGTACATTCCTTATTCAAACAACTGGTGGTGGTGGCTTTCAAATACTTCAAAATCAAGTTTATTTCCAAATCTACCCCACTCAGAGCTAAGCAATCTGCTAATTCCACAGACCATAGGTCACCTCATACGATCGTCTTGCATCTCAGACTAACGTTACTCTACAATGATCATCAGTAATAAATTATATTATACATTACATCCTTTACAGGTAATACTAAGATTATGGTTCTTAACAAGTATGAGGTTGGTTTACAGCATATCTAACTCCTAATACTTAAACCTTATGTGGTAAGTATATTATCTACACAAACTGGTCATGGTGGCTGTTCCTATATCTATTATTTTATAGATTTATATGGCCCATTTTTTTCATGCGGTCTATTGAGGCCAACTCACGCACCCACACTGTCTTCTCATCATTATTGGCTATCGTGGCCTTTACTCAACCTTTGCAGCCTTCCCTGCACACTGGCTTATTGGAGCCTCATTCTCAGCCAATGCGGCTGGTTATACCCGGCGTGTCAAGGCAGTATATACGGCCTAATGTGGCAGTCCATACAGCCTACACTGCTTTTTGTACCCCGGCTTAATGAGGCTGTATATATGGCTTTCTCTTACCCCTGCCTATCATGGCAGTTCTTCACTACCTTTGCGGCTTCCTTCACATACTTTATGCAGTAGCCTAACAATTCCTTACATTTATTCAATTAACATCTATATGTCAATATCTATTGCATATTCTAATAATATAATTCTTTTCTTTATAAATATTTTAGGTACTTCCAATCTTCCAATGGGTATCTTTTGATTTATCCATTCTTTTGGGGGTATGCACCGCCCCTGCCTTCATCTTCTGGCAGGAACTTAAAGCATCTTCTACGAGGCCGAAGAACTTTATCCTTTCATCTATTTGTTTCTCATTGTATACAAACTGTAAATAAATCTTATTCAAATGTTTTTCACGCCAAATAAATATTTCGGGTAGAACTATTAGTATCCTGGATCATTATTTTAAAGCAAAACTTTTTCCTGACGATAGCAGTAGGTTAGCAGTATTTTTTCACTTTAAAATACTATTAGTTCCTGCAGAGTGACTAAAGGTAACAGCTGAGTAATCAGGGATGCTATTTATGACCATGTTCAGAGTTAACTATGTAAGTAAGAATCATAATTAGAATCGTTCAAAAATAACGATTTAGCGATGCCCAACCCTATTAAGGAGGCTGATTACGTTCAGTAGTTATTGATTGCCTAATAAGGAACTATCTCAGTCCTAAATTTGCTATTACTTAGAGATTAGTTAATCTTGTTTTTATATTAGTTCTTTGTGGTAGCTGAAGTATATAGGCCTACTACCCATTTGCACTGCATTATTTCCTGCGTAGTTGCCTAATTATGATGGCCCGTAAAGTGTTACCCTACATTCTTAATCAATTTATTTATTCTATACTTATACTTTAAAAAAGTTTTAAATTGTCATTTAAAGTTGTCATTCAATATTTCTGGCCCCCCCCCCCCCCCCCCCCCCCCAAAAAAAAAGATATAGAGATTCAAGGCACCTTCAAGGTTTGTGATCGTAGGACAACCCAGCTATTTTCTTTGACACACTTTGAGGCATTGTCGTGCTGCTGTTAGGAAAGACAGCAAGGGACACATAATGGAGACAGGGTGAAAGGAAATACGGATATGGCTTAATTGGGGTAATTTAAGTGAGTGTGTGAGAGAGGATGTGTTGTTTGCTACTCTTCCCTCTGGACAGTCTCTTTTGATCAAACCAGTGCTATTGATGCAGAAAGAGACAGTGCGACACTTGACTTCAGCCTCCTTTGAAGAAGAAATGGATAGAGAACAAAAAATAAGTACAAGAATGATGGTCATGAGAAAAAGGTGGAATATATTGCCTTCAGTCAGCACAGAAGTGCATGCTGGGAAAATAGAGAAATTCTCCTATTCACTTTTTGCTTTCTGATTGTCACTTTTGAGTAAGGCTGTTTCTCACTGCACAGGAAAGGTTTTTTTGGCACTCATGTTACGAGGCTACAGCATTCACAATGCCAGCGTGAGAAGAGTGTGACAAAACATGTTCACACTTTTTGCAATGTAGCATTTATAAAGCAACATATAATAATGTTTATAGTTTCTTTTACTTTTTGTGTAGATTAATCAGGCTACCAATTTTATAAAAATGTGACAAGCCTCCTCATGTAAATTATAGCATATATAAATTATATAAAGCCATTATTAAAAATAAATAATCAATGTATAGTATCAGTGCTGCTACATTTATGCTTTGCTTATTCATGTAACAGGTGATGCTTCAAGAAGTTCGAAGGAAACGGAGATTATGGACAGCAGTGGAGTATGCCAGTAGATGTAGAAATGTATAAATTTGGAGTATTCCAAATTAGGGAACTTCCTCGGTATAGTGAAGAACAGCAGAATTATGAAAATGCCCCTCAATACGTAAATTAGAGGAATATCTTGTGTATTCCCCGCACCGCTTTTCATTTACTGTATGCTGCTGCTTGCTTGAATCAGCTCCATGGTGAAAGCAAATCACATTTTACCTGAGTTGTCAATGTTAGTGAAGTGTGATATTGATATTGAATGTGATGTAATCAAATGACCATGGACCACAATATTATGGCAATATGCAGCTCTTTATTGGGTTTTTCTCGGTACAGACTTTACTCAGCAGACATATAACACAACCAGTGTAGACTGATTTTTGAGCTAAATAATTCTTATGAGCTGTTGATTCATTATTTTTAATGAATCAACAACACTCAGCATGGCAAGTGTAGTCCAATGCACAAACACCCTTACAAGGCTGTTCTTTTAGTGTGTCAAAAATACAGCAAGACCAGTGTATCAAATTCAGAACAAATGACTGTTCTAATCAGTTTTTTGTTTTGTTTTTGGTAATAACTTTGTAATAACTTGCGCTATACGTGTCACATGCCTTTCCAGTCTTGTGTGCACATATGGGTTTTGTTAGGTTGAACATGTGCTCGTGTCTCTGTTAGATCCCCCCAATCCAGACACTGAACGTGTCTGTTCAATATAATGAGTGAGTCACCGCGCGAGTATCACAGCACTGAGCACTAACTGCAGGAGTCAGATAAATGAGCTGATGAGCTCTCATGATAAGAGCTGAGGTAATCGTGACTACACTTGCGCCATACATTCACAACGAGAGTTCAGTCTGGCACGTTTCATTTCATGCCTTTGCAAGCTTAACTTTCATAGAAATTAATCTGAGAAGTTAAAAGACTTACATTTCTCACCATAGCTCCGTTTAAATGAGTGCCTGTAGCTGCGAGCTGAGCTCTGAGTGTGATCTCCATCCCCCATGCGCGGAAATGGCTCCCTCTGCTGGCTGTAGTCTTTAGCCTTTGGCCAAACATTCCTCCTCCAAATATAGTCAATTTGCATCATAGGAGGAATTTTTCCAGAAATAAAATGCATAAATCTCTTGTCTCAGGGGGATATGAGGGGGGAAAAGCACAATCATTTGAATATACTCCAGGGTTTCTACTGATACAAAGCCATATGCTAATCGCTGAAGTAACCCTTTAAGCTCCAGGTTTTTGTCAGTCTTTGTCATATCGTTTTCATGTCTATGTCTCCAGTTTCCCCATGTTTCAGTTTGGTGTGTTTTTGAGTTTGTATTTGTTCATTCTGATTGTGTTTTTTCCCCCTCGTGCGTTTTTTTCTGTTTAAATTTTATTTGTTAAAATAAATCCTCATTTATCTCTGCAGCTGAGTCCTCACCTTTTTCACTACCCCTGACGTAACATAACGATCCAACCTATGAGGACTCAGTGGAGAAGAGAGGCACGACCAGTCTCCTGTTCACAATGGGACCGGATACTCCAATTTGAGGAACTGATCTCCCTCCGTCAACAGGGGACCGAGTTGAGAGAGTTTGGCCAGAAATTCAGCAGCGCAGCTGAGGGTCTGAATCTTAGCGTGGAGGCTCTCAAAGACTTATTTAGTTATGCGCTTGATGAGCCGATGGACTGGCTGATTTGAAGTGTTTTCGATGGGGTCAGTTTTGAGGCTATGGTGGAGGGTCTTGTTCGCCATCAGGAGAGAACTACCAGGAGAGTGGTCCCGGCTCCGGTGAACCCTGCTCCGGTGGTCCCAAGTCCAGTGGCCCCGAGTTTGCCGGTCCAGAAATAGAGGAGGAGGAGAAAGGTTCCAGTGGATCGTGTTCCGGTGGTCCCTGTTCCGGTGGATTGTGTTCCAGTGGTCCCTGTTCTAGTGGATCGTGTTCCAGTGGTCCCAGTTCCACTTGATCTAGTTCCAGTGGATCGTGTTCCAGTGGTCCCAGTTCCACTTAATCTAGTTCCAGTGGATCGTGTTCCAGTGGTCCCAGTTCCTCTTGATCTAGTTGCAGTGGATCGTGTTCCGGTTGTTCAGTGTTCCACTCTAAGATTCCGATGGTCCCTGTTCTAGTGACTCGTGTTCCGGTGGTCCCAGTTCCGATATCGGTCCAGATACAACTGACCGATATTGAGTAGCCTACTTCTTGGATTAGGCTCCTAAAAGTTTTGCACATACAGAACAATATACAGACATGCATAAACGTGTATATGTTACATGTCTAAAGCCTATATAGAAATAAACCATCTTCTTGTAAGTCTTATGAATTTATACATGTTGCGTAACAAAAATATAATCTGCATGCACAATGTAAATGTACAGTAACATTTATTTACATCTCTCAAAATGTTATTA
The DNA here is from genome assembly GCF_024679245.1 of Pseudorasbora parva. Taxonomy (NCBI): domain Eukaryota; kingdom Metazoa; phylum Chordata; class Actinopteri; order Cypriniformes; family Gobionidae; genus Pseudorasbora; species Pseudorasbora parva. The sequence continues at coordinate 11,544,650 of NC_090181.1, forward strand.
ACAGTAGTCATAAGCATATTTCCAGTACATGTCTCAGGCTTGCATCACCAACTCCCTCATCAGAGTGATCAAACTCCTCAGTAAAAAAGTTCAACAGCTGGTTAATGCTGGTTTACAACATCAGGAATGGTAATCTGGTCATTTTTCCCCAAGACTTATTCTAGTTTAAGATAACAAGCTGGTATTAATAGTGTCTTGATGGTAAATTCTCCTATGGCACAGTGTTTAATGAAACTAGTTTGATTTAAAATTGTAATGAAGTGATTTATTCCCATAATTTTGCAGAAATGTCAATTTCAGCAGTTCCTTGCAGATCTTGAATACTCTTATTTATTTTATTTTATTTTTGCCATATTATAATGGAACAATTTGAGTCATTAGTTGAATAATGAAGGCCTAATGGAGTTTTTTTTCTTCCTCATTGTGTGGGCAGCTACCACCTCCCTGCTTATCTGCAATCTCTCATCCTTGACTCTCTGTTTTCCCCACCCTTTTCTTTTTGTTTTCTTGTTTTTCTCTTTGTTCTGTAAAAGCTGAGCTATAAAGAGAATTAATCTGCAAAATGACTGTCTCATAAAAGTGTCCTGCAGCATGCTTTCGCCTGCCACAGCTGAAGCCATTTCGACAGACTGAGTCAATTCGGAATGAAATGGTTCATGGAATCACTGTAAGACAGACAACATCACAGGGGTAATAGAATAGCATTGTTTTTGTTTCAAGGTTAATATCATGCATAATTAAAATTCCAATTATCTGGCTGGAGGGTTATTCTGAGCTATCTCATGAATATCAAACCACACAGACAGTGTTTGTGCAGTTATAGGAATAGCCTACAGTCAGTTTGGTCTCCATTAAAAGGTCAAGGTGTTCTAAACTTCGCTCTGTGAAAAAAGCAGAGGACAGGTGTGAAATTAACTGAAGGTCTAGAAAGGGAAGATGGAATGTGCCATGTTGTGTGTTGTGTTGTAGACACATCACTAGTGAACTGACCTTTGTATTTAGTCTTTTAAGTTTATGAACTGATCAAGCATATGAGTAATTTCAGATGGTTGTAATTTAGTCTGATGTTAAGGCTCTGCCTCCCAATTTTGTCTGAATATTTTGTTGTTGTAAAGTACATGGCAGGGATGTGCATAGATTTCTTGGAGGCAGGGGTTCAAATGTAAATAGTACTATAATTCCTAGATACACTCACCAGCCACTTTACCTAGCTAGTAGCAGGTTGATCACCATTTTGCCTTCAGAACTGCCTTCATTATTTGAGGCATACATTTAAAAAAAAGGTCCTGGAAAAATTCCTCGGAGATTTTGGTCCATATTGACTCGCTAGCATCACACAGTTGCTGCAGATTTGTCGGCTGCACATCCATTATGCAAATCTCCCATTCTATCACATCCTAAAGGTGCTCTATTGGATTTACATCCGGTGAATCCCATTTGAGTATAGTGAATTTATTGTCATTTTCAAAAAACAGTTTTTAGATGATTTGAGCTTTGTGACATGGTGCATTGTCCTGCTGGAATTAGCCACCAAAAGATTAGTACACTGTGGTCATAAAGGGATGGATATGGTCAGCAACAATACTCAGGTAGGCTGTGGCATTTAAACAGTCCTCAGTGTATACTAAAGCCCCTTTCACACTGCGATTCCGGCAAATACACGGATAATGCGATCCGGCATTTGTTCCTGGGCCGCTAGATTTGGTCCATTCACACTGCCAGCGAAATACCGTAATATGTGCGCTTTCACACACAACGCTTAACGGTCCCGGGTCGAGTTGACACATGACATCCTGATGTGACGTATAATGGCGAGCGATCTCAGCTTCAGCGCGGATAGTAAGGAGCTCTGTGGTCTGGACTTGTGTCCAGTTTGCACACATTTCTGCTTGTTTAATTTTAGTTTCTTTTGTATACGAACACTCTCTGCGTTTAAAACACCGACTAGCTCTTCTGGAACTGCAGGGTTGTATTATTGAAAAAACAAGCTCTAGGAGTCGCACGATAACTACGTACACGTTGCGGCATTAGTTTTGGCTTTTGTTCACACAGCGCTCCTCCTGAATTGAACCCTGCAATGTTACTGGGTCCCCGACCCGGGTTCAATTCGGTGATAACTTCGGGGACGTGGTTGCTTTCACACAGAAGGCGACCCGGCAATGTTCCGGGAATATTGCGGGTCCGACGTGCAGTGTGAAAGGGGCTTAAGAAGCCCAAAGTGTGCCAAGGAAATATCCCCCACATTATTACACCACCCCCAGCAGCCTGAACCAATGATACAAGGCAGGATGGATCTGTGCTTTTATGTTGTTTACAACAAATTCTGACCCTACCATCTGAATGTTACAGCAGAATTCAAGACTCAGACCATGCAACATGTTCCCAATCTTCTATTGTCTAATTTTGGTGAGACCATGTGAATTGTAGCCTCTGTTTCCTGTTGTGAGCAGACAAGAGGGGCAGCCGGGGCCTATACCATGAAGCCGGTTTACCTGGCTAGCCAGATATGTTTAAGCTTAATTTGTGCCAATCCTGGGTTTTAGGTACCATTAAAGTGGTTTGGCTTTTAGCTGTGTTCATCACCATAGTAACTTACGTTCCATGGCTAACCTGCTCCAGGGCAGGTTATGTTCTGGATAAGAGATCTCAAACTTAAATTGGGCCAATCAGCTGTGAGTAAAGTGACACTTCTGATGCAATAAAGTCACTCCCCCTGTTTCTGCTCCAAATTCAAGGTCACTACATAGAATGGTTTTTAAAGACTAAATTGGCTGACTTTTAACAATGCTTATTTATAATAATAGTAATCTTGAATGATTTAGATATAATTTATGTCATTATTATACCCTTAATCAATTACACATTTATCATTTTAGTTAATCAATCATTAATAGGCACTTTGTTCAAATTAATAAAAATAGTCTATATAAAGTCATACAATTAAGCTTTAAAAATAAAGCTATTAAAAAAGCTTACTGAGCTTAAATTTTCAATTCTCTCTATATATCAACTAAACTAACTTCATAACTTTTACTCGCATTGACAGTGTAAATTTGTTTAAATTCGTAATATTTTTCAAACATTCTGCAGAAGAGAGAGGTGAATCTTAGTTGATCCACAGCTTGTGATTGGTTGTTTACTTCTGATGTCACAGCTAAACTCCTGAACTCAAGATGAAAGCCTGAGTTGACAGAGAAAGCTCATTATTAGCATCATGGTACCAACAAAACCTGAATAGATTGGTTTGGTTTTGTCAACTCACAACTAATCCTCTAACCCTTTAAGTTTAAGTTTGTTAAACTACCATAATGTTACAGGCACCTGGTATACTGCTGCTATAGATCATCTGCTTCAAGGTTTGACGTGTTGGGCACTCAGATATACTCTTCTACAGACCTCATTACCTTGCAATGAGCGGTTATTTGCGTTACTTGTCACATGCCTGTCCTGTCTTGTGTCCACATGTGGTTTTTATGTTGAGCCTGTGCTCCTGTCATTTTCTGATTCCTCCCCTTTGTTATCTGATTAGTGATTTCTCCCACCTGTTCCCTCTTGATTTCTACCCTTTTAAAGCTCCTTGTGTTTGTTAGTCTTTGTCGGATCGTTGTTATGTCTACGTTTCCCTGTGATTCCCCTTATTGGTATGTTTTGAGTTTATTTGTGGTTTCTGATTATGTGTTTTGCCCCATTGTAGGTTTTTGTTTTCTGTTTATGTTTCTTTTTGTTAAAATAAATGCACTGCTTTGCACTTGACTCCTCGCACCAGTTTTCCATTGATCCAACGTGACATTACTGTTGACTTTCTATCAGCTCGAACCAGTCTGGCCATTCTACTCTAACCTCTGGTATGAACAAGGTATTTTCACCCACACAATGGATATTTTTAGACCATTCTCTAAACCCTAGAGATGGTTCTGTATGAACATCCCAGTAGATCAGTTTCTTAAATTCTCAGACCAGCCCGTCTGAATACAACAACCATTCTACATTCAAAGTCACTTAAATCACCTTTTTTTCCCATCCTCATGCTCCAATTGATCTCCACCAGATCATCTTGTCTATCATGGTCACATATCATATATATATATATATGATATATATATATATATATATATATATATATATATATATATATATATATATATATATATATATATATATATTTGTGTTAATTGTGTTAATGAGCAGTTAAAGTGTCTAGTGAGGGTATATACACTCACCTAAAGGATTATTAGGAACACCATCCTAATACTGTTTGACCCTCTTTCCCCTTCGGAACTGCCTTAATTCTACATGGCATAGATTCAACAAGGTGCTGAAAGCATTTTTTAGAAATGTTGGCCCATATTGATAGCATCTTACAGTTGATGGAGATTTGTGGGATGCACAATCTAGGGCATGAAGCTCTCGTTCCACCACATCCCAAAGATGCTCTATTGGGTTGAGATCTTGTGACTCTGGGGCCATTTTAGTACAGGGAACTCATTGTCATGTTCAAGAAACCAATTTGAAATGATTCGAGCTTTGTGACATGGTGCATTATCCTGCTGAAAGTAGCCATTAGAGGATGGGTACATGGTGGTCATAAAGGGATGGACATGGTCAGAAACAATGCTCAGGTAGGCCGTGGCATTTAAACGATGTGGTGTTCCAAGACAAGTGTGCCAAATTCTGACTCTACCATCTGAATGTCTCAACAGAAATCAAAACTCATCAGACCAGGCAACATTTTTCCAGTCTTCAACTGTCCAATTTTGGTGAGCATGTGCAAATTGTAGCCTCTTTTTCCTATTTGTAGTGGAGATGAGTGGTACCCGGTGGGGTCTTCTGCTGTTGTAGGCAATCTGCCTCAAAAGTTGCGCGTGTTGTGGCTTCACAAATACTTTTCTGCATACCTCGGTTGTAACAAGTGGTTATTTCAGTCAAAGTTGCTCTTCTATCAGCTTGAATCAGTTGGACCATTCTCCTCTGACCTCTAGCATCAACAAGGCATTTTCGTCCACAGGACTGCTGCATACTGGATGTTTTTCCCTTTTCACACCATTCTTTGTAAACCCTAGAAATGGTTGTGCGTGTCAATCCCATTAACTGAGCAGATTGTGAAATTCTCAGACCAGCCCATCTGGCACCAACAACCATGCCACGCTCAAAATTGCTTAAATCACCTTTCTTTCCCATTCTGACATTCAGTTTGGAGTTCAGGAGATTGCCTTCACCAAGACCACACCCCTAAATGCATTGAAGCAACTGCCATGTGATTGGTTGATTAAATAATTGCATTAATGAGAAATTGATAAAGGTGTTCCTAATCCTTTTCTATCCTGAGGATATATATATATATATATATATATATATATATATATATATATATATATATATATATATATATATATATATATATATATATATATATAATAACTTAATCCAAGCAGTAGTTGTAGCTGTTTTTGAAGTCCATAAACGTGCTCCACACGGCTCAGATGGGTTAATAGAGGCTTTCTGATTCAAATTGATGTGTTTGTGAAAAAAATATCCATATTTAAAACGTTATAAAGTAAAAGTTTATTGTTTTACCCTTGAAGTTGGCGGTTAAGTGTTTTACAGCCCCAAGATGGCGCCAGACAGTCAACGACAGCGTTAAGCATATAAGTATTATCGGTCAAGATAACTCATAGTACCCGGATGAGCCTTGTTGTTATTCATTTTTGTGGTTGTTATCTGGGAATAACATACCGCTGGAATGCGCGATTGACCAATCGGAATCAAGTATTCCACAGCGTTGTGTAATCAGTTTTTTTTTTTTTTTTTTTTTTTTTAAACAGTGAAGACTCCAGTCATGGAAAATCCCCTTAATCGCTGAAAGGATACTATGACAGATATCGTTTTTATCTTCTGAAAACTGATGGCAAAATGATTTTTTTCCCCCACAAATATATGACTTGGCCTGAAGATTGACAGACACAGGTAATCATACACACTCGGTTTCCCCTGTCACTCTGTGGAGGAGCTGCCAAAGCCCCGACTCAGACACAGAGAGAATTGTATCAAATCCTTTATTCAATGTTCAAATAAACTTATCAACGCTGTCCCTCAGCTTGTAGTGAGTGAATGAATGAATGAATGAATATTGAATGAATGACCGAATGAATGAATATGAATGAATATTTTTATTTAAGTGTCATGCACCCATGGTGCCCAGCCCACATGGGCTTATATGACACTATCCAATCATTAGGAAAGATGTCCATCAAAATTGTATTATATACATACAATAAAACAATATAATAAGCCACAACATCCTGACATAATCACCTCCTCTCAGGTTACAAAGTCTTTTGCCTTCTCAACAAAGGTTGCCATACAAAGTATTTCATTTTCAAATAACCAAAACATAATTTCACCTTAAGGTAACCAAAACAAATCTGGGTTTTGTTGCATCATTTTATACAAACCAATTCTTAAATTATTATACAGTGGGCAATAAAATATAAAATTAAATTCCTCCTCCACCACACATAAATCACATATACAACATGTCCTATTATGTAGTAATAAAAATTACTACTGAACCGCTACATTATTTCTCAGCAATGAGGGGGTTACATTGCTTTTTTTAAGTAATTGTGTATCAGAATTATTGTATACTAGTATAGTTGAATAGGTGAGCTCTCAATCACAACTTCAGTAGTGGGAAGTAGGACATTTCCAATAACATGTGAAAGTGGCATACAAAACACAGCTTCGTTAAAATCGTTTAATGCTCAGCTAGTTCTGAGATCTGAAAATGACTGTGCCGGACGCTCCCCATCCAACCTGATGGAGCATGAGAGGTCCTGCAAAGAAGAAGGGGAGAAACTGTCCAAAAAAGGTGTGCCAAGCTTGCAGTGGTGGAATGTAACGAAGTACAAATACTTTGTTACTTTACTTAAGTACATTTTTCATGTATCTGTACTTTACTTAAGTAGAATCAATAGTGCATACTTTCTCTACTCCACTACATTTCTACGTTTCGTTACATTTTCGTTACATTTTCTGATCAGTTTCGGGGTCAAGATTAAGGTTTGTTCGGATAATTAATGGATAATAATAGGCTAATGTATGAACTGACGGTCGCGCAGCCTCTCGAGGAGAAATGGAAACAATCCAAAGCCGCTCGTAGAGAGAAACTCAGTAACATACTGCAGTAAATATTCAAAATGTAAAGGTTTTTATATTTTATAATGTATAATACAGTTAAAAAACATGAAAACAAACTTCTTTCATGTTGTCATTTATAGGGTGTTGTTTGTAGAAAGAATTATGAATTTAATTAATTTTGGAATAAGGATGTAACAACATAAAATGTGTAAAAAGTGAAGTGCTGTGTATCCTTTCTAGATGCACTGTATGATTGTATATTAATAGTTATTTAAGATGCTATCTGAAATGATACGTCTTTTCGGTGAGGATGAATCATATATTGAAATCACTAAATCACTAAAGCCGGTGTGTCTACTGCACACGGCCGACACAGTTGTAACGTGTTTCAACACAAAATATATTTCTTTATATATGGAAATAGGAGGAAACAATATTAAGTATTAACACATATCTGTGTTTAGCTGCAGAAATTGAGTCGAATAGCTTATACAATAAATATTAACACAAGCCTCTATTACTATATTGCACTCTATTGTATTTGAATTCATAGTTTGCCATGCATCATTTTGGAAATAAAGCAGTCAGCTTTATTTGTCTGAATAAGATGCATGTATTTTATTTCCTGATTGAGCAACATCTATTTCAGACTCTTAAAGACAATGCAAGTCTACTTGTTACGTATGCCATGTTGTTGAATTAATTATTATTTCTTAAAGGAAGTGTATGCAAGATTGTGGCCAAAACTGGTACTGCAATGGTGAACCCCTCCCCCTTGATTTGAGGTTGCCAGATAGGCTGCAGGATCCAGCAGGAGCGTTTGTAGCTGCAGCTGTGGTAACTAGAGCAGATCTGGCAGCCCAGATGCCGAAACACTACTGACTTCATGATTGGTCGATAGGTGGAGGGTGGAGCTTCAGGCCAAAACACAATATGAAAACTTCAACATCAGTTGAGGGCTGTAACAACAACTTTTAAATGACAATATCCTGGCCGGACTACTGTTATCAGTGATGTAAGTATTTTAAATTAACATGATTTCTTAATGTCTAGTGACATATTAGGGACATTTTATGATCAATTGAAATACATTTCTTACATACAGATCCTATAATTAATTATTAATTAATCATTCTTAAAATCATTAACTGCCTCGAAATGCATAACAAAATTTTAGTTCAAACATTTGCAGTTAGCATACTGTATGAATAAAAACAATACTACAGCACAACATGCATAAACACAGTACAATGCAAATGCATTAATCCTTATTCTGATTTCAAAATGGGAATTTTCAAAACTTTGACATTTGTGACCCGTCACTGAAACCATGTGACACAAGTCAGCAGTACTACATTCGAGCAAAATGAGAAAGAAGCGTTTAGCTTTTTGGCAGAATCTATTAGTTGAGATTACGAAGAAGCCTCTCCGTGTTTGAGATAGCAGTATTGGTATATTTGAAAGCATAAATTTTGAGGTTGGCTTTTGTTATTGCCCCGCCCTCCAAGGGAAGCATGGCTACTTGTTTATGCAGCGCTCTGGCTGGCTCTAGATAATATCAAAATTCAGTGAAGATGGACGCAGGAAAGATTATTGCAGACGAGCTGAACCGTGGCAGTAACACCGAAAATGTTTTGAAGTAAGTAAGATTCTTATGAAGAAGTGCTCACTGATTCTGAAGACTATCTGAGTGATGATGAAATTGGCATAATAAGACTGAATAATATCCCTAGTCTACAACTGAGTGAAGATGAGGAAGAGGAAGAATGTATCCGACTGGTGCTAGACGAGTTGGACCGCAAGCTATCAGAGGCTATATCGATAGTAACATTTGATGGGGATAAAGACAGAGAAACGGGGAAAATCCATAACTTTAGACCTTCCCTTCCTATTGTTATTAACTGTCATTTTAATTGTAATCGTTAGCATCATATTACTTGCCAAAAAAAAAACATTACTATAATAGGCTTTTAGATGGTAATGTTAGCATTTGCTATCCTTTATTATTAATAGTATGCGGTCCGATTTTTCCCATTGCGTCTGTGGTTGCTATGCAACCATGCAGCTTTACAGGAGGTATGGCTTATCTAATTGAGATGTAAAAGAGCCCTATTGTCACTCCCAGCAGGTGAGAGCACGTAAGAACTGCACAATCTTTAGAGGCCGTTTTCTCTCTTGTAAACTTTTTTAAATGCTATATTCAAATGGCCACAACTTCTCCAGATATTATCAGATTTCCATCTGTTACTCATCGTTGGAAAGCTTGGAGACTATGCTTTCAGAACCTGTAAATAACTCAAAATTCCCCTGAACCGACTTGTCCCCACTTTCTATGATTGGTCACATTTGTCATGCATACGCTGAAGTGTCTGGTGCTCTGCCTGAGCTGATGTTCACTACTGTAAGAATGAATACGAACGTAACTTTCTTAATAAGCAGGGTAAATCCCAGAATTTAAACAAATAACCATTTCCCTGCTCAGGATGTTTGTGCTGTAAGAATATACAAGGAGACTTCAAATATAAAAAACTATCTCCTTAGGCAATGTTTTCTCTGTAAAATCATATAATTTCCTATTGATTCAAGAGCTTACTAGGGAATACCAATATGGCGGCGTAGAAACTTCACTTTTTATGACATCATGAACAATCCAGTTCTCTATATAGAACTCATTAGTGTAAAGAAGCATATTAAATATAACTATCAGCCAACACAGCTCTGCAGCATTTTGTGGCACATCAAGGTGAGTTGACAAATGGGCATCAATAAATATGAGAGTCATATGGTTTGGGATTCTCAGTCGCTTTTATAAATAGACTGTCTGGTCACAGTTATGAATACGCAAATATAATACAAGTTACATATAATAGAAGACAAGAATCCTTAAAACGAAGTTACGCATGGCATTTAATGGTGAACCTCCGTATGGTAAAATGGATTACAGGTGTGCAAGGGAACGAAGAGAAAAAGAGAGGCAGGGAGTAATTGCATGCCACTTAAACACAGTAGAGGCTGATGATGAAAGCAAATCAAGACTGACAAGCCTGTGCCTGGTTCAGGGCACCAAATACTCTGAGCACACAATAGAACCCTGATTGAGACAGAGAGAGCAGGAATGAGAAACAGATGAAATGATGGAAAGAAACAGGAAAAGAGTTTGTGGCAGAAAGAAAGCAGCGTGTTTAGGAGGGAAGGGTCCAGTGAAGTGGCAGAGTGAAGCTGTAATTAAGTGAGCAGTTCCTGCAGCAGAGAAAATGCTAATTCCTCTCTCACTGTTGCTCCTGATTAATCATCTAAAGCAACTCCTGAAGAGAAAAGTAAAATCTATCCGCATTGGTCTATATCTGATTTATTTTAAAGTGTGGTAGGGAAATGTTCTGTATGCATGTAACACGTTTTGGTTTTAATAATAGATTGTTGCAAATTTTCATTGGTCATTATAAAAAGTAATTGCATTACATCTTGACTTTTACAGAAAGTATGTGCTTTTAATGTAAGTTGCCATTACTTTACGTTGTCTCGCTGTTAGTTGACTATGCTTGAAATATTTAAGGTTGTACATGCCGTTTTGTTTGCTTCAAACCATGGTCTGACAGAATTCCGTGAAATGAACATGGCCCCCTTAACTCAAAATCCGTGGCTGTTTCATGGAATTGCCGAAAATGCCTATGTAAGTCAGTGACAGGCTGCATCCGTGGTCCATTGTTCAGTGCGGATTCCCTGTTCCAACACCTTATTCGTCAATTTGAGTCAGCCAGCATACTTTTTTTTACATTTCTTTTTTTTTCAGACACGTTTTGAACACGTAACTTCCCTAAACCAACCCATTTGTGTAAAAAACAGGATATAACAGGCAGATATGCAGATACTGCAGGTACAATTTATTCAGAAAGTACGTGTTCTTGGGCCAAATTATTGATTTGGGTAAAGAAAATCGATCAGCAACGTCGAGTCCATCAGCCGAAGTTTAATACATTTCAAAGATTGCCGCCGGAAGAAACGTTATGTCAGCTTTGACAGCTTTGGCTGTCAGTTTTGATTGTAAAAGGCCATTGGCTCTCGTGTCGTGTGTATCATTTGAATGAGTATAACTGAGTGCGTGTGCGTTCACAGATTAGCGGATTGGATCATCGTTTCAGCGATTAAAACATTAAGTTTTAATTATAGTAATTGTTCAAAGGGAAATCTGAATCACCGAATCTTGCAGAGACAGAGAGTGAGCAGGAGCAACTTTTGGTAAGTATTCTGATGAATTATTTTGCATATTTATTTATTTTAAAATATAATGCCAGTACGTGCCTGTGAGCTTCTCCTCCTGTCTATCCGGTAATTTCTCTACTGTGCGACAGTCGCGTGGTTATGACGCAATCGTTAGCCGAATTTTTTTTTATTCATTTTTTTTTACAAAAAACGGCTTCTACAGGGCGCTAGTGTAAGATACAAGGTAATGGAGTCTTTTACACATTGTCATGTTTCTTTAGAAATAAATGATTCAGGACATGATTCAGTTTATGGACTATTGTATGCGACTAAACCTTAGCAGTAGCAAGCAAAACGGTTTTGCACATCAGACTAGTGTAACGTTATATAGAACAACAATGGAGTAACCGTTAGCGCATTTGAATGACGAAGCACGCTTTGCGAGAACGCTAGGTTTATGTTTGGGTGGTTTTACTGACACCTATAGTGGTCAGCTTAACAAATGTATTTAAACACACACCATAGATCGCATGCTCCATTGATAAATTAACTAACGTTATACACGATCGTGACGTTTACTGATGTTTACTCACGCGACGATAGCTAACAACATTGACATTTGAAGCAGTTTTACTCAACGCCTGCTTCCAAAGCAGGACCGAACCATTATCGCTGGGTCCGCTCCGTCAAAAACACACTTCTTTGGTATGATTTGGTGAAGTCCTGTGACAGCATTGACCGTGGAGATCCGCGATGTTGTGAAGCTTCCCGTCATGTCTGCGTTCAAATCGGTTCAAATGCAGCGCTGCCTACCCGGAATGCTGTGCTGAAGCGTTGAAGTCGCTTGATGTCACCCATAGGAATAAAGTGGAGCGTGGCGCGGACTATAACGACATAAGTGTTCACGAACGAGTGGATCTGCAGCTGAAAGAGTGTTTATGGGCGTGCATTTCCTCTCTCGCTCTAGTCACGCGCGCGTGCTCGCACCCTACCGGGAGAAGAGCCCGTACCGCCCATACAAGGACCTTCCGCTCTGTTGACGTGAAGCGGACCCATACTCGAAAAAAACTCTCCGAAACTTGTGAGAAACCGGAAGGAGTATTTTTGACACAGAAATACTCCTTTAAACGTCCAACATTAGTTTTTGAAACTTTGTCTATGTTTAGGATGGGAATCCAAGTCTTTAACAGTGTAAAAAGCTCAGTATGCATGAAACAGCATTTCACCCCCCCTTTAATGCCATGTTCCAGGCAACCCGTGACCCGTGTTTTTCCAACCTTCTACCAGTGAAAGTGGTCCAATGAAAAAACTTCCCATGACTTCCCACCTGTACATCACTAGATTGATGTACTCCCAGTTACAGGTTCTGATGTCACATAGCCCACGAAACAACAATGGCAGCCCCTACAGATGCAATGTTTATGGAAGTAATTATTACAGCTTCTATTGCCTTATGCACCATTTTTTCTCCACTATTTCTCTCAAATAAGTAAGGAATAAGAACCTATGGCAATAGTAATGATTGTAAATGAGCAAAAGCACCGTAAGGTCTGGCATCAGCTTTACTTCTAGCTACCACAATTCCTTGTGCTCAGGCAGTATGGACTGACTTTGCTTGGAGTGATACAAAGTCATGGTTTGAAGTAGTAACTTACTGGCTCAAAAACCTTCCTGGAATGCAGCATTAACCCTCATGTTGCCACGTGTCTTGCTCATAGACTGTAGAAAAAATAGAAAAAACTATGGACGTAGTGTCTGTGACGTCACCCATAGGATTCCGTTAAGCCGCTCTGAAGTGTAAAGTAGGAGCGAGCTGGTCGTTGCCATCTTGGCAACACATCATCGCTAGTCACACCCGGATAACAAAATGGGCAAAGAGGCGGGATGTGGGCGGAGCTTATGTGATCTAACAGACAGAGGATAAATGGCTATCCACCTCAAAAGTAACTCAAAGTGGACACGCCCTTAATTATGCAGAACATTAAGGCTTTTAGACCAAAACCACAGTTTGTATCAGGCTGTAAACATGTTTTTTTTTCTGGTGTAAAGTTGGGAATTTTAACGGGGCTCAATGAGATTCTGCTCCCTTCTGGAGCTCTAGTGGCCAGTTGAGTAATTGCAGTGTACATTACTTCCGTATTGGCTTCAAGAGAGTTCGGGGGAGGTTGCCACTTGGTCTTGCTCTAGTATTGTCTGCGTCACTGCTGTTGGTGAGTTCATGTCCAAGTCAAGTCTTTTCTAGTCAAATCCTGGTATGTTCTGTTCGATTATAAATAATCTACACTTGGGTTCTTATCAAGTTTGCCTCCAGTGGATTCCCTTCGTGACACTGTCCCAATATGGAACATAAATCCAAGAAATGTCTAACACAAATTAAAATGCATAGTTGATGAAGTCTTAAGAGAATACAACACACCATACAATTAGGATACCTCAAGTGAAAATGAAAACTACCTGGTATTAGATTTTTATGCTGATACATGACAACTTTTACCTCTTCTATTTTTTTTATGTTTATTGGAAGGATCAGACACTATTAAAGGAAGGGAAAAATAGTTTTATTTGTCATACAGGCATGACTTTATTCCCTCTTATTTCTGTTTATTGTGTGTTTGTAAATTTTGATCCAATGTATTGATGTACTAATACACTACTTTTCTTCCTTGTCAAGTTGTTGTGAAATTGCTGTCTCAAATCCTCCTTATGAACATTATCTGTTCAGTATAGTGATATGTTATTGTGCCCATTCAACCTAATCTGTTTATAGAACCTCACATTAGTGTTGCAGCTGGTTATTGTACGCTTTGTGTATTTGTGTACTGTAGCGTCATATGATTTTATGTGATTCTGTAGTCACCCATCATATTTTCTCAGCAGCATTTATTTTGAAGAAGACAGTGTTTACCTGATATTTTATATCTCTTTTTGATGAATCTCTCTGTTGGCCTATTTACATAGTGGCAGGAGTCTACCCTCCTCTCTGGTTCCATCTGGCCCAGAACAGAGATGGAGCTGGTGTAACCCTGTTGACCCATGTAAACACACACACATCAGAACACACATACATGTGTACACAAGTGTGCACACTGATCCATCCACACCCACCAGCAGGTAGGAACAGTGCTGGGCCATCTGCTTACCCCTCCATCCAGCAAATCTCCAAAGATCTTTTGCTTTCTATCTCTCTCACTCAATTTTAATTATATACTAGTTACATCAATAAATTCCCAAGAGCTGCACATAGGAAAACTAAAAGATGTATTTTTACTATCTAGAAATTAAGTATTTCCATCAGGTTCATGTAACTGAGAATTTGATCATCATACTGTATGACATGTCAAGTTTTGGTTTTGTTTCATATTCATGTTAAATGTCTTATTTTGTGGTTTTCACAGTTATGTTATCCCGTAATGTGCTCCCCTTTGTCATGTGATTCGCTTGTTTAATATTTTGTTGGTTTATTGTTTAATCATGTTCACAGGTTTGTCTTGTCAAAGTCATTAGTCACTATGTATTTATTGACCTCATGTTTCCACAATCTCTTGTATTGTTCAGCAATGATGTAACAAAGACACAATTTCTAAGGTCATGTGACTCTGGCAGTTTTATATGCGCATCGAAACCAATAGATTTGAAACAGAAGATTTGTTAAGCTTCGAAGCTTCATGAAGCAATGTGTTGAAATTGCACTGAAGTCACTAAATAAAACTGCACTTGGGTTCTTCAAGCTTGCCTCTAGTGGATTATGTTACAGAATACATTGCCCCCCCCTTACCATGAACCGAGTAGTTGTTCTTCTACAACTTGTTATTCCCACCTCCGTCAGGACAATCGCCCCATTGAGGAATTTCCCACACTTTGTTGGGCTTCAATAATGTTGTCCTAAAAGACATTTTTTGAGCGGCTCATTCATTGTGGGCATCTCAGATGAGAAATCCCGCAATTCTACAGTACCCACCATGTCAGAGCCTGTTCTTGTCATGTCTCCCATGCCAAAGCCTCTTCACATCGTCATGGCCGCCATGCTAGAGCCTCCAGCTGTCATGGTCTCCACACCAGAGTTGTCTCCAGAGGGTGCAGCACTGACCATCGTGGCTACAGCTATCGTGTGTGTGTGTGTGTGTGTGTGTGTGTGTGTGTGTGTGTGTGTGTGTGTGTGTGTGTGTGTGTGTGTGTGTGTGTTTGTGAATACACGTCAGCTCCAGCCCCTGAGCCCTCTATGAGCCAGCTTGTAAGCCTGTTTCAGTTATTATTTTATACTACTAATACAATATATACTATATAATTATTTATAAAAGCATAACCTAAATAATATTAATTAATTTGCATTTGAAGAAACTTGTTCTGGCTCCACTGCCCCAACACTTTAAAAACAAAGTGATGCCCATGTTCTACACCTCCACCCAGCATGCAGTACTCCTTTTCTTCTCCACAAGCTCACCATCTATTCAGTTATTTCTTTTGTCTATGGCTTAAGCCCTGCAGCTGAGGCCTGCACTTCAGTGGATTCTTGTAATTGAGTTTTTAAGTAATTATAGAGGAGCTAATGCATCTTAAATGCCTTTAAATTAGGAATAACGATTATTTACGCTTACTTTACAAAGGCTGGCGGCAAGATAAGTTCAGATGCTTGTATATGTTAGCGGATCTACCTGCTAAGGTGGAACCAGGTTTATGCATTTGTGAATCCACCCATTTTGATTTTTTTTTTTCTTGTCATGTAAGTTACACAGTGTAAAGTTTTACAATCAGTACAGAAAACAGCAGAATGAGGTAAGAAAAATATGTTTCTGTTGCCCTTTGTAAACACCAGGAAACAGATGGAAGGCCGTCGGAGGAACATTTGAGGAACACTTAAAGGGGTTGTGAACATCATTTTTTGTATTGTTTTTTTGATGTTTCCTGGGGTGCACTTATAATGTTAGAATGCTTTTTACATTAATAATTGTCATAATTCATAAATACAAGGCATTTTTCCAACCCTGATTTTAGCCCTCTGCTCTGAACGCTCTGTTTTAAGTGCTCTGCTGTGAGACTTTAATGTAACCGCCCACTGCAGTGATTAGCTAATGTCTTCTCTTTTGAAATATTATTACTCTCTCTTTTAGTGTGTTTTTACTATTACAGCTGTTATGCTTAACTAATCGTGAAAGTGTTGCATTACATATAGATCTATGGTATTATATTTAGATCTATGGCATTATATTAAGATTGTGGCATGAAAGGTTACAGAAATGAACATTGTTGCTGATCACAGACATGTTGAATGAATGAAAGCAGCGATCTCGTCATTGCCTCATAGTTTCTGTACACTAACGAATGCTTTCATCTTCACTAACAATGCAAACGTGATATATTAAGAGATACGTTGAAAAACGGGAGTCACTGATAAACTGGTTAAACACTAGGCCTATGTTACGTTAGTCTACCTTGAATCATGTCATGTGCGAATCGGTGGATGGGGCTAAACAAGCAGGGGAGAAGGAGGCATTGATATACATTTGCAGAGGCGGTGCTTGCCTCCCTTTGACGTCATAGATCCCCACTTTGAAAAACATGTCATTTGCTGGGCCTGATGTCAATAAAATATTTTATTAGACTAACAAGGAAGTTTCAAGGACAGTTTATGACCCCTATAAGAAAACTGCAAATGGAAAGGGGAACAGTCTGGAGAAAAGTAAAAGTAAAACTAAATCTTTTTGGGAATTCCTCAGAAATGTACACATTTTTGACAAAGACAGCAATCACCTTTAATCTGCAACTTTATACCTCTGGAAATAGGAAACAGAACCATTGAGTCTTTAGAACCCCTGACCTCCACCCTACAAGCTTCAATCATAAGCCTTGCACATCCAAGAGGAATCTTTCTTTCCTTACACCTTTCTTTTTCTTGTCTTTTTTCTTTTGTAAATTAATAGTTTGTTCAGTCTCTCCTTACACTTCTCTTGACGTTCTACTGTAAAGTACTGTCTTTTACTCCAAAGGAACTGCTTTCTCATAGGCTGGATGTCCTGTGGTGCACTGCGTTCAGCTGATAGTTTTAAAAGCTTTTTAAAGTGTTGGAAACAGAAACTGGTTCAGGTGGAGTATTTTCCATGAGTTGCATCAGGAGAGACAGCATGTTCACTATCAGGCATTTGCAGCCTCTGCATGTTTACTGTCAGCTAGCATCATCAATACATCTTTGTCATCTGGTTCTTCTGTTTACCTTATTTGTGTGGTGTTGGTTTGGTTTGGTTTGGTTTATGACTTTTTAATCTTCAGTAATGCCTTCCTTTTTCTAGTGTGCACATGCAGTCTCTGTCAGTGCGTTTGAGTTTCTTTTTCCTTGTTAAGATGATTCAGTGTATTGCTAAGGGATCTCTGAGCCCTCAGCTCTCTCTACAAAGCTTTTTCAATTAGCCCTTAATTGTCTAATAACCTCTGGGCATCAATGAGCAATGGAGAGAAAGGAATAAATGGGGAAAAGGAAAGATGAGCGATCTAAAATAAATGTCAGTGTTTTAGTGAAGAGGTCATTATTTGCCTGGTTAGCATGGTCAAGTTAGCCCTTTCTAATAGAAGTTGTAACTATACCATTGTCATGGATGAAGGTAGACAAAGACAGCTTCACAATAATAAACCAATTATACAATAATAATCCTCACTTTCCAATGATTTTCTAGCCTACTAACCAGCCACAACAGCAATTTGTGAATACTCTATTTTACAACAGCTTGTATTCTGCTGTGTGGAGGCTAAAACAACATACAAAGTATGACAATGGAAATCTAAGGGTCATATTATGTGCTTTATTTAAAGGGTAACTCGACCTTTGGTCAGAGCCTAACTTCACCCAATGGCAATATTTAAAAAATGCTGGAAAAGTGGGCATAGCCCAGAGGGGACAAACCGAGGATGAGGCTGAGTGGGGGGCATGCACCTAAGACCCGCAGTAACAGATTGATTGACAGCTGTCAGCAAAAATGGAGAGTGACAGGAGTGGTGAGCCATTGGAAGAGCAAATGTCACGATAGCAAACAACATCCAATAGGGAAATTAAACTGCAGTAGCCACTTTTCAACCTTTAGAGGGCAGCACTCAAATGTTTTTACACCATATATTGTAGTATTAAAGCACTTTATACTAACCTCAGATGTCAGAGTATGAGTCTGAAACTGCTCCATTGGGCTGTGATTATGGGGCGTGTTTCAATCGAACCAGGAAAGACCTCAATTGGATAGACCTACAACCAATCAGAGCAACGAAGCGACGCATTGTCAAATGTCAACAGAACTCAACTGCACTGTGTTGCCAAGTCCACGTTTTTTTCCGCGGGTTGTTTTCTATGTTCGCGGGTTGAAGCGACTATTATGTGATATATAGACCCAGGAATACGAATTTTAGCAGGCAATCTTGCCAAAATAGCACACATTTTACCCCCCAAACACCTTCTTTTTTTTTTTTCGGAGAACCACCCGACCTAAAAACTTTGTGGCGGGGCTAAGTTTGGCTGGCATCCAGGCTAACTTTATACCCAAATGTTAAAATATTTACTTGAATCAAAGAACAGCACTAATAAAGCCTCAGTCTTGCAGATCATTAACTAAACAAATTTGTTTTAGGGTTTAGTAACCCTTTATGGTAAAACCAAATTAAATGCAAGTTTAAATATAATTTTTCATAACCTTTATAGACACAACCTACTGAAAGCAATAATAGATATTCCCGTCAGATCGTGAAAATAAATTAAAATAGTATAAGATTTAGGAATTTGACAATTTTGTTTGAGAGTGCTGCACGCTTGCAGAGAGAGCCCACATGCTCTTCTGATTTGCTGTGATTTTTGATTGATTTTTATGCATCTCGTTGTAATCCCTCCTGTTCGAACCGCCAGCTCTAAGCGGGACTCGAATCCGAATCTGCCAGCATGAGAGTCGGATGCTCTAACCTCCTAGTGTCAGTCGCTAGAGCATTTCTTGAGGTCAAAGGAGTGAGGTTTACTCACACAGCAACTACTAGCTGGCTTCTGTTACATCGGGTTGAGTCTGGTATGGACACTTACAGCTGGAATTTTTATTGCATTGTGTCTGGTTACTTAGGACACGGCATTAGACTTTTTAAATTTGCTTTTCAAAGCTGAATTTTTTGCCAAAGGCTGAAATGTCTGAATGCCAGGGTATGGCAACTTGCTATACGCAAACGCGCACCTGGAAGAAAGCTATAATGACTTTTCCAGGTAATTGTAGACCTTGGTTTTAGTTCCTATGATGGCATCAGAGCTGGAAAATGATGCATGTGCAACTTAAGACAGAATCTATTTTTCTTTTTCTTTCTCCCTCTTTTTTGCTTCTGGTCTCTCTATAAATGTAACTCTTTCTTTCTTTCTTTCTTTCTTTCTTTCTTTCTTTCTTTCTTTCTTTCTTTCTTTCTTTCTTTCTTTCTTTCTTTCTGTCTGTCTGTCTGTCTGTCTGTCTGTCTGTCTGTGTCTTTCTTTCTTTCTTTCTGTCTTTCCTATCTCGCTGTCTCTCTTACTCTCATGATAGCCCCCCCCCCCATCTCTATCTCTCTCTGGAGGGCTCTGAGAGAAGCAGTGAAGCGCCACAGCGAGCTCCTGTCTGTCACAATCACACATGTTTCCCATTAATGTGACAAACACAGTTGACATCCAATTTCCCTCATGTGTGCCAGCTTCCCACAAAATGGATGATGAGACTGCAAAACCTCCGTTCATGATAAACAGCAGCATTCCTCTGCCTCAGGGGAGGAATCCACACAAGCAGCGCCATCAAACATATGAATGGCATCTCATCTTCTACTAAGTGAACGACTAAGGCAGGTGTGAAGGGGGTGGGGGTGAACGGAGATACGCAGTTATTATTCGTGGGGAGTGGACGTGTCTGGTGTGTCTGCTGACACAAACACGGGAACGTGCATGGTTCTGACAGGCCGTTTAACTGTGCCATCATGACCTCTTGTTACAGCTGTAACAAACAATAGTCCTCAGACTGAACAAATGTTGACTCTGTCAGAAGAACTATCAGTGAAACTCTTTTGGCATTCTGGGATGCCACTGTCAATCTGTGCAGCTCTCCTATATCATTATGATGCCATGACCTGCACAACCTCAGCCATACCAAGTGCATGGCCCAAGTCAGATGTGTGTAATATGCTGTCTGTTGCTGCCACCTAGTGGTGGATTTATCACAGAAGGTATAATTTCAAGGTGGATGTTTAATGACAGCACAAATGCAGACACTCAGCAGCACAGTGGCCATGATTATTCATTAGAATGCTTATTATTAAAAGACCACAACAGACCTTATGAGTGAACTGCTGAGCTGCGCATAAAGTGAATACAGAATAAGATTACTTCATCTCTCCCAGTGGGAAATAAAACATTTACTTTGAACAACAACAAAAAAACGTTTTTCATTATTCTTTGTCTTACCCCAACTCAACAACCCCAATCGTGTAGATATTCCTATTAGTAGCTGATCTATAGTCTTCTTTATTTTCCTCGATGCTACACTCCTGCTCTTAGTTAAACCGTAGTAAATCAGAGTGAAATTTAATTTACTAATTGGTTTCCGTGGGACAAAAGAAACGCAACTAAATTGATCGCTGTAAAACGTCTTTAAGTAAAAGCACTTTCAGTTCAACTGTTCGGAGGAACAAATTCATTTGTCTTGCTTTCTTTCAGTTCTTTCCTTTTTCTTTCCTGTCTCGTTTCATATTCTCACATTTTCACTGTTTTCACGATCTGTAGGATGATTCATTTCTGCAGTGCTTCACTGTTTTGACCCCACCTCAAAAAACAATAGGATCTGCAGGTGAGTATAATTCACTGGAATCCCAATAGGTCTGTCAGTTTTGATGTGATGTTGAACATGAATGACTGATCGGTTACTACTGTAACCAGTGTTCCCTGAAGGGGGAAGAGATGTCATGTCCTTCTTGCCACAACCCCTGTACTACTGCTAACTGGCCAGGACCCCCGTCTCAGTTCCTCAATGCAAACTTGAATGAGTGAGTTGCCCGTCCAATGGCCCTGAGGCAAGATTAGTCAGTTCTGATGTGATGTCCTCGTTCCCGCCTTCAGGGAACGGGTGTTATATTATTACCAAGAAATTTTGATTTGAGTTGTGGTTTCTTTAGTTGTGGTTTTGTTTGTCTGTGGGTGTAGTTTTGCTGTAGTTTCTGTGATTGTGGATGCAGCTATAGGTTTTGTGGTTGTGATTTAAGCTGTAGCTTTTACTTTTCTATATACAGCACTTTAAAATATAGTTGTGGTCAGATTTATTAGCCCCCTTGGTAAATATGATCAAATATATCTGTAACAATAAATCTGCATTGTTTATCCTTTTTTTTATCATTCATATAAGGATTTTTTGTAACACACACACAAATATATGACAGCTCGATCGAAAAGATAAACAATGCAGATGTACCATCATTTATTTCCCCTCACTTTCAGTTATTTTACTTCAATAAAAGGTTGAATTTTTGTGTGTATGTGTGTGTATAATATATATATATATATATATATATATATATATATATATATATATATATATATATATATATATATATATATATATATATATATATTTATATATATATCTACACTCACCTAAATGATTATTAGGAACACCTGTTCAATTTCTCATTGATGCAATGATCTAATCAACCAATCACATGGCAGTTACTTTAATGCATTTAGGGGTGTGGTCCTGGTCAAGACAATCTCCTGAACTCCAGACTGAATGTCAGAATGGGAAAGAAAGGTGATTTAAGCAATTTTGAGCGTGGAATGGTTGTTGGTGCCAGACGGGCCGCTCGGAGTATTTCACAATCTGCTCAGTTACTGGGATTTTCACGCACAACCATTTCTACACTGTACAATTTTTTTGTTGGTTTTTGTTGGTTTAACTTAAAAAAGTAAGTAACCTGGTTGCCTTAAAATTTTGACTTCATTGAAATAAAAAATTTGAGTTGATACAATAAAGGAATTTTGTTTAATAAATAGAAACTCAAAATATTATTGTATCTGAACCACATAAAAATGTGATAAATCATGAAAATAGCACTATTTGGCACGTTTTACTGCGTCATCAGAAATAAAACACAAAACACCCAATATGCTTACAAAATCGTTTAATAATATTTTAATAAAGGTTGTCGAATCTCAAGAAATGTTCATTGTATTAACTCAAATTTTTAATTTCAATGAACTCAAAATTTTAAGGCAACCAATTTCTGTTGAGACATTCAGACGGGAGAGTCAGAATCTGGTGTAAACAGAATGAGAAAATGGATCCATCATGCCTAGTTACCACTGTGCAGGCTGGTGGTGGTGGTGTAATGGTGTGGGGGGATGCTTTCTTGGCACACTTTAGGCCCCTTCGTGCCAATTGGGCATCGTTTAAATGCCACGGCCTATCTGAGCATTGTTTCTGACCATGTCTATCCCTTTATGACCAGCATGTACTCATTCTCTGATGGCTACTTCTAGCAGGATAATGCACCATGTCACAAAGCTCGAATCATTTCAAATTGGTTTCTTGAAAATGACAATGAGTACACTGCACTAAATAGTCAACAGATCTCAACCCAATAGATCATCTTTATGTGGTGTGGTGGAACTGGAGCTTCGTGCCCTGGATGCGCATCCCACAAATCTCCATCAACTACAAGATGCTATCCTACAAATATGGGCTAACATTTCTAAAGAATGCTTTCAGAACCTTGTTGAATCAATGCCAGGAATAAGGCAGTTCTGAAGGGGAAAGGGGGTCAAACTAAATATCAGTATTGTGTTCTTAATAATCCTTTAGCTGTGTGTGTGTGTGTGTGTGTGTGTGTGTGTGTGTGTGTGTGTGTGTGTGTGTGTGTGTGTGTGTGTGTGTGTGTGTGTGTGTGTGTCACAAAAATCGAACCTTTCATTAAAGTAAAATAATTGAAAGTGGGGAGAAATAAATGATGAAATAAATGTTTTGTCTCCAAAACACATTGGACACAATTATTGGAACCCCTAGAATTTTTTACGAGTTAATTTTTTTGTGCAATTACATTTTTTTATTAAACAACCCCTACCTTACCTTCAGAAGGAATTCAAGAAAAATCCTCCTTACTCATACAGAAAGAAAAGCATAGTCAGTTGTCAAACATAACTGGAAATTCAAACGGAACTAGCTTTTATGTCAGATGAAACCCCACCAGATAGGTTTGGTGCAGGGATAAAAAGTACCCCATGCCCATGGTTAAATACTTTAAATACATAGCATTATGGATTATAGTAAAAAATAAAATTAAAAAATTAAAAAAAAAACATTTAATTAAAATACCCAATATGCTTACAGAATCTTTTAATAATATTTTAATAAATGTTGTTGAATCTAAAAAAATGTTCATTGTATTAACTCAAAGTTTTAATTTCAATGAACTCAAAATTTTAAGGCAACCAGGTAACTTTTTTTCTAAATATTTTTTACAGTGTAAGGCGTCAATGACTCCCTCCCTGAATATCAATGAGGAATGTGACAGAGGGAACTATAACGAATGTGAGGAGACTTAATGATTGAATGTATTGTTTGTAGAACTTTGGGTTGGACATCAAGATGGTGCCGCTGTGTTTGGCTAGCCACTTGTTGCTCGATATATTATGGTCTTTGCTTAGTTTTTCCGTGTTAAAGACATGGCCAATAACCTACGTCTACGATCGGAAATTATTTCTTGATATTAGGACCAGAGTCCTGCGGGTACCTGCATAAAAGTGGCTAAAACTGGTGGATTGTGACATTTATAAAATTCACGGGCGGATAATTGAGAGAGAGAGGGGGGGGGAGGGGGGAGGGGGGGAGAGAGAGGGGGAGGGGGGAGATTGTGAATGAGCCACACTGGTCTTAAGTCCTCGGAGGGAGCTCGGAGGCCTATCATGGGACGAGAGATTACCACACCTGAATTTGACGTTGAGTTGTGTTTACGTTTTATTATGTGTGTGTGCGTGGCAGATGTCCGTGAGGGGCTACCCACGTTACTTTCGTTTTGTTTGGTTAAAGTCTTTTAAATGTTCGCCGGTTCCCGCCTCCTTCTTCCCCCCTCGAACATATTGTAGGCTATTACAATTTCTATGTCCAAATTACTATTACACATACACGCAACAACGATATGCCATTTGACCCATCACGTCACCACCACTGCGACATTGAAACTTTTGTTGATGCCTCTCGTAACATAACCCAGAAGGAGCGAGCATTGCAGGAGTAGCAATGGATGAAGTAAAAGTAAAGTTGGTGAGTGGAGTAGCCTATATGAAATTGTTGACAACGAGTCTTTAAAGGCACTTTTGACAGTTTCATTAGCCCATTCATGATGCTGTTGTGATGTTGAGAGAGGTGTAGGATAAAAAATAAAGCATTTTAATTTGAATGATTTTAGCGTGTGTGATTTATCGCGGGCACGGGTCGGGTAACGGGCCCAATATTAACAGGTCTGGGCGGGTGCGGATTTAATTTTGAAATTTTCACACGTCACGGGTCGGTTCTGGTACTAAACCTTGCGGGTACGGGCGGGGGCGGGTCTCCAAAAATGGACCCGTGCAGAACTCTGATTAGGACCTCCGTTATTAACATGGAAAATAATGTGAGGAGTGATTTTCATGTGTACTCCTCACCATTCCAGATGAACATTCCTTATCATCTATGCCGGTGGTCTGCTGCTACTTTACGAAAGAAACGCAGCAGAAGATGTGAAAAGCATGGAGGTGCTGCAGTTAGGTTAAAAGCTTAATTGTGTACCTCAGATTAATGTCTTGCACAACAAATGCCAACTGTTCCCTACCGCTGCCGCTGGATTAGGCCCATCATCCCTAGCTCTGCTGATCTGCCTGCGCTGCGTCGGAGTGGAGCGCATCTTCAGATTTTGCGCCCGCTAAACAGAGGATCTCAAACAGCGATCGATCAACCACCACTCAGGATGGCTTTACTCAATGTACGGTCCCTGGTACACAAGACTTTCATTTTACATGACTTTTTTTACATCACGGGATCTGGATTTTCTATTCATGATGGAAACTTGGACTAAAATAGGGTTCTTGAGCCCTTTTTCCAAACTTGTCCCTCAAAACTTTAACTCTCCGCGCTCTGAGAGACGTGGGGAGGACTGGCAGTTGTGTTTAAAAACAGCTTTTAAACTCGCCTTATTCCCACTAATGCCTATGAGAGTTTTGAGGTCCAAATGTTCCTAATGGACTTGATTAATCCAGTATTATGTTCAATTGTTTATCGACCCCCTCAGTCAAGCAATTGTTTTTTAATTAAATGTACAAACTTTCTGGGGAATGTTTTAACAATGTGTGAACATTTTTTTATTGCTGGGTGATTTTAACATTCACACCTGCTGCCCTGGTAAGCTGTTGTCCAAGGATTTTTGTAATCTTATGGACTCTTTTAACTTGTGTCAATGGGTGCAAGGTCCTACTCATAGTCATGGCCATACCTTGGACTTAGTTTTCACACATGGTTTTTCGATTAAAGATATGGAAATAAGTGACATTGGTTTTTCCGATCATAAATCTGTGACATTCAAAACCGCTCTCCCTCGCCAATCTTACAATACATCTGCCTAGGCTCGATGGATGCGTCACTTCTCCTCTATAGCCCCTGAGGATTTTGCTGATGCTAATCTAGCAGCTGATAATTTGTTGGCGAAGCTTCGGACTTCTGAAAATATTAATGCAAATTAATTTCTAGGTCATTTAAGTAATATTTGCTTGAACATTGTAAAGAACATTGCTCCTTTGAAGAGTAAGCGTTTAAAAAAAACTAAAATCTGCGCCCTGGTTTAATGACTCTATTTGTTCACTCAGACTAATTTGTATAAGGGCTGAACGCAAATTTCAAAAGGACAGACTGTAAGTGGCATATGATATGTTAAAGGAGTCTCTGCATGGTTTTCAGAAAGCTGTTAAATCTGCTAAATCTACATTTCTTTCTGAGATTGTTGCAAAAAATGTTCATAGACCAAGAATTTTATTTTCTACTATAGATTCAATTTTAAATCCTGCCGTGAATGTTTTTCATGATGTGTCTGATTCCTTATGTAAAAAAAAATCTGTCTTATTTAATTGAGAAGTCAATAAGGTTAAGCCCTCATTCACTGCTGACCTCACATGTCTTTTGAAACACCCAGTTGTTTGGCCACTTGGAGATCATATTTCCTTGCACACCTGTAAAGACCTTATTGAGCATCTAAAACTGACTTCTTGTCCATATGACTTTATTCCCTCATGCTTTTTGAAGCAAATTATTGACAACATAGGGCCTGATCTGCTGTCGTTCATTAATATCTCTCTGACTACTGGTGTGGTCCCTGACTGCCTAAAACATGCCTCGGTAACTTCCCTTTTGAAAAAGCCAAATCTGGATGTCTGGTTTAGATCATTTTAGAACAATTTCTAATCTTCCGTTTATGTCAAAGATTCTGGAAAAGGTTGTACTCTCTCAATTACAGTCTTTTTTTGAGCACAAACTCTTTATATGAAACTTTTTCAGGTTTTAGAAAACTGCATACACTCTAAAAAATGCTGGGTTAAAAACAACCCAAGTTGGGTTGAAAATGCACCAACCCAACAATTGGGTTGTTTTAACCCAGTGGTTGGGTTAAATGTTGCTTAAGACAACCCAATTGCTTGGTAAGAACAACTCAACCATTGGATTAAAACAACCCAATTGTTGGGTTGGTGCATTTTCAACCCAACTTGGGTTGTTTTCAACCCAGCATTTTTTAGAGTGTAGCAATGAATCTGCTTTACTAAAAGTTACCAATGACATTATGTTAGCGACTAATAATAGGAATGTTGTTGCTTTGGTCCTTTTAGATCTTGGCTCAGCATTTGATACGGTTGACCATAAAATACTTCTCTCTTGATTGGAAAACTATGTAGGCATCCATTTAAATTGGTTTAAATCTTATTTAACAAATAGGAAGTTTTCGGTATGTATTGGTAAACATACTTCCTCGGCAGCACATCTTTTCTGTGGTGTTCCACAGGGATCAATTCTTGCTCCAACACTCTTTTCATTATACATGCTTCCGTTCGGATCAATCTTTCGTAAATATGGTTTGTCTTTTCACTTATATGCCGATGACACTCAATTGTACATAATTTTTAAGCAAACTGATTTGAATTCTTTTTCGGTTTTACTAGCGTGTCTACAGGAATTGAAAGGATGGCTTGCTCAACTTCTTGGCTTTAAATGACAGTAAAACCGAAGTGATAATATTCGGTCCAAGTGATTTTTATGACCATTGGAACTTGGACCTTGGTGACCTAAGTTCCTATGTAACTACCTATGCAAAAAACCTTGGTGTTTTGTTTGACTCAGGACTTCGGTTTGATAAACAAATTAATTCTGTTGTTAAATCCTGTTTCTACCATTTACAATGCCTTGCCAAAGTTAAATTGTTTCTCTCTGTCAAAAATGTAGAACTGGTAATTCATGCATTCATCACCTCACGTCTCGATTATTGTAACTCACTGTATTATGGAGTTAACCATTCTTCTATTGAGCGACTTCAAATGGTTCAGAATGCTGCGGCCAGGCTGTTAACAGGTAGTCGAAAATTTTATCATTAATCCCATTCTTTCTTCCTTGCATTGGCTACCAGTTAATTTGAGAATACATTTTAAGATTTTAGATCTTTAAATGGCCTAGCAACTGATTATCTTTCTGAAATGGTAAATATGCATAATCCATCAAGGTCACTTAGGTCCGAGGATCTTGGACGGTTTACAGGTCTAAACTGAAACACAGAGGGGACAGAGCATTAGCAGGCCCAAAACTTTGGAATAGCCTACCGATTTCGACTTGAGTGTTTTTGTCTTGTATCTTTTCTTTCTTTCTTTCTATAAATGCTTTCTATGTGAATACATAGTAAAGTGTAATTTATTCCTGTGATCAAAAATTAATTTCTCATCATTACTCCAGTCTTCAGTGTCACATGATGTCACGTCACAAACACAAAGGAAAACTGGTGCAAGGACTCAAGTGCAGAAAATGATAATATATTATAAAATAAAAAATAAACTCGAAACAAAACCCAAGAGGGGGAAAAAACCCATAATAGAATAATAAAAATACAAACTTAAACAAACCAACAGAGATCACAGGGAACCAGGAGACATAGACAAGACAACGATCCGACCAAGACTGACAAACACAAGGAGCTTAAGAAGGGAAGAAAACAAGAGGAAACAGGTGGGACAAATGAACCAATAACGAGATAACAAGGGGGGAGGGATCTAACAGAGACAAGCACATGCTCAACATAACCCACATGTGCACACAAGACAGGACAGGCATGTGACATTACCCCTCCTTAAGGAGCGGCTACCAAATGCTCCACTAGGGATGGGCAGGACAGACCAGGGAGGGATGGGAGGGACGAACCAGGGCGGGACGGGAGGGACAGACCAGGGCAGGACGGGAGAGACAGACCAGGGCAGGACGGGAGGGACAGACCAGGGCAGGACTGAAGGGACAGACCAGGGGGGGGAGGGGAGGAACAGACTGGGGCGGGACGGGAGGAACAGACCAGGGCGGGACGGGAGGGACAGACCAGGGGGGCACGGGAGGGACAGACCAGGGCGGCACGGGAAGAACAGACAAGGGAGGGGTAAACAAGGGAAGAATGGGGAAAACAAAAAGTTCAGGAGGCCATGATGGCCTGCAGTGTTCTGGTGGCCCGGGTAGCTCGCAGAGTTCAGGCCACCAGGGTGGCGTGGTCAGAGCAGGACCCGGAGGCGGCGCAGTTAAAGCAGGACACTGGGGCGGCGCGGTCAGAGCAGGGCGCCGGTTCGGCCCGGTCAGAGCAGGGCGCCGGGTCGGCGCGGTCAGGGCAGGGCGCCGGGTCGGTGCAGGCAGAGCAGAGTCCACCAGAACACGACCCACCGGCGCAGGGACCATCGGCACACAATCCACCGGCACAGGGACCACCGGAACACAATCCACTGGCACAGGGACCACCGGAACACAATCCACTGGAACTGGGTCCACTGGAACAGGGACTACCGGCTCTCCTACCCCTGAAATCATCTCCTCCCCAGTGAAGGTGTCCAATAAGGTAGGCCTGCTCTTCCTCCTCCTTCTCCGTTTCATCTGAGGACTGGGGCCTCCACTGACAGTAGATGAAAAGGAACCATCAGTGGGCTGAGATTCTGCTAGCTGTTGATGTTCAGGCTCTCCAAAATGGTAAATATGATGGACAAAGTCCTAGAATCCCAGATGCCCCAGCTTTTCCATCTCCCCCGGGCTGAGAGGCATGTCCAAACAGATATTCAATACCTCCTTAATCTCTGCCTCAGTGTAAGCCATGTGATCTACTTTAATGAGGAGACTGCAGGCGAAGTCCCTCACATCAGCCCCCTGCTGACGGATGTAATTAAAGCTCACATATCTTGCAAGTTGCAGGTAGTTGGGGGGAGATGAAAAAAGGAAGCTACCCATCTTCTGCTGAGTCCTCTTAGTGGTCGGATCGTTCTGTCACGTCACAAACACAAAGGAAAATTAGTGCGAGGACTCAAGTGCAGAAAAGGATAATTTGTTATAAAATAAAACATAAACTCAAAACAAAACCCACATAATAGAATAATAAAAATACAAACTTAAACAAACCAACAGAGATCACGGGGAACCAGGAGACATAGACAAGACAATGATCCGACCAAGACTGACAAACACAAGGAGCTCAAGAAGGGAAGAAATCAAAAGGAAACAGGTGGAACAGATGAACCAATAACGAGATAACAAGGGGACAAGGGGGGGAGGGATCTAACAGAGACAAGCACATGCTCAACATAACAAAACCCACATGTGCAAAGAATAATGGGGGGAAAGGGGGTACAGTGAAGCATGAAGGGGCTCTACCAACAAAGTGTATATTCTATGGTACTGGACTCAGCTGTTGTGTCTGGGGTTGTGGTTCCACTGTAGGTTCTGACTTAGCGAATTCAGCTGTAGATTGAGTAGTTTTGATTTCAGCTGTAGTTTCTTGTGGATTCAGCTAGAGATTCTATGGTTGTGGTTTTGGCTATAGGTGAGGTTGTGTATTCCACAGTAGATTGACTGCTTGTGATTTTAGCTGTACTTTATATGGATGTTGATTCAGCTGTAGCTTTTATGTTTGTGGTTTTGGGTGAGAATATGGGTTTAGCTTAAGATCGTGTGGTTGTGACTTTAGCTGTAGTTTATATGGTTGTTGTTTCTGCTACAATTCCTATGGTTGTGGACTTTTTTTGGTTGTGGTTTTGGCTCTAAGTTCTGAGGTTGTGGATTCAGCTGTAGTTTATGTCCTGGAGGACATTGTCTGTGGTTATAGACTCAGTTATAGATTCTATGTTTGTGGATTCAGCTCTAGGTTTATGGCTGTGGACTCGGTTGTGTATTCAGCTGTAGTTTCTAAAGTTGAGGACTCAGCTGTCTTTTCTGTGTTTTTTGTTTCGGCTGTAGTATTTGAGGTTGTGGATTCAGCTGTAGTTTTTGAGGTTGTAAAGTCAGCAGTAGATTGAGAGGTTGTGATTTCAGCTGCAGGTTATTTGGACTCAACTGTAGATTCTGTGGTTGTAATTTCT
The DNA here is from genome assembly GCF_024679245.1 of Pseudorasbora parva. Classification (NCBI taxonomy): domain Eukaryota; kingdom Metazoa; phylum Chordata; class Actinopteri; order Cypriniformes; family Gobionidae; genus Pseudorasbora; species Pseudorasbora parva. Next base: position 11,575,599 of record NC_090181.1, read on the forward strand.
ATGGTTGCAGACTCTGCTGTTGTTTCTGTGGTTTTGGCTGTAGTTTCTGAGGTTGTAGATTCAGCAGTAGTTTCTGTGGTTGTGGACTCGGTTGTAGTTTCCATGGTTTTGGAATTGGTTGTTGTTTCTGTGGTTGTGGTTTCCATTATATGTTCTGAGGTTGTGCATTCAGCTGTAGTTTCTGTGGTTGTGGAATTGGTTTTAGTTTCTATGGTTGTGGATTCAGCAATAGTTTCTATGGTTGTGGTCTCGTTTTGGGGTGGAACCTAGCTGTAAATGGTTGTAGTTTATATGGTTGTGGACTGGGCTGTTTTTTATATTTGTGTTGTTTCTGCTATAGTTTATATGTTTGTAGACTTGGATGTTGTTTCTGTGGTTGTGGTTTCCTCTGTATTTTCTGAGGTTGTCTATTCATCTGTAGATTCTATGGTTGTGGATTCCACTGTTGTTTCTATGGGTGTTCACTCAGTTGTAGGTTCTGGGGTTGTGTATTTATCTATAGTTTGTATAGTTGTAGTTTCAGATGTAATTTCTAAAGTTGTAGACTCGGTTGTATGTTCTGAGGTTGTGTATTTAGCTGAAGTTTCTATATTAAGGGTAAACGTAAGTATTAATCTCACCAATATCTACACTGAGACATTTTATTGCACAGGGTATTGGTTTTAGTAGAAGAAGATATAGTATAGAAGATATAGAAGATATAGTAGAAGAAGATATAAGAGATATCTCAAATACACTGGTGCTCCTTAGGGAATGGGTTTGTTTCCATTTCTATTCACCCTTAATACCTCAGACTTCAGTTACAACTCAAAAGTAGGGCTGGGCGATAAAACGATAATGATAATTATCAATGACTAATTTTCCTCGATAAAACGATAACAACAGTTCGATAAATTCTCTATATAATGCTTACTCGCTATACTTAATGCTGTGCATGCGTTTTGCAGACTGGGCTTCTGGATGCCGCATGTGGTGTTGTTGAAAGTCACAGTGGCTGACAGGCTGGGAGGTTCGGAGTGAAGTGGAGTGAGAAAAATGAGCGATAGTGAAGAGAATTCAGCACTCATGATCAGCTCGGAGGACACAGATATCGTTGACAAGAAAGTTTGCTCAGCTTCAGTGGTTTGGAGATATTTTGGCTATCTGACATAAAACAGAGCAACGTGCACTGCTTATCATAGGTTCACCACACAGAATATAATTATTAAATTATCTTGCTTCTTCAAAATTCTTTCATATAGCATTGTGCCCAACACAGCAGTAAATCTACATTAGCCTAATATCAGTTCACGCATAAGCTTATCACCTTTGTTAGTTGTAGCGGGTGACTTACAAGCTAATGTTACCAAACTATAATCACTAAAACATCAGACTTGTTGAAAAATACATTGGTATCTGTAACATGTCAGCTGCGGTACCTTTAAGTACCAGCAGATGGTAGCTTCATTTCCATAGTCACTGTTATTCTTGGACTTAATTTCCCAGTATCCTCTGCACATTATTATTTAATCTTGGTTTATTACCCTGTCTATTTAAATGCTATTTGCCCTGTATTCTGGATGAAGTCTTGTTTGTCTGTTGGTTTTGGTTAACATTCTCTGTTGGCATTTCGAGCAGTCTGCCTGAGCCTTGGATTCCTGGTTCCTGTCTACTCTCCTTGGAATGTGTGTGGTGTATTTGGACTGTATTTCTGTGAATTAAATTTCATCAATTCACAGAATTTCAATTCAGCCAACTGAAAAATTTAGATGTGATTAGGTGGCCTTAAGTACTATGTACTTACATCAAAAAATAAGTACAATGTACTTACTGTGTTCAAATTTTATTGCAAAACACCTTTGCGGATATTGAGGTGGGATACAGGTAGAGTTAGGGACAGGTGTGGTTGTGTGGGTCAGTTTAAGGGTAGAGATAGGGACAGGTGTGGTGGTGTGGGTCAGTTTAAGGGTAGGGTTAGGGACAGGTGTGGTGCTGTGGGTCAGTTTAAGGGTAGGGTTAGGGACAGGTGTGGTGGTGTGGGTCAGTTTAAGGGTAGGGTTAGGAACAGGTGTGGTGGTGTGGGTCAGTTTAAGGGTAGGGTTAGGGGCAGGTGTGGTGGTTTGGGTCAGTGTAAGGGTAGAGTTAGGGACAGGTGTGGTGGTGTGGGTCAGTTTAAGGGTAGAGTTAGGTGTAAGGGATGTGCAAACAGTGTAATTACAAATGTACCTACAGAAATGTATTACAGATGTAATTACATGCAGGCATTTTTTCAAATGTAAGTACATTGTAAAAACATGTATGTACACATGTGCATTGCATCAAATGATTAATTACAATGTTAGTACATAGTAGTTAAGACCACCTAATATAAAGTGGGTCCAATAAATGTAACTAAAACAAAATAACTGGTATCTGATTACAGAAGGAAAAAAGATCACCCCTCACCTATTTCTATTCATGGCAGAGATGTTGAGATAGTGGACTTCTATCTATATTTTGGGATCCACATAGACAACAGACTTGACTGGACAAAAAAACACAGAAGCGATTTACAAAAAAAGGCCAGAACAGACTTTATTTCTTAAGAAGACTCAGGTCCTTCAATATGTGTAACAAGATGCTTCACATGTTCTATCAGTCTGTCGTTGCCACTGCTCTGTTAATGCAGTAGAGTGCTGGGGCAATGGGATTAAAGCTGGAGATGCCAAAAGGCAGAATAAGCTTATTGAGATGGCAGGCTTTGTCACTGGTTTGGATCTGGACATGTTTGGGGTTGTTACAGAGAGCAGAATAATGACCAAGCTGTTGACCATAACAAACAATACTTTCGACCCCTTCCACAACATGGTTGCTGGAATGAGAAGTACATTCAGCAACCGACTAATCCAGCCATGGTGCAACATAGAATGCTACAGGAGGTCATTTATGCCTACTGCTGTGAGACTTTACAATTAAACCCTGTGGCCAGGCATCATTAACTTTTCGTTTTAGGAATTTGTTCACTACGTCAATTGTATACCTGTACTTAAAGGTGCATTATGTAGTATTTTTGCAGTTAAAAAGGCATATCCAAAAACCACCAGTGTTATATATTTTGTTCAGTTGAGGTCTTACAATATCCCAAATGTTTCCAAATATTTGTAAATTGTGAGAAAATTGCTATTTTAACCAAGGAGCCGGGACGTTTGAGGGAGTTGCCTGCCAATTGCGTCATATATGCATTACCCTCGGTTTCCAGTTTTATTCGGCAGAAGCACTTTATTCTTAGCAGTGTGCAACAAGTGTCACAGCAGCCACTGAGCAAATGCACAAAGTAACGTCATAACATTATTTTAAACACACTTAAATGTATCTTAAATGATGTTACCTCATACTCATGACGAGAAAGCGGAAATGGCGCAGACTACATAATAAAAAAAAACACTGCTCGCGAACCATGTGTTTGTGTAACAATCGCTCCAGCGGCCTTGCTCAGCTCCCTCAACACTCGATCCTGCGTTGCTTCACACTACAGAAACGTTAATAATCACATACATGAACATGATTTCTGACATGAGTCCTATCCCGATTAATTTCCACTGGGTGTGAGGTGAAAACCACATGTGCCAAGATTATGCGTTCAAACTTCATCAAACTGTGCCTTTGTTTTAAATAGGCACCCTCTAGTGGACAGAAAAGTTGCATAGTGTAGCTTTAACGGAGTTAAATATCAGAAATAAAATGTGCATTACTGCTTTTATTGATTGACCGGTTTTAGATATATTCATTTTATTTTATTTTTATTCATTTTATTTTTTAACCTCAAACAAGATGTGCAACAATTACCGTTTTCTTGGCACTTTGTTTATGTATTTATTATATTGGTATAATATGTTTTTGTGTGTACTGTGAGTACTTGACTGTCTTCATGTATTGCTGCTGACACACTTTAATTTCCCAATTGGGATTAATAAAGTACTACTACTACTACTTATATATTAATCTTTCACACAATAATATTACATTTTAATTTAAATGAAAAAGCGTTAAGCTATATTGAGATATATATCATTAAATGCAAAAAATATGGCTTTGCTTAATGAGTATGTTTGTACCCTTTACGTACACCCCTGTTTCAATTAAGCTCACAACATGTGTTGGGGGGGGGGGGGGTATAAATAAATAAATAATCTAGGTCATGTATTAAGTTCATACATATTTGAATATAAACAGCTATTGAAACGCTGAAGCTGGGATTTTTATTTTTATAGTAGTGCACCCTTTAATCTTAATTTAAAATAATATGAAATCTTAAATTATAGACCTGTAAAACCACAGAAAATCCAAAAATGTAAATTTATAATATAATGGATTTAAAAGTACAAGCCAGTAATGCCTGTGAAGAAATATATTAGTGTAGCACTGCAGCACCTGTACTATGTTGCTAAAACTATCTTTTGGATCTAATTGTAAATATTTTCCACATCCAGGTCCCAGGTTACAATATGCAAAAGTCTAAATATTAATCTCTTAAATTTGTAGTAAGAAGTTATACATATCGAAAATAAAGACTTAAACATATATTTTTTTAAAAAGCACATTTAAGGGGCTACTCTTTTTGGTGAAAGTTTTCAGACAGCTTTCAGAATGGCCACCAGACAGTGTGAACACATGAATACCCATAACTCAGTATGCAAGGGTCTGATTAACTTGAAATTACAGGAGGTATACAGTAACAAACATAATTTATTTAAGATATCAAGTAGGATGATAAATAATTTTTTTATTTTTATAATCTGAGCTCAAAGATAGTAGTGTGCTTGATCATGGGTACTTGATATTTTCAGTTGTAGGTTCTATGGTTGTGAACTTGGCTCTTGTTTCTATTGTTGTGGTTATCCCGAGGTTTACTGTTGTCAGCCAGATCTGAGCCGTATCCAGATCAGATGGTGGACCTGCACCTAGACACAACAAAGGCAATCCTGAAGTGTTAGCAGAGACACTTCAGGCCTGTGATGGCCTCATTGACATCAAGAAGCCTGTCTCGTGCATGATGACTCCGATCTTCAGCCGGATGGAGCTGGAAAAATATTCTAAATGTTCCGCTCTAATATGACTTCTGATTTGTAATGTTGTCTGACTCATAATTATACAATGTTTGTTCGTTTGGCCAGAGGAGAACTGGCACACCGACTGAGTCTGGTTTCTCCCAAGGTTTTTTTCTCCATTATGTCACCTGATGGAGTTTTGGTTCCTTGTCACTATCGCCCCTGTTGCTCAGTTGGTGACATTAATTATTTAACTACATTACTTTCTAATAAATTGTTGCATTATTTTCCTGTTACCATTGTGAAGCTGAGTTGAAACAATCTGCATTGTAAAAAGTGCTATGTAAATAATAGTAACTTGACTTGGTTGTCAGTGTATTCTATGAGGTTGTATATGAAGCTGTAGTTTTTTTCTGTGGTTTTAGTTTCGGCTGTAGTATCTGAGTTTGTGGATTCAGCTGTAGTATCTGAGGTTGTACATTCAACTGAAGTTTATGTGGTTGTGGATTTGGCTGTTGTTTTCTGTGGTTGTGGTTTCCTCTGTATTTTCTATGGTTGTGGATTTAGTTGCAGTTTCTATGGTTATGGACTCGGTTGTAGGTTTTAGCGTTGTGGATTCAGCTGTAGTTTCTAAGGTTATGGACTCGGTTGTAAGTCTTAGGGTTGTGGATTCAGCTGTAGTTTCTATGGTTGTTGACTCGGCTGAGGTTCTATGGTTGTAGATTCAGCTCTAGTTTCTGTGGTTTTGGACTCAGTTGTAGGTTCTGGGGCTGTGGATTCAGCTGTAGATTTTAAAGTTGTGGGATTTGGCTGTTTTTTCTTCTTCTGTGGATCGAATGTTGTGGATTTAGCTATAATTGGACATGACTGTTGTTTCTGGGGTTGTGGTTACCACTGTAGGTTATGGCGTTGTGCATTCAGCTGAAGATTCTGTGGTTTTAGATTCAGCTGAAGTTGTTTTGGACTTGCTTGTAGGTTCAGAGGTTGTGTACTCAGCTGTAGTTTCAATGTGCTGCTGTTGCCATGGACTGCTGTTTTTTCTGTGGTTGTAGTTTTGGCTGTAGTATCTGAATTTGTGCTTTCAGCTGTAGTATCTGAGGTTGTGCATTCATCTGTATTTTCTGTGGTGTTGGATTCGGCTGTAGTTCCTGAGGTCCTGGATTTAGCTTTAGTTTCTGTGGTTGTGGACTCAGTTGTAGGTTTTGAGGTTGAAGATTTAAGTGTTTTTTCAGATGTAGATTCTAAAGTTGTGAACTATGCTATTTTTTCTGTGGTTATAGTTTCTGCTGTAGTATCTGAGTTTATACATTCAGCTGTTGTATCTGAGGTTGTGCATTCGGCTGTAGTATCTGAGTTTGTGCATTCGGCTGTAGTATCTGAGGTTGTGCATTCATCTGATGTTTCTGTGGTTGTGGACTCGGCTGTACTTTCTGAGGTTGTGTATAAAGCTGTAATTTCAAAGTTGTGGACTGTTGTTTTTTCTGTGGCTATAGTTTCTGCTGTAGTACCTGGGTTTGTGCATTCTGCTGTAGTATTTGAGGTTGTGCATTCAGCTGAAGTTTCTGTGGTTGTGGACTCAGCTGTACTTTCTGATGTCCTAGATTTAGTTTTAATAACTGTGGCTGTGGACTCAGTTGTAGATTTTGAGGTTGTTGATTCAGGTGTTTTTTCATCTGTAGATTCTAAAATTGTGGAATCTGCTATTTTTTCTGTGGTTATAGTTTCGACTGTAGTATCTGAGTTTGTGCATTCATCTGTTGTATTTGAGGTTGAGCATTCGACTGAAGATTCTGTGGTTGTGGACTCAGCTGTACTTTCTAAGGTTGTGGATTTAGCTGAAGTTTCTTTAGTTTTGGACTTGGTTATAGGTTCTAAGGTTGTGTATTCAGCTTTAGATTCTAAAGGTGTGGAGTCTGCTATTTTTTCTGTGGTTAAAGTTTTGGCTGTAGTATCTAAGTTTGTGCATTCTGTGGTAGTATCTGAGGATGTGCATTCAGCTGACGTTTCTGTGGTTGTGGACTCGGCTGTACTTTCGGAGATTGTGGATTTAGCTGAACTTTCTTTTGTTTTGGACTTGGTTGTAGGTCCTGAGGTTGTGTATTCAGCTCTAGATTCTAAAGTTGTTAAGTCTGATATTATTTCTGTGGTTATAGTTTCGGCTGTAGTATCTGAGTTTGTGCATTCTGCTGTAGTATCTGAGGATGTGCATTCAGCTGATGTTTCTGTGGTTGTGGACTCGGCTGTACTTTCTGAGGTTGTGGATTTAGCTGAAGTTTCTTTAGTTTTGGACTTGGTTATAGGTTCTAAGGTTGTGTATTCAGCTTTAGATTCTAAAGGTGTGGAGTCTGCTATTTTTTCTGTGGTTAAAGTTTTGGCTGTAGTATCTAAGTTTGTGCATTCTGTGGTAGTATCTGAGGATGTGCATTCAGCTGACGTTTCTGTGGTTGTGGACTCGGCTGTACTTTCGGAGATTGTGGATTTAGCTGAACTTTCTTTTGTTTTGGACTTGGTTGTAGGTCCTGAGGTTGTGTATTCAGCTCTAGATTCTAAAGTTGTTAAGTCTGATATTATTTCTGTGGTTATAGTTTCGGCTGTAGTATCTGAGTTTGTGCATTCTGCTGTAGTATCTGAGGATGTGCATTCAGCTGAAGTTTCTGTGATTGTGGACTCGGCTGTACTTTCTGAGATTGTGGATTTAGCTGAAGTTTCTTTAGTTTTGGACTTGGTAGTAGGTTCTGAGATTGTGTATTCAGCTGTAGTTTCAAAGTTGTGGACTGTTGTTTTTTCTGTGGTTGTGGACTCAGCTGTACTTTCTGAGGTTGTGGATTTAGTTGTAGTTTCTGTGGTTGTGGAGTCGGTTGTAGGTTTAGAGGCTGTGGATTTAGGTGAATATTCTTTAGTTTTGGACTTGGTTGTAGGTTCTGAGGTTGTGTATTCAGCTGTAGTTTCAATGATGTGGACTGCTGTTTTGTCTGTGGTTATAGTGTCGGCTGTAGTATCTGAGTTTGTGCATTCATCTGTAGTATCTGATGTTGTGCATTCAGCTGAAGTTTCTATGGTTGTGGACTCTGCTGTACTTTCTGAGATCTTGAATTTAGTTGAAGTTTCTGTGGTTGTGGACTCAGTTGTAGTTTCTGAGGCTGTGGATTTAGGTGTTTTTTCAGCTGTAGATTCTAAAGTTGGGGACTCTGCAGTTTTTCCTGTGGTTATAGTTCCGGCTGTAGTATCTGAGTTTGTGCATTCAGCTGTAGTATCTGAGGTGCATTCAGCTTTACTTTCTGTGGTTGTGGACTCATTTTTATGTTCTGAGGTTGTGGACTCAGTTGTAGTTTCTGAGGCTGTGGATTTAGGTGTTTTTTCAGCTGTAGATTCTAAAGTTGGGGACTCCTCTGTTTTTTCAGTGGTTATAGATTCGGCTGTAGCATCTGAGTTTGTGCGTTCATCTGTAGTAACTGTGGTTATAGTTTTAGCTGTAGTATCTGTGCTTGTCCATTCAGCTGTAGTATCTGTGGTTATAGTTTCGGCTGTAGTATCTGAGCTTGTGCATTCAGCTGTTGTGTCTGAGCTTGTGCATTCAGCTGAAGTTTCTGTGGTTGCGGACTCAACTGTAGTTTGTATGGTTGTAGATTCAGCTGTAGATTCAAAAGTTGTGGACTTCTCTGTTTTTTCAGTGGTTACAGATTTGGCCGTAGCATCTGAGTTTGTGCATTCATCTGTAGTATCTGTGGTTATAGTTTCAGCTGTAGTATCTGAGTTTGTCCATTCAGCTGTAGTATCTGTTGTTATAATTTCGGCTGTAGTATCTGAGCTTGTGCATTCAGCTGTAGTATCTGAAGTTGTGCATTCAGCTGAAGATTCTGTGGTTGTGGACTTGGTTGTAGTTTCTGAGGTTGTGGACTCGGTTGTAGGTTCTGAGGTTGTGGATTCGGTTGTAGGTTCTGAGGTTGTGGATTCCGCTGTAGATTCTAAAGTTGTGGGCTCCTCTGTTTTTTCTGTGGTTACAGTTTCGGCTGTAGTATCTGAGTTTGTGCATTCATCTGTGGAATCTGTTGTTATAGTTTCAGCTGTAGTATCTGAGCTTGTCCATTCAGCTGTAGTATCTGTGGTCATAGTTTCGGCTGTAGTATCTGAGTTTGTGCATTCAGCTGAAGTTTCTGTGGTTGTGGACTCGGCTGTAGTTTCTATGGTTGTGGATTCAACTGTAGTTTCTACGGTTGTAGATTCAGTTGTGGATTCTAAAGTTGTGGACTCCTCTGTTTTTTCAGTGGTTACAGATTCGGCTGTAGCATCTGAGTTTGTGCATTCACCTGTAGTATCCATGGATATTGTTTCAGCTGTAGTATCTGAGTTTGTCCATTCAGCTGTTGTATCTGTGGTTATAATTTCGGCTGTAGTATCTGAGCTTATGCATTCAGCTGTGGTATCTGAGGTTGTGCATTCAGCTGAAGTTTCTGTGGTTGTGGACTCGGCTGTAGTTTCTGAGGTTGTGAATTCAGCTGTAGTTTCTGCGATTGTGGACTTGATTGTAGGTTCTGAGGTTGTGGATTCAGCTGTAGATTCTAAAGTTGTGGGCTCCTCGGTTTTTTCAGTGGTTACAGTTTCGGCTGTAGTATCTGAGTTTGTGCATTCATCTGTAGAATCTGTTGTTATAGTTTCAGCTGTAGTATCTGAGCTTGTCCATTCAGCTGTAGTATCTGTGGTTATAGTTTTGGCTGTAGTATCTGAGTCTGTGCATTCATCTGTAGTATCCGTGGTTATAGTTTCGGCTGTAGTATCTGAGTTTGTCCATTCAGTTGTAGTATCTGTTGTCATAATTTCGGCTGTAGTGTCTAAGCTTGTGCATTCAGCTGTAGTATCTGAGGTTGTGCATTCAGGTGAAGTTTCTGTGGTTGTGGGCTCGGTTGTAGGTTCTGAGGTTGTGGACTCGGTTGTAGTTTCAATGGTTGTGGATTCAGCTGTAGATTCTGTGGTTGAAGTTTCAGCTGTAGTTTCTGTTGTTGTGGATTCAACTGTAGTTTCTGTGGTTGTGATTTCAGCTGTTGTTTCTGTTGTTGTGGATTCAACAGTAGATTCTATTGTTGTGGATTCAGCTGTAGTTTCCATGGTTGTGATTTCAGCTGTAGTTTCTACGGTTGTGGACTCGGTTGTAGTTTCTATGGTTGTGGATTCAACTGTAGATTCTGTGGTTGAAGTTTCAGCTGTAGTTTCTGTGGTTGTGGATTCAGCTGTAGTTTCTGTGTTTGTGATTTCAGCTGTTGTTTCTTTGGTTGTGGATTCAGCTGTAGTTTCTATGGTTGTGGACTCAGTTGTAGTTTCTATGGTTGTGGATTCAACAGTAGATTCTATGGTTGTGGATTCAGCTGTAGTTTCCATGGTTGTGATTTCAGCTGTAGATTCCATGGTTGTGATTTCAGCTGTAGTTTCTATGGTTGTGGATTCAGCTGTAGTTTCTATTGTAGTGCATTCATCTGTAGTATCTGTGGTTATAGATTCGGCTGTAGTATCTGAGTTTGTCCATTCAGCTGTAGTATCTGTTGTTATAATTTCGGCTGTAGTATCTGAGCTTGTGCATTCAGCTGTAGTATCTGAGGTTGTGCATTCAGGTGAAGTTTCTGTGGTTGTGGACTCGGTTGTAGGTTCTGAGGTTGTAATTTCAGCTGTAGTTTCTATGGTTGTGAACTCGGTTGTAGTTTCTATGGTTGTGGATTCAACTGTAGATTCTGTGGTTGAAGTTTCAGCTGTAGTTTCTGTTGTTGTAGATTCAGCTGTAGTTTCTGTGGTTGTGATTTCAGCTGTTGTTTCTGTTGTTGTGGATTCAACAGTAGATTCTATTGTTGTGGATTCAGCTGTAGTTTCCATGGTTGTGATTTCAGCTGTAGTTTCTAGGGTTGTGGATTCAGCTGTAGGTTCTATTGTTGTGGATTCAACAGTAGATTCTATGGTTGTGATTTCAGCTGTAGTTTCTATGGTTGTGGACTCGGTTGTAGTTTCTATGGTTGCGGATTCAACTGTAGATTCTGTGGTTGAAGTTTCAGTTGTAGTTTCTGTTGTTGTGGATTCAGCTGTAGTTTCTGTGTTTGTGATTTCAGCTGTTGTTTCTGTTGTTGTGGATTCAACAGTAGATTCTATTGTTGTGATTTCAGCTGTTGTTTCTTTCGTTGTGGATTCAGCTGTAGTTTCCATGGTTGTGGACTCAGTTGTAGTTTCTATGGTTGTGATTTCAGCTGTAGTTTCTATGGTTGTGGATTCAGCTGTAGTTTCTATTGTTGTGGATTCATCTGTAGTATCTGTGGTTATAGTTTCGGCTGTAGTATCTGTGGTTATAGTTTCAGCTGTAGTATCTGTTGTTATAGTTTCAGCTGTAGTATCTGAGCTTGTCCATTCAGTTGTACTGTCTGTGGTTATAGTTTTGGCTGTAGTGTCTGAGCTTGTACAGTCAGCTGTAGTATCTGAGGTTGTGCATTCAGCTGTAGTTTCTGTGGTTGAGGACTCAGCTGTAGTTTCTATGGTTGTGGATTCAACTGTAGTTTCTATGGTTGTAGATTCATCTGTAGATTCTAAAGTTGTGGATTCAGCTGTAGTTTCGGCTGTAGTGTCTGAGGTTGTGGATTCAGCTGTATTTTCTATGGTTGTAGTTTCTGATGTAGTTTCTGAGGTTGAGGATTCGGTTATAAATTCTGTGGTTGTGGATTCAGCTGTATATTGTGTGGTTGTGATTTCAGCTGTAGTTTCTATAGTTGTGGATTCAGATGTAGTTTCTATGGTTGTGGACTCTAGGGTTGTGGTTTCAACTGTATTTTCTATGGTTTTGCATTCAGCTGTATTTTGTAAGGTTGTTGACTTGGCTGTTGTTTCTGTGGTTGTGGACTCGGTTGTAGTTTCTGTGGTTATGAAGTCGGTTGTAGTTTCTGTGGTTATGAACTCGGTTGTATGTTCTGGGGTTGTGTATTCATCTGTAGTTTCTATTGTTGTAGTTTCAGGTGTAATTTCTATGGTTGTGGATTCCAATGTAGTTTCTGAGGTTGTAAATTTAGCTGTAGTTTCTGTGGTTATGGACTCAGTTGTAGGTTCTGGAGTTGTGGATTCATGTGTAGTTTCTATGCTTGTGGATTCAAGTGTAGTTTCTGATGTGGTAGATTCAGCTGTAGTTTCTGTTGTTATGGACTCGGTTGTAGTTTCTGTTGTTATGTAATCAACTGTAAGTTCTATTATTGTAGTTTCAGGTGTAGTTTCTAAGGTTGTGGATTCAGCTGTAGTTTCTATGGTTGTAGTTTCAGCTGTAGTTTCTATGGTTGTGGACTTGGCTGTTGTTTCTGTGGTTGTGGCTTCCGCAGTAGTTTCTGAGGTTATGAACATGGTTGTGGGTTCTATGGTTGTGGATTCAACTGTAGTTTCTATGGTTGTAGTTTCAGGTGTAGTGTCCATGGTTGTGGATTCCACTGTAGTTTCTAAGGTTGTAAATCCAGCTGTAGTTCCTGTGGTTATAGACTCACTTGCAGTTTCTATGGTTGTAGATTCAGCTGTAGTTTCTACGGTTGTGGACTCTGTTGTATATTCTGTGGTTGGTGATTCAGCTGTAGTTTCTGTGGTTGTAGCTTCAACTGTAGTTTCTATGGTTGTGGATTCATCTGTAGTTTCTATGGTTGTGAACTCGGCTGTAGTTTCTATGGTTGTGGTTTCAGCTGTAGTTTCTATGGTTGTGGATTCAACTGTAGATTCTATTGTTGTGCATTCAGCTGTAGTTTCTGTGGTTGTAGATTCAGATGTATTTTCTATGGTTGTGGATTCAACAGTGGATTCTATGGTTGTGGATTCAACAGTAGATTCCATGGTTGTGGATTCAGCTGTAGTTTCCATGGTTGTGATTTCAGCTGTAGTTTCTATGGTTGTGGATTCAGCTGTAGTTTCTATTGTTGTGGATTCAACTGTCGATTCTGTGGTTGAAGTTTCAGCTGTAGTTTCTGTTGTTGTGGATTCAGCTGTAGTTTCTGTGGTTGAGATTTCAGCTGTTGTTTCTGTTGTTGTGGATTCAACAGTAGATTCTATTGTTGTGGATTCAGCTGTAGTTTCCATGGTTGTAATTTCAGCTGTAGTTTCTATGGTTGTGGATTCAGCTGTAGTTTCTATGGTTGTGGATTCAACTGTAGATTCTATGGTTGTGGATTCAGCAGTTGTTTCTAAGCTTGTGGACTCGGCTGTAGATTCTATGGTTGTAGATTCGGCTGTAGTTTCTGTTGTTGTGGACTCGGTTGTAGGTTCTGAGGTTGTAGATTCAGCTGTAGTTTCTATGGTTGTAGATTCAGCTGTTGTTTCTTTGGTTGTGGATTCAACTGTAGTTTCTATGGTTGTGATTTCAGCTGTAGCTACTGTGGTTGTAGATTTAGCTGTTATTTCTATGGTTGTAGTTTCAGCTGTAGTTTCAATGGTTGTGGACTCAGCTGTAGTTTCTGGGCTTGTGGATTCAGCAGTAGTTTCTATGGTTGTAGAATCAAATGTTGTTTCTATGGTTGTAAGTTCTGAGGTTGTGAATTCAGGATTAGACTGAGTAGTTGTGATTTCAGTTGTAGTTTCTATGGTTGTGGAATCAGCTGTAATTTCTATACTTGTGGTTTCACCTGTTAATTCTATGGTTGTTTCAGCTGTAGTTTCAATGGTTGTGGACTGGGCTGTAGTTTCTGGGCTTGTGGATTCAGCAGTAGTTTCTATGGTTGTAGTTTCAAATGTTGTTTCTATGGTTGTGGACTCAGCTGTAGTTTCTATGGTTGTTGATTCAAATGTTGTTTCTATGGTTGTGAGTTCTGAGGTTGTGAATTCAGCAGTAGATTGAGTAGTTGTGATTTCAGCTGTAGTTTCTATTGTTGTTGATTCAGCTGTAGTTTCTATGGTTGTAATTTCACATGTAGTTTCTATGGTTGTGGATTCAGCTGTAGTTTCTATAGTTGTAGTTTCACCTGTAGTTTCTATGGTTGTGGATTCAACTGTAGATTCTATGGTTGTGGATTCAGCAGTTGTTTCTATTGTTGTGGACTCGGTTGTAAGTTCTGAGGTTGTAGATTCAGCTCTAGTTTCTATGGTTGTAGATTCAGCTGTTGTTTCTATGGTTGTGGATTCAACTGTAGATTCTATTGTTGTGGATTCAGCAGTAGTTTCTATTGTTGTGGACTCTGCTGTAGATTCTATGGTTGTAGATTCGGCTGTAGTTTCTGTTGTTGTTGCCTCTTTTGTAGTTTCTATGGTTGTAGGTTCAGATGTAGTTTCTATGGTTGTAGATTCAGCTGTTGTTTCTATGGTTGTAGTTTCAGCTGTAGTTTCAATGGTTGTGGACTCAGCTGTAGTTTCTGGGCTTGTGGATTCAGCAGTAGTTTCTATGGTTGTAGATTCAAATGTTGTTTCTATGGTTGTGAGTTCTGAGGTTGTGAATTCAGCAGTAGATTGAGTAGTTGTGATTTCAGCTGTAGTTTCTATGGTTGTAGATTCAAATGTTGTTTCTATGGTTGTGGACTCGGCTGTAGTTTCTGAGGTTGAAGATTCAGCTGTTGTGTCTAAGGTTGTAGTTTCAGCTGTAGTTTCAATTGTTGTGGACTCGGCTGTAGTTTCTGGGCTTGTGGATTCAGCAGTAGTTTCTATGGTTGTAGATTCAAATGTTGTTTCTATAGTTGTGGACTCGGCTGTAGTTTCTGAGGTTGTGGACTTGGTTGTGAGTTCTGGGGTTGTGAATTCAGCAGTAGATTGAGTAGTTGTGATTTCAGCTGTAGATTCTATGGTTGTTGATTCAGCTGTAGTTTCTATAGTTGTAATTTCACCTGTAGTTTCTATGGTTGTGGATTCAGCTGTAGTTTCTATAGTTGTAGTTTCACCTGTAGTTTCTATGGTTTTGGATTCAGCAGTTGTTTCTATTGTTGTGGACTCGGCTGTAGATTCTATGGTTGTAGATTCAGCTGTAGTTTCTGTTGTTGTGGACTCGGTTGTAGGTTCTGAGGTTGTAGATTCAGCTGTAGTTTCTATGGTTGTAGATTCAGCTGTTGATTCTATGGTTGTGCATTCAACTGTAGATTCTATGGTTGTGGATACAGCAGTAGTTTCTATTGTTGTGGACTCGGCTGTAGATTCTATGGTTGTAGATTCAGCTGTAGTTTCTGTTGTTGTTGATTCGTTTGTAGTTTCTATGGTTGTAGGTTCAGCTGTAGTTTCTATGGTTGTAGATTCAGCTGTTGTTTCTATGGTTGTGGATTCAACTGTAGATTCTATGGTTGTGTATTCAGCAGTAGTTTCTATTGTTGTGGACTCTGCTGTAGATTCTGTGGTTGTAGATTCAGCTGTAGTTTCTGTTGTTGTTGACTCGTTTGTAGTTTCTATGGTTGTAGGTTCGGCTGTAGTTTCTATGGTTGTAGATTCAGCTGTTGTTTCTATGGTTGTAGTTTCAGCTGTAGTTTCAATGGTTGTGGACTCAGCTGTAGTTTCCGGGCTTTTGGATTCGGCTGTAGTTTCTATGGTTGTAGATTCAAATGTTGTTTCTGTGGTTGTGAGTTCTGAGGTTGTGAATTCAGCAGTAGATTGAGTCGTTGTGATTTCAGCTGTAGTTTCTATGGTTGTTGATTCAGCTGTAGTTTCTATGGTTGTAATTTCACCTGTAGTTTCTATGGTTGTTGATTCATCTGTAGTTTCTATGGTTGTGGATTCAACTGTAGATTCTATGGTTGTGGATTCAGCAGTTGTTTCTATTGTTGTGGACTCGGCTGTAGATTCTATGGTTGTAGATTCGGCTGTAGTTTCTGTTGTTGTGGACTCGGTTGTAGGTTCTGAGGTTGTAGATTCAGCTGTAGTTTCTATGGTTGTAGATTCAGCTGTTGTTTCTATGGTTGTGGATTCAACTGTAGATTCTATGGTTGTGGATTCAGCAGTAGTTCCTATTGTTGTGGACTCGGCTGTAGATTCTATGGTTGTAGATTTGGCTGTAGTTTCTGTTGTTGTTGACTCGTTTGTAGTTTCTATGGTTGTATGTTCAGCTGTAGTTTCTATGGTTGTAGATTCAGCTGTTGTTTCTATGGTTGTGGTTTCAGCTGTAGTTTCAATGGTTGTGGACTCAGCTGTAGTTTCTGGGCTTGTGGATTTAGCAGTAGTTGCTATGGTTGTAAATTCAAATGTTGTTTCTATGGTTGTGAGTTCTGAGGTTGTGAATTCAGCAGTAGATTGAGTAGTTGTGATTTCAGCTGTAGTTTCCATGGTTGTTGATTCAGCTGTAGTTTCTGTTGTTGTTGACTCGTTTGTAGTTTCTATGGTTGTGGATTCAGCTGTAGTTTCTATGGTTGTAGATTCAGCTGTTGTTTCTATAGTTGTAGTTTCAGCTGTAGTGTCAATGGTTGTGGATTCAACTGTAGATTCTATGGTTGTGTATTCAGCAGTAGTTTCTATTGTTGTGGACTCGGCTGTAGATTCTGTGGTTGTAGATTCAGCTGTAGTTTCTGTTGTTGTTGACTCGTTTGTAGTTTCTATGGTTGTAGGTTCAGCTGTAGTTTCTATGGTTGTAGATTCAGCTGTTGTTTCTATGGTTGTAGTTTCAGCTGTAGTTTCAATGGTTGTGGACTCAGCTGTAGTTTCCGGGCTTGTGGATTCGGCTGTAGTTTCTATGGTTGTAGATTCAAATGTTGTTTCTATGGTTGTGAGTTCTGAGGTTGTGAATTCAGCAGTAGATTGAGTCGTTGTGATTTCAGCTGTAGTTTCTATGGTTGTTGATTCAGCTGTAGTTTCTATAGTTGTAATTTCACCTGTAGTTTCTATGGTTGTGGATTCAGCTGTAGTTTCTATAGTTGTAGTTTCACCTGTAGTTTCTATGGTTGTGGATTCAACTGTAGATTCTATGGTTGTGGACCCAGCAGTTGTTTCTATTGTTGTGGACTCGGCTGTAGATTCTATGGTTGTAGATTCGGCTGTAGTTTCTGTTGTTGTGGACTCGGTTGTAGGTTCTGAGGTTGTGGATTCAGCTGTAGTTTCTATAGTTGTAGTTTCACCTGTAGTTTCTATGGTTGTGGATTCAACTGTAGATTCTATGGTTGTGGATTCAGCAGTTGTTTCTATTGTTGTGGACTCGGCTGTAGATTCTATGGTTGTAGATTCGGCTGTAGTTTCTGTTGTTGTGGACTCGGTTGTAGGTTCTGAGGTTGTGGATTCAGCTGTAGTTTCTATAGTTGTAGTTTCACCTGTAGTTTCTATGGTTGTGGATTCAACTGTAGATTCTATGGTTGTGGATTCAGCAGTTGTTTCTATTGTTGTGGACTCGGCTGTAGATTCTATGGTTGTAGATTCGGCTGTAGTTTCTGTTGTTGTGGACTCGGTTGTAGGTTCTGAGGTTGTAGATTCAGCAGTAGTTTCTATGGTTGTAGATTCAAATGTTGTTTCTATGGTTGTGAGTTCTGAGGTTGTGAATTCAGCAGTAGATTGAGTAGTTGTGATTTCAGCTGTAGTTTCTATGGTTGTTGATTCAGCTGTAGTTTCTATAGTTGTAATTTCACCTGTAGTTTCTATGGTTGTGGATTCAGCTGTAGTTTCTATAGTTGTAGTTTCACCTGTAGTTTCTATGGTTGTGGATTCAACTGTAGATTCTATTGTTGTGGATCCAGCAGTTGTTTCTATTGTTGTGGACTCGGCTGTAGATTCTATGGTTGTAGATTCGGCTGTAGTTTCTGTTGTTGTGGACTCGGTTGTAGGCTCTGAGGTTGTGGATTCAGCTGTAGTTTCTATAGTTGTAGTTTCACCTGTAGTTTCTATGGTTGTGGATTCAACTGTAGATTCTATGGTTGTGGATTCAGCAGTTGTTTCTATTGTTGTGGACTCGGCTGTAGATTCTATGGTTGTAGATTCGGCTGTAGTTTCTGTTGTTGTGGACTCGGTTGTAGGTTCTGAGGTTGTGGATTCAGCTGTAGTTTCTATAGTTGTAGTTTCACCTGTAGTTTCTATGGTTGTGGATTCAACTGTAGATTCTATGGTTGTGGATTCAGTAGTTGTTTCTATTGTTGTGGACTCGGCTGTAGATTCTATGGTTGTAGATTCGGCTGTAGTTTCTGTTGTTGTGGACTCGGTTGTAGGTTCTGAGGTTGTAGATTCAGCAGTAGTTTCTATGGTTGTAGATTCAAATGTTGTTTCTATGGTTGTGAGTTCTGAGGTTGTGAATTCAGCAGTAGATTGAGTAGTTGTGATTTCAGCTGTAGTTTCTATGGTTGTTGATTCAGCTGTAGTTTCTATAGTTGTAATTTCACCTGTAGTTTCTATGGTTGTGGATTCAGCTGTAGTTTCTATAGTTGTAGTTTCACCTGTAGTTTCTATGGTTGTGGATTCAACTGTAGATTCTATGGTTGTGGATCCAGCAGTTGTTTCTATTGTTGTGGACTCGGCTGTAGATTCTATGGTTGTAGATTCGGCTGTAGTTTCTGTTGTTGTGGACTCGGTTGTAGGTTCTGAGGTTGTGGATTCAGCTGTAGTTTCTATAGTTGTAGTTTCACCTGTAGTTTCTATGGTTGTGGATTCAACTGTAGATTCTATGGTTGTGGATTCAGCAGTTGTTTCTATTGTTGTGGACTCGGCTGTAGATTCTATGGTTGTAGATTCGGCTGTAGTTTCTGTTGTTGTGGACTCGGTTGTAGGTTCTGAGGTTGTGGATTCAGCTGTAGTTTCTATAGTTGTAGTTTCACCTGTAGTTTCTATGGTTGTGGATTCAACTGTAGATTCTATGGTTGTGGATTCAGCAGTTGTTTCTATTGTTGTAGACTCGGCTGTAGATTCTATGGTTGTAGATTCGGCTGTAGTTTCTGTTGTTGTGGACTCGGTTGTAGGTTCTGAGGTTGTAGATTCAGCAGTAGTTTCTATGGTTGTAGATTCAAATGTTGTTTCTATGGTTGTGAGTTCTGAGGTTGTGAATTCAGCAGTAGATTGAGTAGTTGTGATTTCAGCTGTAGTTTCTATGGTTGTTGATTCAGCTGTAGTTTCTATAGTTGTAATTTCACCTGTAGTTTCTATGGTTGTGGATTCAGCTGTAGTTTCTATGGTTGTAGTTTCACCTGTAGTTTCTATGGTTGTGGATTCAACTGTAGATTCTATGGTTGTGGATTCAGCAGTTGTTTCTATTGTTGTGGACTCGGCTGTAGATTCTATGGTTGTAGATTCGGCTGTAGTTTCTGTTGTTGTGGACTCGGTTGTAGGTTCTGAGGTTGTGGATTCAGCTGTAGTTTCTATAGTTGTAGTTTCACCTGTAGTTTCTATGGTTGTGGATTCAACTGTAGATTCTATGGTTGTGGATTCAGCAGTTGTTTCTATTGTTGTGGACTCGGCTGTAGATTCTATGGTTGTAGATTCGGCTGTAGTTTCTGTTGTTGTGGACTCGGTTGTAGGTTCTGAGGTTGTAGATTCAGCAGTAGTTTCTATGGTTGTAGATTCAAATGTTGTTTCTATGGTTGTGAGTTCTGAGGTTGTGAATTCAGCAGTAGATTGAGTAGTTGTGATTTCAGCTGTAGTTTCTATGGTTGTTGATTCAGCTGTAGTTTCTATAGTTGTAATTTCACCTGTAGTTTCTATGGTTGTGGATTCAGCTGTAGTTTCTATAGTTGTAGTTTCACCTGTAGTTTCTATGGTTGTGGATTCAACTGTAGATTCTATTGTTGTGGATCCAGCAGTTGTTTCTATTGTTGTGGACTCGGCTGTAGATTCTATGGTTGTAGATTCGGCTGTAGTTTCTGTTGTTGTGGACTCGGTTGTAGGCTCTGAGGTTGTGGATTCAGCTGTAGTTTCTATAGTTGTAGTTTCACCTGTAGTTTCTATGGTTGTGGATTCAACTGTAGATTCTATGGTTGTGGATTCAGCAGTTGTTTCTATTGTTGTGGACTCGGCTGTAGATTCTATGGTTGTAGATTCGGCTGTAGTTTCTGTTGTTGTGGACTCGGTTGTAGGTTCTGAGGTTGTGGATTCAGCTGTAGTTTCTATAGTTGTAGTTTCACCTGTAGTTTCTATGGTTGTGGATTCAACTGTAGATTCTATGGTTGTGGATTCAGTAGTTGTTTCTATTGTTGTGGACTCGGCTGTAGATTCTATGGTTGTAGATTCGGCTGTAGTTTCTGTTGTTGTGGACTCGGTTGTAGGTTCTGAGGTTGTAGATTCAGCAGTAGTTTCTATGGTTGTAGATTCAAATGTTGTTTCTATGGTTGTGAGTTCTGAGGTTGTGAATTCAGCAGTAGATTGAGTAGTAGTGATTTCAGCTGTAGTTTCTATGGTTGTTGATTCAGCTGTAGTTTCTATAGTTGTAATTTCACCTGTAGTTTCTATGGTTGTGGATTCAGCTGTAGTTTCTATAGTTGTAGTTTCACCTGTAGTTTCTATGGTTGTGGATTCAACTGTAGATTCTATGGTTGTGGATCCAGCAGTTGTTTCTATTGTTGTGGACTCGGCTGTAGATTCTATGGTTGTAGATTCGGCTGTAGTTTCTGTTGTTGTGGACTCGGTTGTAGGTTCTGAGGTTGTGGATTCAGCTGTAGTTTCTATAGTTGTAGTTTCACCTGTAGTTTCTATGGTTGTGGATTCAAGTGTAGATTCTATGGTTGTGGATTCAGCAGTTGTTTCTATTGTTGTGGACTCGGCTGTAGATTCTATGGTTGTAGATTCGGCTGTAGTTTCTGTTGTTGTGGACTCGGTTGTAGGTTCTGAGGTTGTGGATTCAGCTGTAGTTTCTATGGTTGTAGTTTCACCTGTAGTTTCTATGGTTGTGGATTCAACTGTAGATTCTATGGTTGTGGATTCAGCAGTTGTTTCTATTGTTGTGGACTCGGCTGTAGATTCTATGGTTGTAGATTCGGCTGTAGTTTCTGTTGTTGTGGACTCGGTTGTAGGTTCTGAGGTTGTAGATTCAGCTGTAGTTTCTATGGTTGTAGATTCAGCTGTTGTTTCTATAGTTGTGGATTCAACTGTAGATTCTATGGTTGTGGATTCAGCAGTTGTTTCTATTGTTGTGGACTCGGCTGTAGATTCTATGGTTGTAGTTTCGGCTGTAGTTTCTGTTGTTGTTGACTCGGTTGTAGGTTCTGAGGTTGTAGATTCAGCTGTAGTGTCCATGGTTGTAGATTCAGCTGTTGTTTCTATGGTTGTGGATTCAACTGTAGATTCTATGGTTGTGGGTTCAGCAGTAGTTTCTATTGTTGTGGACTCGGCTGTAGATTCTATGGTTGTAGATTCAGCTGTAGTTTCTGTTGTTGTTGATTCGTTTGTAGTTTCTATGGTTGTATGTTCAGCTGTAGTTTCTATGGTTGTAGATTCAGCTGTTGTTTCTATGGTTGTGGATTCAACTGTAGATTCTATGGTTGTGTATTCAGCAGTAGTTTCTATTGTTGTGGACTCGGCTGTAGATTCTGTGGTTGTAGATTCAGCTGTAGTTTCTGTTGTTGTTGACTCGTTTGTAGTTTCTATGGTTGTAGGTTCAGCTGTAGTTTCTATGGTTGTAGATTCAGCTGTAGTTTCAATGGTTGTAGACTCAGCTGTAGTTTCTGGGCTTGTGGATTCAGCAGTAGTTTCTATGGTTGAGGATTCAAATGTTGTTTCTATGGTTGTGAGTTCTGAGGTTGTGAATTCAGCAGTAGATTGAGTAGTTGTGATTTCAGCTGTAGTTTCTATTGTTGTTGATTCAGCTGTAGTTTCTGTTGTTGTTGACTCATTTGTAGTTTCTATTGTTGTTGATTCAGCTGTAGTTTCTGTTGTTGTTGACTCATTTGTAGTTTCTATGGTTGTAGGTTCAGCTGTAGTTTCTATGGTTGTAGATTCAGCTGTTGTTTCTATGGTTGTAGTTTCAGCTGTAGTTTCTATGGTTGTGGATTCAACTGTAGATTCTATGGTTGTGGATTCAGCAGTTGTTTCTATTGTTGTGGACTCGGCTGTAGATTCTATGGTTGTAGATTCGGCTGTAGTTTCTGTTGTTGTGGACTCGGTTGTAGGTTCTGAGGTTGTAGATTCAGCTGTTGTTTCTATGGTTGTGGATTCAACTGTAGATTCTATGGTTGTGGATTCAGCAGTTGTTTCTATTGTTGTGGACTCGGCTGTAGATTCTATGGTTGTAGATTCGGCTGTAGTTTCTGTTGTTGTGGACTCGGTTGTAGGTTCTGAGGTTGTAGATTCAGCTGTTGTTTCTATGGTTGTGGATTCAACTGTAGATTCTATGGTTGTGGGTTCAGCAGTAGTTTCTATTGTTGTGGACTCAGCTGTAGATTCTATGGTTGTAGGTTCAGCTGTAGTTTCTAAGGTTGTAGATTCAGCTGTAGTTTCAATGGTTGTGGACTCAGATGTAGTTTCTGGGCTTGTGGATTCAGCAGTATTTTCTATGGTTGTAAATTCAAATGTTGTTTCTATGGTTGTGAGTTCTGAGGTTGTGAATTCAGCAGTAGATTGAGTAGTTGTGATTTCAGCTGTAGTTTCTATGGTTGTTGATTCAGCTGTAGTTTCTGTTGTTGTTGACTCGTTTGTAGTTTCTATGGTTGTAGGTTCAGCTGTAGTTTCTATGGTTGTACATTCAGCTGTTGTTTCTATGGTTGTAGTTTCAGCTGTAGTTTCTATGGTTGAAGATTCTGCTGTTGTTTCAATGGTTGTAGTTTCAGCTGTTGTTTCAATGGTTGTGGACTCAGATGTAGTTTCTGGGCTTGTGGATTCAGCAGTAGTTTCTATGGTTGTAGATTCAATTGTTGTTTCTGTGGTTGTGAGTTCTGAGGTTGTGAATTCAGCAGTAGATTGAGTAGTTGTGATTTCAGCTGTAGTTTCTATGGTTGTAGATTCAGCTGTTTTTTCTTTGGTTGTGGATTCAACTGTAGATTCTATGGTTGTGGATTCAGCAGTAGTTTCTATTGTTGTGGACTCGGCTGTAGATTCTATGGTTGTAGATTCCGCTGTAGTTTCTGTTGTTGTTGACTCGTTTGTAGTTTCTATGGTTGTAGTTTCAGCTGTAGTTTCTATGGTTGTAGATTCGGTTGTAGTTTCAGCTGTAGTTTCAATTGTTGTGGACTCAACTGTAGCTTTTGTAGTTTTTGAGGTTGTTGTTTCAGATGTAGTTGTCTCTGGCATTACAGAAGTATAGGTGGTGTTTATGTTCCCTGCATCTGAAGAAAAAAAAAACTACATAAAATACATTGATCGTTTACATAAACAAAGGGCACGTGTATTCATTTATTTATTTATATTCACCTGCACAATATGCCAAACTGCAGGTAATTGGGCACACAAACTTGTAAATATAATAACCTCCTGGACACGCTTTGACTTGAATAGGATTGGATCGGAAATGGCAGCAGTCATTGCTCCAGTGACCACAGACATCTCGAGTGACCACTCCATCCTCAACTGTTGGATGTCCTCCATTCAACCACAGTGGGGCATAAGTGCCACAGCTATACTGATCAACACATGTGTCTGGCATCTGAGTGCTCTGTCCCCGAATGAAGAGACGGTACCAGCCGTACCAGCTGACCGCAGTATCACACATTATTTTAGATGAATATTGATTGTTGGTGGCTCTCCATGGATCATCTAGCACATTGTAGTTGTAACAGGGGTCAACAGGGGGGGCTGTTTTTATGGACTCTTTAGAAAAATACATTGATGAATAATGTTATTTACTTATTTATAAAGTTATAGTAGTTGTGATATGAAATATTAATCTCTAGAGCAACCCTTATTTAAGCTCTGTGACATGTTTTAAGTATTTTTTTCCCCTTTGAGCCAAATCAACAATGAAAGTCAAGAAAGTACTTTACCAGTGGATGTGGTTTCGGCTCTAGGTTCTGAGGTTGTGGATTCAATGGTAGTTTCAGCTATAGATTCTATAGTTGTGGTTTCGCCTGTAGTTGTGTCTGGCATTAGAGAAGTTTTGGGGGTGTATATATTCCTTGCATCTAAAAAAAAAAACTACATAAAATACAATGATTTCGTATACATATACAAAGGGCACATATATATTATATATATTCACCTGCACAGTATGCCAAACTGCAGCTAGTTGGGTGCACAAACTTATAAATATAATAATCTCCTGGACAGGCTTTGACTTGAATAGGATTGGATTGGAAATAGCAGCAGTTATTGCTCCAGTGACCACAGACATCTCGAGTAACCACTCCATCCTCAACTGTTGGATGTCCTCCATTCAACCACAGTGGGACATAAGTGCCACAGCTATACTGATCAACACACGTGTCTGGCATCTGAGTGCTCTGTCCCCGAATGAAGAGACGGTACCATCCGTCCCAGCTGACCGCAGTGTCACACATTATTTCAGATGAATATTGATTGTTGGTGGCTCTCCATGGATCATCTAGCACATTGTAGTTGTAACAGGGGTCAACAGGGGGAGCTGTTTTTATGGACTCTTTAGAAAAATACATTGATGAATAATGTTATTTACTTATTTATAAAGTTATAGTAGTTGTGATATGAAATTGTAATCTCTAGAGCAACCCTTATTTAAGCTCTGTGACATGTTTTAAGTATTTTTTCCCCTTTAAGCCAAATCAACAATGAAAGTCAAGAAAGTACTTTACCAGTGGATGTGGTTTCGGCTCTAGATTCTGAGGTTGTGGATTCAATGGTAGTTTCTCTGGTTCTGGTTTCAGCTATAGATTCTATAGTTGTGGTTTCGCCTTTAGTGGTGTCTGGCATTACAGAAGTATTGGGGGTGTATATATTCCTTGCATCTAAAAAAAAATACTACATAAAATACAATGATTTCGTATACATATACAAAGGGCACATATATATTATATATATTCACCTGCACAGTATGCCAAACTGCAGCTAGTTGGGTGCACAAACTTATAAATATAATAATCTCCTGGACAGGCTTTGACTTGAATAGGATTGGATTGGAAATAGCAGCAGTTATTGCTCCAGTGACCACAGACATCTCGAGTAACCACTCCATCCTCAACTGTTGGATGTCCTCCATTCAACCACAGTGGGACATAAGTGCCACAGCTATACTGATCAACACACGTGTCTGGCATCTGAGAGCTCTGTCCCCGAATGAAGAGACGGTACCATCCGTCCCAGCTGACCGCAGTGTCACACATTATTTCAGATGAATATTGATTGTTGGTGGCTCTCCATGGATCATCTAGCACATTGTAGTTGTAGCAGGGGTCGACAGGGAGAGCTGTTTTTATGGACTCTTTAGAAAAATACATTGTTGAATGATGTCATTTTTTTATTCATACAGTTGTGGTACACTGTAAAAAATATATATTATGTGCTATTTACCTAAAATAATTATGGTAAAAATATTACATGAGTAGTTCTTTTTGAGTAGTTTATGGCTTGTTTTAATTGAATTTACCTGAATAAATCATGTCAAATCTCCTTAATTATTACGTTTTTGAAACAATTAAATATTTTTAGTGAAATGTGCTTATTTATTTTAAGTTGACTTAAAAAAGTAAAGAACTTGTTACTGTAACATTAGCAAAGATAATGCTCATTGAACAAATCAAAATACTTTTTTATATTATTATATTATTATTATTATATTATTATATTAGTATACATGCAGTTATCCACAACCTAACTCAAATATCTACTCTTCTGCACAATGGTATCCGTCAAAACATCATCATAAATAAACTCTTTCAAATGTCAAACATAACTGAACATTAAACATTAACAGATTTTACCTTCACTCAATTACACCCAAAATAACCCTTAATTTCAATATTAACTCTCCATATGTAAAGCATGCTGGAAACTAACAATGGTGTCTCTAAATAAAACGAGAGAGAGAGAGAGAGGGAGAGGGAGAGGGAGAGGGGGAGGGAGAGGGAGAGGGAGAGGGGGAGGGAGAGGGAGAGGGAGAGGGAGAGGGAGAGGGAGGGAGGGAGAGAGAGAGAGAGAGAGAGAGAGAGAGAGAGAGAGAGAGAGAGAGAGAGAGAGAGAGAGAGAGAGAGAGAGAGAGAGAGAGAGAGAGAGATTTTGGTCTGAACTCAGTCCAATGGCATGACAGAACATCACGAGGTAATGTCAAGACCAGAAAGCTATAAAGCGTACCCAGACCAAACATTGTCATTTCATGTGCATCAACAAGCACTTTTTGTGAATTGTCTGTCTTGTTTAATTCAATTAAATTCACATTTATTTGCACAGTGCTTTTCACAATGTATCATTTCAAAGCAGCTTTACAGAAAATGCATGTCTACATAAAAATATCATCCCTGCGTACGATTAACATGCACAGCCAGCTCTAAAAAATACATAAATAAATAAACACAGGGCTGGCTGTTTTATGACTTCATAAAATTTCCTGATGTGTACAGGAATGCACTATTGAGAGTTTTAGCTCTGTTCTTGTTGACTTTTGTTCTCGAAGGCAAAAAGTTGGGACCCACTTTATATTAGGTGGCCTTAACTACTATGTACTAACATTTTAATTAAGCATTTGATACAATGCACTTAATGTGTACTTACATGTTTTTACATTGTACTTACATAAAAAAAAAAAAACATTTACATTTGTAATTACACAGTTTGCACTTCCCTTACACCTAACCCTACCCTTAAACTTACCGATATCACCACACCTGTCCCTAACTCTACCCGTATCCCACCTCAATATCAGCAAAGGTGTTGCAATACAATTTGAACACAGTAAGTGCATTGTACCTATTTTTTGATGTAAGTACAAAGTACTTAAGGCCACCTAATGTAAAGTGGGGCCAAAAGTTGTATGCAATAAAGAGTCTAGTGGCACGGATCTCACGTTTGCCGACACAATGCATTAAATATATATGTAGTATTTTGTCCAGACCATGTTTATTTATCTGGTTAATCTTTGGCTGAATTAAATGATAAATACTTTTCTGACTAATTAATGAGTTTGATTAATTGATTAGTTCAGCCTTTCTTCTAGACTGTGTCTTGTCTTGTCAACTTGTCTGGTTGCTAATTGGCTGTATTTAATTATGAAGAATGAAATATTATAATGCGGTGCTACAGCTGTCCAGCTCGAAGGATGTGGATTTGCTGAACATCGAAAATTTAAGATTCGCCCTTAAGCCCCTGTGTTAACGCAGGCTGTTATTGTTAACTATGGCAGTGTCTTAAATATTTATTATTTTCAAAATCCATACATAAACGTTATTCTCTCAAAAATACAAGCATGTACATACTTGTTGCTCACAGTTTGTGCTGAATACAGTGTAATGACACTTGTGCCATTAATATGTTAAAGGCCCACTGAAATCAAAATTGAAGTTTTTAAGCTTTTAGTATGACTGTGTTAGCCTTAAAGTTATGAATAAGCTGGTATGTTCCAAACAATAACAAAATTTGCATTTAGGAGATATAAGCATTCAAAGTTTACAGTCTCTCACTTCCGTTAAAACAAATCTCAGATTTTGATGACATCATCGCAGACTTCACCTTCTCGTCAAATCTTCTTTCCAATCAAAATGCTCTCTAGAATCTAAAGCCTGCCCCCTACACTGCTGAAGCTGCGGCTGAAATCGGTCAGTTGTTAACACACATTTACTAATTTCTACATGGTGAAAGGCACACAGCACTATATATGCGATAGGAAACGATTCAGTGTAAATATGCTTTCATTTGAGGTGAATAAAGTCTGTTTTCACGTTAGTTTCACGCACTGCAGCAGCACACACACACACCAACGGCTGTGGTCTAAATTTAGACTACAGACACACGAAAGCGCAGCCCAGATCATATGCACGAGTCAGCGCAGACAACAAACATATCGACCCATATTAATTCTGTACAGAATGCTGCATTTCAAAGCACTATGGAGGAGATTATGATGATAAACAGTGTTGACTTTAAAAAAGGGGGAAACTGGCTTTACTAAACAGAAAGGTCTGCTCTAGTCAAACTGTATATTAACAAAACGCTATTGGCTGTTTCAAAAAAGGGGAGGAGCTGCTAACAGCTGGAGCCGTCACGTCAACACATTGAATAATGCGGCGCGCTCCAAAGCACTTCAGTGGGCCTTTAATAAGCAACTGAAAAAAGTACAATTGACAGAGCATGTCAAAACTTCTAAAGGGCCCCAAAACTTATTTTTTATTTTATTTTATTGATTTTTATTTTTATTTTGGGCAAGTAAAACATAAATAGCATCTTTTTGTTTGTGCGGTAATCCGTTGATGCGGACAGTTTGTGTGGTAATCCACACATGCAATAACAAAAACATTTCTTTTCCCATGTTATTTTCCCATTTGCCCAAAAAGGAGTGGGAAGAAAACGTCTCGGTTACGTATGTAACCCTCATTCCCTGAAGGAGGGAACAAATACATACATCGGACTTAAACCGACGAATTGGGGATCACTTCTGGGAGCCCCTATCAGCTTCGAGATATAGAAAACGGGCCAATGAACATTGGCGTGCGTGCTTTGCATATCGCACCCCGCCGCGCGGGTATAAAGCGGAAGCGATCGCCATGCACTGTTGTTTTTCACTGAAGAGCCGGACCTGTGGCTCAAACTGCAGTGACGGTACAGCAACTGTGGCGACGGGACGTACGTCGGACTTAGACCGACGAATTGGGATCCCTATGGAAAACGCCACAGTTACTACCACTTCCAGCACCCTGCGGGAGTCCCTCGGTCCCCGTTTCAATGGGCGGGGAATTTCCTGTAGGGAGAGTCACACTGCCATCCCACAAGACCCAGTCTGTGGACAATTGGATAATGCTGGGAAAGCGTGCTCCTGGAGGCCGCTGCGGAAGCCACACTCCCCCGAAGCAGATAAAGTGTGGAAATTACACGTATGGACTGGCCGTGGGCAGTACTACATACGGGAGTCCCAGGGGTGGCCCCGGCCCTGTCAGCGAGGCGCCACGAGCCAGCGCCCAGGAAGAGGCTACATCCCTGGTGGAGTGGGCTCTAATCCTGAGTGGGCAGGGCACGTCTTGGGACTCATAAGCCAAGACAATGGCATCCACTATCCAGTGGGCCATGCTCTGCTTGGAGACAGCCTTTCCCTTCTTCTGTCCTCCGTAACAGAGTAAGAGCTGCTCTGAGGTCCTAAAGCTTTGTGTTCTGTCCACATATGCCCGAAGTGCTCGGACAGGAAAGAGAAAAGCCAGGGCTGGGTCTGCCTCCTCCGAAGGCAGCGCTTGAAAGGCTCACCACCTGGTCCCGGAAGGGAGTGGTGGGAACCTTGGGCACGTATCCAGGCTGGGGTCTCAGGATTACGTTATGAGTAGTCCGGCCCGAATTCCAGGCACGATTCGTCGACCGAAAATGCCTGCAGGTCCCCTACCCTCTTGATAGAGGCCAATGCAGTCAGGAGTACTGTCTTTAGAGACAGAATTTTTAACTTCACTGACGGGACGCAGAGGTTCTTGGTGGCCTGCCACAGGCTGTGGCAGACACCATCACTTCCGCTAGAGCTCCCTCTACGAGGCACCTCTATGCGTTGAAGTGGAACCTGTTCGTTGACTGGTGCTCTTCTCACCAAGAAGACCCCCGAAGATGTTCGGTCGGGCCGTGCTTTCCTTTCTACAAGACGGCAAAGGCTCAAAGGGTGGTCTCTGAAGTGCACTAAGCACCAGAGACAGGTCCCAAGAAGGTATAGAGGGGGGGCAAGGCGGATTTATTCTCCCCCCTCAGGAACCTGAAGATCAGGTCGTGCTTCCCCAAATACTTACCTTCTACTAGTTCCTGATGGGCAGCGATTGTGGCCACATACACATTGAGGGTGGAGGGAGACAGCCTTCTCTCCAACCCGTCTTGTAGAAAGGAAAGCACGGCCCCGACCGAACATCTTCGGGGGTCTTCTCGGTGAGAAGAGCACCAGTCAACGAACAGGTTCCACTTCAACGCATAGAGGTGCCTCGTAGAGGGAGCTCTAGCGGAAGTGATGGTGTCTGCCACAGCCTGTGGCAGGCCACCTAGAACCTCTGCGTCCCGTCCAGGTACCAGACCTGGAGTTTCCAGGGAGGTGCCTTGCTCAGATGAATGGTCCAAGGAGGTGCTGTCGCAAGAAGCACTAGGTGCTGCCGCCGGCAGCGGGGTGGAGGCAGCAGCGGGCCGCCAGGGCAGGATAGGCGGCCCAGAACTGCTGGGCAAAGCTCTCGACCGTGTCTCCTAACAACCCAGCCGACGAAATAGGGGAGTCCAGGAACCGGGTCTTATCGGTCTCCCTCATATCGGCCAGGTTGAGACAGAGATGCCGCTCCTGGACCACCAAAGTGGACATTACCTGGCCAATAGTATGGGCGGCGGTTTTCGTTGCCCGTAGGGCGAGGTCAGTTGCCGTCCGGAGCTCCCGGAGGAGCTCCGGGCCAGGACTACCCTCGTGCATGTCCATGAGTGCCTGTGCTTGATGCACCTGAAGCAACGCCATGGCATGCAGGGCGGACGCGGCCTGGCCACAGGACCTGTAGGCCTTCGCGGTCAGACCGGAAGAGACTCTACAGGCCCTGGACGGGAGCTTCGGGTCGCCACGCCAGCTAGAGGTGGACGTCGGACACAGTTGCATTGCGACAGCCCGCTCCACCGGCGGGAGACTCTCAAACCCCCTGGCCTGCCCGCCGTCAAGGGTAGTGAGGAGGGAGGAGCCACCAGGTCACCCGCGGGCGCTAAACGGTGCTTTCCATGACCTATTTAGCTCCTCATGCACCTCCGGGAAGAAAGGCACCGGGGCGGGACGCTGAGAACCAGTACGGCCCGCCCCGAGAAACCAATCATCCAACCTAGAAGGTTCGGGACGTGGTGGAGGGTTCCACTCAAGCCCGACCTTTTTGTCTCGCCAGGGAACGACCGCATCCAGAAATGCACGGGTGAAAAGACATCCTGAAAAGGACGGCACGTCACCCGTGTAGCTCTTTTAGGTGTTGAAGCACCCAGGGATCGACCGCGGCAGAACAACAGGTTTTGTGTGCCGCCTGTTTTCTGCTCTCACCAGAAAAAGGAACACGCCCACCGAACCAACTGTGTGTGGTGTGTGTGTGTGTGTAGTGCAATTTGCTCAGTTTCTCAGATCGCTGTGAAAACGACAGCTCTCTCAGCAGCAGTGAGATTGCGGTGACGCTGTCTTGTGCCGTCTGGCTAACAGGAGCAATTTCCTCCGGCACACGCTTTCTCTCTCTCGCGCTAGATAGAAGGCAGTCAGATGCTTCATCAACGCCATTCGGCTCCGAAGTGAATGACAACAGTGCCTGGCGATCACTTCCGCTTTATATCCGCGCAGTGGGGCGGGGTGCGATATGCAAAGCACGCACGCCAATGTTCATTGGCCCGTTTTTTATATCTCGAAACTGATAGGGGCTCCCAGAAGTGATCCCCAATTTGTCGGTCTAAGTCCGACGTACGTCGAACGTGACCGATTGAAAGGGAACTTTTTTAATCCCACCCCGATCGACATGAGAACCTTGCAGTGCCGGCTCAAGACCAAAAGGTTTTTTTCACCAAGGGGGTACCCATTAAGCATGACACAGAAGTGGAGGGGTTTCACACTTCGCATTGTGGATCTTGTTAATGGGACCGAGTTAACTGCCAGGTTGGTACAATGCTGGAGTTACTGCAGGAGACTGCAGTGGTGTATCCCTGGGAAGAAACCCGTTGGATACATGTTTCATCTGTTTGCTTTGAGGCCAGGCAGGAGTATGGCAGCTTAGAAACCCTTATATATATATATATATATATATATATATATATATATATATATATATATATATATATATATATATATATATATATATATATATATATATATATATATATATATATATAGGATATCCCTACAGGATGAGGTATCTGGCAGGCTGGTCCTCTTTGTTCACATTTGTAAGATTTTACAATCTGGACTCTACACCAGATTGTCAGGTGCTTTCATCTTAATGTGCTTACAGTGATTCACACAGACAGGCACTTAAAAGTCTGGAGTATCCTCATTCTCAAACCATCAAGGACGATGATGCAACACAAGTTCCTTCAAAAGGGAATATCTTGGGTTTTGACTGTAAGATGCTACATCTCACGGACATACTCCCTGTGTCCCTGTGATCTTGTTTCTGTCTATTAGAATCTGACAATGTTTGGTCTAGGTGCGCTTTTTAGCTTTCTGGTCGGACATGCCTAAAGTGAATGTAAAAAGACTGGCCAATAAAAAGATATGGTCAACAGATCAGATCTGTGTATTAAGACTGGCAGCATAAACAAGGTGCTTGTTAAGGTTTATAAATGAGTAAATAAAATACTTTACCAGTGGTTGTGATTGGTGGAGTAATGGATGCTATGTGTCGGATAGTCTCTGTTGTCGTAGACGCTGATTGAATGTGCTGGTTTGAGGCATCTGGTATTAGGATTATTTGTTTTTAATTCAACATCACTCATTTTCAAACATAATCCAGAAAAGTAAATGGTTTGAGTGCATATGAGTAAATACTCACCTACACAGTAAGATGAGCAAAATATTGGCTTGACAAGCTCATAAACATAGTAATTTTCTGGACAGGCTTTGACTCGTATAGGGTGGGATGTGTATGTACAGCAGCCATCCCATGAAGAAGCACAGACCTGACGCGTGACCTCTCCATCTTCCAGCTGTGGGTGAGGGCCGTTGAGCCACAGTGGGTCACTAGTACCACACATGTTCTGATTAACACATGATTCTGGCATCTGAGCACTTTGACCATTGTAGAAAAGCCTGTACCAGCCATTCCATTCCATGTTATAATCACACATGGCATTATAGGTACTGTTGTAAGAGTTGTTAGTTGATCTCCATGAGTCAGACAGACTGGTATAGTTGTAGCAGGGGTTGAAACTTGGGGTGCTAAAAGATACTGTAGTGAAAAAGTAGAAAGAGGAAGGTTAAATTGATCCAAGATGATGATAATAATAAGAAAACTAACAATACAATTCATGATAATCGTGTCAGGTACAAAGAGGAATTATGTACCTGCACAATATACAGGAGCTGGGATTGAAAGAGCTGGTCTGGTAAATTTGTAGACATAATAATTTCCAGGGCAAGCTTTGACATGGATTGGGTTGGATCTGTAGTAACTGCAATCATCATAATAAGAGCCATAAATCTCACGTGTAACAATTCCATCTTTTAGCTGAGGATGAGATCCACCTAGCCACAGAGAACTAAAACCTCCACATGACATGTAAGACGCACACGACTCGGGCATCTGAGCACTCAAGCCATTTATGAAGAGTCGATACCAGCCATCCCATTTTACACGAGTGTCATCATGATCAGATATGTTTCCATATATGGACCAGTCATTAAGTGCATTTCTCCAGTTGTTGTTGAGCATGTTGTAGTTATTGCATGGGTCATAATCTGTTGCATGAGGAGACCAAAACAAACAAATTATATTTACATGAGAAACTTCACAAGTGTAAAGGTAGGGACACACCAAACCGATGCCAAAGAACCATCACCTCAAAAAAAAAAAAAAAAAAAAAAAAAAAAAACAGCATCTGACAAGAGCCAACGTTATGAAACACAACAAAAATTGAAGTAGGTCAATGCTCAAAAATAAAAATGGCCTGACGTTGCCCAATGGCCAACTGTCTTCTTGGTGTGTCCCTGGCTTAAGTCTGAACCAGTCAAACACAGTAACAATCAGAAGATTCTAAATTCACATATACAGCATGACTGTGTAACATGCTAAAAACATGCTAAATGCTACCACTTTATCTGTAAAAATTTAAACTTTAACCCTCTGAACCCAATTTTTCCTCATGACAGTGGAAAACAACTTAAAATACTGTAATTTTTGGCAACACAGACATGAGAGATATGTCTATAGAAAGCTAAGTGTCTATTTTTATTTGTGTACACTCACAATAAAAATGTAATTGTGTGCTTCTCGCTAAATACAGAAAACAAACAGGATGAGCATTCTCTCTTCTCTATATCAGTGAATTCCACTCTGAAATGCATCTGAAAATGAATTGTAACTCAGAGAATACTTGCCACACAGATATGAGAGATGTCTTTAGAAAGCTGGAAGTGTCATTTAATCACATAAAAATTATAATTCAATTTATATCGAAAACAAATATTCTCTATTTATGTAATCCGTATGAAAAAAATTAGAGGTACAGTTTCTCAAGCGGCTGCTCGGATTAAAGATCGGATTAGTATCTGTTTGGCAGAGAAACGTTTATGTGACCAAGTGTAAACGGAATCATTCTGATGAATCAGATAGATATCTGATCTGTAAAAAACATAGACTGTAAAAAATACAGCTAAAAAAGTGGCCCAGGTATAAATAGGCTCAGCAAGTTCACTGTATCTCTGAATGAAACTGTCTTCAGAATAGTTTTGAAGGTATTTTTACAGAGGTACCCAAACAAACACATCTTTTCCATGTGCACCACCTACTGTAAGAGAGTGAAGGTAGATCTTGCCTTTCCTAAGGCTAAGGTCAGGGATCTTTGGCTTGAAAAGATTGTTGACCACTGCTCTATAGTACAAATATAACGCATCGGTTACTAAACTAGACATTACATCAGAATGTAATACGACTGTGGCAAGGTAGACAAGCAAGAGACATGGGAGGAGCGAGCGAGGCCAGGTCGTGACTGAGAATGAGCACGTCTTATGAGGGAGCTAGGAGGAATTTAAGGACGAGTGACAGCAGTGAAGGAGGAGATAGGACCAGGCCTGGAATTTATGTTGTGTTTTATTTAAGTTTTTATTATGTGTGTGCGGGGCAGTCGTCCATGAGGGGCTGCAAGCGTTACATTCGTTTTGTTTATTTGTTTGATTAAAGTTTTTGAACGTTTGCTAGTTCCTGCCTCCTTCCTTCCCATATCTACGTACTACGTTACACAGACGAATTGGGATATTGCATGAAAGCCCTATCACCTTTAAGTGTGTACTAAACGAGTGAACCTTGGCGTGCAAGATTTGCATGTCGTTCTCTGGCCTGCAGTGCAGGTATAAATATGGAAGTGCATGCAAACGCATCTTTGTTTTTCGCTGAGGAGTCGAGCAAGAGGCAGAAACTGTGGCGACAGAATAAAACGCCACAGTTTCTGACCCTTCCAGTGCCTTACTCTAGGATGACCCATTACAGTCAGACTTAGATCTAACACTGGGAAAGTGTGCCAAAGTGAATGCTGCAGAGATCACATCTTGTCGGTAGTGTATGGAGTGCGTGAACACATGTTAAAATTAATTAGCAAATAAATCAAAGTTTAAATATATTTTTTTATAAAAGCAGAAAATAATAAATTAAGGGAAAAATAATACAAAATTTAATTTGATTAAAAATTAATCATATTTATTTTATCAAGTTGTTTATTGTGTTATTTATTTTCCTAATATCACATTTATTCATTTATTTATCTGTTTATTAATTTTACATATGTGTATATTTATTCATTTATTTAGTTACTTATTCTTTCATTCATTCATTTATTTTTAATTTATGCATGGTTGGTTCTCCATAGTAGGTAGGTAAGATGTGGTAAACACATATGGTCTGGCCAGAGGGCAGCACAACACATTAAATGTCTCTGGGCTGGCTCTGGCAATAGGAGGGAGACTACATCTAGCTGGGACGACAGAGTGAACTCTGCCCAGTAAAAGACACCCAAGAAGAAGCTACTCCTCTCGTGAAGTGAACTGTTAACCTGAGTGGGCAAGGCACGCCTTGGGTTTTGTATGCCAAGTAGATGGCATCCACTATCCTGTTGGAGACATCCTCTGCTTGGAGACAGCATTTCCCTTCTGCTGGCCTCCATAACAGACAAAGAGCTGATCTGTTTTCAGTGATGGGAACCTTAAGAACATATCACTCTGGGCACCTCACCCAAGACAGCTCCCTGCTGTCTGCTGGGTGGAGGCTGCTGCTTTGTAGACTTGGCAGGGGTGGGGGACGAGGTAGATGGGTACCCTTGGTGATAACCAGGTAGAGGAGCTGCGACCAGCGGCTGGGTGGAGGCAGCAGCAGACTGCCGAGACAGGAAGAACTTCTCAATTCAGTGTTTACTCATTCTTGAAGTCACACTCTCAAGAGACAATCAGGAACACCGTGCTCGGTTCTGAATCGAAAGACAAAGGTGCGTTTGCATGCAATTCTGTATTTATAACGCTGTGGGGCGGAGTGCGACATGATGATAGGGCTCTAATGCGACAAGGTGATAGGGCTCTAATGCGATATCCCAATTTGTCGGATCACATTCTGACGTTCGTCAAACGTGTCAGACTGAAAGGGAATAGCATGATATAAAAGCAATGAGTGTTTATACTAACAGGATATTATAACGTTTAAACCAGTGTTTACTGTTAATTATGATGTTCATGGATATCTGCTTAAATGTAAGTGTTTATTGTGAGGAGCATCTTGATTGCTTCTGTAAATGGTCTCTGTAAGCGCTGTGAGTTTGGATAGCTTGCACTGTTTATTTGAAAAGCAAAATGCACCAAACATTAGGCTTTTATTCAAACTCACTTAATAATGGCATAAGTATGAAAACGTTTGAAGTAACACATGATAATTCATATAGGCTATTTTTCTCTAGTTTAGTATGATGTATTTAAATATTCCTTTCTAGTGATTTATAGTTATAGTATACCTGCATTTTCCCTCAAAAAAATGTAAAAGGGGGTTAAATGGGGGTTAATTTCATGCATACTGAGCTTTTTACCTTGTTAAAGACTTTAGCCCCGTTTCCACCAAAATTAGCCGGAACTATTTGTACCAGGAACTTTTTTTACAGGAACTTTTCTCCCCCCAGACCTGCAACTGTCTGCGTTTCCACCGGGATCTAAAGTACCGTGAAGATTAGGCAGATTAGTCCGGTGATGTAGGACTGCGCGCCGTCCAAGTCAGTGACGGACAGTAATCATTTTTGCGCAATACTAGCCACGTTTACAAGCACACTTTTTTTTGTCATTCCGTTTGAAAGATTTAGTGGATTGTTTACATGAGACGTTATCTAAACCGATCTGGTGTTTACATGTGATGACTTTCAGTCGCAATCATTTTGTGATATGCAGTTTGTCTGCCGCATCAAAAATGTCAACGCTGTTTTCGCCACCAGCTGGAATGTGTTAATTGTAGCCATAGCAACTCTTAACGGCCACCAGGACTAATACAGTATTATATAAGCTATTTATTTGTTGTAAAGTGTAATAATCATCTCAGAAAAAAAATAATTCTTCTGTCAGGCGCAGTTAAAGTAAAAACTGCCTGTCGGCAATATACGCTGTGCCATTATTCCAACATTATCTTCATAACTTATGAAATAAAAAGAGTTTACCCCTCAGAAAAATGAACTTTCCTCTCTTGTCAACATGAGCGCGGCGTGCGCTGTCACATCATGTAAGGTACGCACACTTAAAAGTAATCGGTCAGGTCGTTTACTTGGAGACATGGAGAAAAATGAATAACGAGTATGGATTCAAGCTGTGCTGCTTTTGCTGGTTATGTATAGGTTTACTAAAGAGGTAATTAACAACGACAGAAAAGAGCACTAGCATATTCAGAAAGCTTGTAAAGCTAGATTTAAAATGACAATGTATATTATTATCAGCTATTACGTACACTGAACGTGAGATGGCTGAGACGAACGCGCGCCATCAGACAGAGAGCAAGAATGATATTTACTGAACGTAGACCGAACCTCGCAAAAGACTTTTAAAAATGCCGGTTGAAATAAAATGCTGCGTGACCTAAACCAATCAGCATGTTCAGCGCCCAAGTCCCGCCCTCGAAAGTTCCTGAACTTTGAAAAAGTACTACCTCGCGACCAGGGCCGTTTGGAGGGGGAAATATTTACCCGAAACTTTATTTAGACCCTGGTTCCTGCGGTCAAAACACACCGAGTACCACCCCAAAGTTCCTGGTTCCTGGGTAAAGTTCCTGCGGTGGAAACGCGGCTTTTGATTCCCATGCTAAACATGGACAATGTTTAAAAAAAATAGTTGGACATTTGATGGAGTATTTTCTGTGCCAAAATACTTTTTGTTTCTTACAAGTTTCTTAAAGTTTTTTTTCCGAGTATGGGTCTGCTTGACGTCAACAAGAGCAGAATGTCCTTGTATGGGCTCTTTTTCCGGAAGAGCGAGAGATCAAATGCACGCCCATCAACACGCGTTATAGATAAACGGCACTACTAACGGAATTATTTTTTTCAGTAACGATTAATCAAACAAATTACTGTTTCTCCCATTACAACGATGTTAACGTTACTGAGAAAAAAAAGCGGCATTACTATAATTGAGCTCACTGAAGCGGTTTTCATCCGGACAGGCTCTCTGTAGGTCGGACCTGCAACGTTTTTCTTTCTCTGGTTGTGTGTGTGTGTGTGTGTGTGTGTGTGTGTGTGTGTGTGTGTGTGTGTGTGTGTGTGTGTGTGTGTGTGTGTGTGTGTGTGTGTGTGTGTGTGTGTGTGTGTGTGTGTGTGTGTGGGCGTGCATGCCATGCGTGTCAGGGGGTTGGTGGGGTGGTACACATAACTGATGATGATTGGTGGGTGGGAGACAAGGTTGTTTTTGATAGGTTGAGTTCACACACACACACACACACACACACCTCTATGACGCACAAGCATATGCACAGTGATATACAGCGATGGCAAGTAGCTTTCGCAAACTGAATGTTTATGCATTCTTATGAGAATTTTTTTTTATGTAACGTCCAACTTATGCCCAGGAAGAAAGAGTCTTTCTTGAATGGAACGTATGGAATCTGATTGGTGTCTCTCACATTGTCCCACAGCAACATTACAATAGTGTACATTAATGTACAATGTTTTTACACAGAATTTATTCTATTTAGTGTCCGATTCATTAATTTAACATATTTAATATTTGGGCCATCCAAGTTCTAAAAAAAAAAGTAACTCAGTTGTTACTTTCTCTAGTAATTAGTTACTTTTATAATGATTTAACTCAGTTACTATTTGTAAGAAGTAACTAGTAACTATAACTAATTACTTTTTTAAAGTAACGTGACCAACACTGGATTTGGGACATCATGCGAATGATATCCAATTTTACCATATTGGCCATTTTGGCTGTCGGACATTTTGAATTATGTGCTAAAATGCTGTTTTTCAGGAACGCATAAATGGATTATTACTAAACTTGGTATGGGTCATCATGATGTGCTGAAGGAGTCTGAAAAGTTTCAAAACAGCGCTACCTAGTGGAGTTTTTTTTCCAAATGCTTATAATTTTGGGTTTGTTTGGCTTATTTTCACAAGAGTCAGACTCTTGAATCGTTGCTGAGTCCAATACCAGACTTGCCAGTTTTTGGCATATGGTTTGTGCAGCATTGTATTTTAGCGCTTAAAAAAACAGTAGCTGATATCTACGAAACCAGCGTCAGAAGTTTGAAAATATAGGTCGATAGCTAAGTGTTAATGCCAAAATGTCAAAATATTGATAGTAAGGGGTAATAAAAATTCAATCAAGTCAGGTGTCAGTCATTTAAAAAAAAAGTAATATAAATGTCTATAAAGCCAAAATGAAATGAGATACTTTCACTAACATTGAAACACATGTATAGGTTTACACCGATTAAGTTGATGTGTCATCAGTACCATGCCTTTAAAGAGGGCATTTTTAATTGTTTATACTGTTATCTGAGGTCAACTTATGAAGTTTGTGTGTTTTTTACATTCAAAAACATCATAATGAATAAGTAATAGGGTATTTTCTATACTGGTTCTCTCCTAAACACTGAAAATCAGTCAGACGAATTGGGATCACTTCTGGGAGCCCCTATCAGCTTCAAGAGGAGCTCCCCATATGTGTATTCTCCACGGTAGTGCTGCCTACAGCGAGCCCATGTCTTCCCTCGGCAGAGCACGCTCTGCTCTCTCAGACGGTGTTGCTCAATAAATATAATCCTACTGTACGTTGAACGTGACCGACTAAAAGGGAAGGTCTCTTTTACGTATGGTAACCCTTGTTTCCTGAAGGAGGGAACAGAGATGTACGTCCCGTCGCCACAGTTGCTGTACCATCACTGCAGGACGAGTCGCTAGTTCGACTCCTCAGTGAAAAACAATAGTACTTTTTATTCAAAACCTACTTTTTCGAACATCTCCTAGTCTCTTTGTTCGATTTTCACCAAAATTGAATCAAATCATCTTCAGACTATGTCAACAAAATGATATGGATGTCGTGTTGATAGACAAAACCGTTTTTTTATAATGCAGCAACAAATTTAAGGCAATATGCCGCAGGGCTTTTTTCAGGCTACATCATCTTAAAATGTGTTCAGTTGCTCTGTATTGCAGCTGGTCTGACAATTGGTGTGACCCAGCCATGTTGGCATTTCTTCTCTTCTTCTTTGCACTTGGCCCTGTTATTGCTGCTTGCAGCTATATTTTATTTTATGTCCTTATGTAGAACCACATCTCAGTCCACCTGTAACTTAGAATAAGCAAGCTAGAATAAAATTAATACAAATGGAAAACAAAGACTTGTGCATTCTAACATTTGCCCCACTGTGATCATAACTTATAACTAGCAACTTAATCCTTCATTACATAAAACATGTTTTACAAATTTTAAATCAATATATTGTTTTATGTGAATGAGTAGACAGGCTGATTTTTAACATAGTTTTGAAGCAAATATTCTAGTTTACATGTTAAAAAAAAGTATGTTTTCAAAGGAGAACAAATATTCAGTATGGGTTTTATGGCCTTATTTCAGTTACTTATAAATGACAAAAGGAAAACCATGAGTAATTTTCTCAAAACTACAAACTGTTATATACATGCTGCTGACATACAGGTCCTTCTCAAAAAATTAGCATATGTGATAAAAGTGCATTATTTTCCATAATGTAATGATAAAAATTAAACTTTCATATATTTTAGATTCATTGCACACCAACTGAAATATTTCAGGTTTTTTATCATTTTAATACTGATGATTTTGGCATACAGCTCATGAAAACCCCAAATTCCAATCTCCAAATCTCAAAAAATTAGCATATCATGAAAAGGTTCTCTAAACGAGCTATTACCCTAATCATCTGAATCAACTAATTAACTCTAAACACCTGCAAAATATTCCTGAGGCTTTTAAAAACTCCCAGGCTGGTTTATTTATCAAAACCGCAATCATGGGTAAGATTGCCGACCCGACCCTGTCCAGAAGGCCATCATTGCCACCCTCAAGCGAGAGGGTAAGACACAGAAAGAAATTTCTGAACGAATAGGCTGTTCCCAGAGTGCTGTATCAAGGCACCTCTGTGGGAAGGTGTCAAAAAAAAGTGTGCCAAAAACCTCTGCACAACGAGAAGAGGTGACCGGACCCTGAGGAAGATTGTGGAGAAGGACTGATTCCAGACCTTGGGGGACCTGCGGAAGCAGTGGACTGAGTCCAGGTGTGTGCAGGAAATGGGCTACAAGTGCCGCATTCCCCAGGTCAAGCCACTTTGGGCTACAGAGAAGCAGCACTGGACTGTAACTCAGTGGTCCAAAGTACTTTTTTCGGATGAAAGCAAATTTTGAATGTCATTCGGAAATCAAGGTGCCAGAGTCTGGAGGAAGACTGGGGTGAAGGAAATGCCAAAATGCCTGAAGTCCAGTGTCAAGTACCCACAGTCAGTGATGGTCTGGGGTGCCATGTCAGCTGCTGGTGTTGGTCCACTGTGTTTTATCAAGGGCAGGGTAAATGCAGGTAGCTATCAGGAGATTTTGGAGCACTTCATGCTTCCATCTGCTGAAAAGCTTTGTAGATGAAGATTTCGTTTTTCAGCACGACCTGGCACTTGCTCACAGTGCCAAAACCACTGGTAAATGGTTAACTAACCATGGTATTACTGTACTCAATTGGCCTGCCAACTCTCCTGACCTGAACCCCATAGAGAATCTGTGGGATATTGTGAAGAGAAAGTGGAGAGACGCAAGACCCAACACTCTGGATGAGCTTAAGGCCACTATCGAAGCATCCTGGGCCTCCATAACACCTCAGCAGTGCCACAGGCTGATCGCCTCCATGCCACGCCGCATTGAAGCAGTCATTTCTGCAAAAGGATTCCCGACCAAGTATTGAGTGCATAACTGAACATAATTATTTGAAGGTTGACTTTTTTTGTATTAAAAACACTTTTCTTTTATTGGTCGGATGAAATATGCTAATTTTTGAGTCAGGAACTTTGGGTTTTCATGAGCTGTATGCCAAAATCATCAGTATTAAAACAATAAAAGACCTCAAATATTTCAGTTGGTGTGCAATGATTCTAAAATATATGAAAGTTTAATTTGTATCATTACATTAAGGAAAAAAATGAACTTTATCACAATATGCACATTTTTTGAGAAGGACCTGTATTGTAGCAGAGTTTGTGCTGAATAGAGAGTACCGTAATTCCTCAAATAAAAGCCTGTTGTCAATTAAACGCCGGGCCTCTAATAGTGGCCGGGGCGTGGTCTCCATGAACAAACAAAGGCTAGTCTCAAATTAAGGCTGGGGGGAAATGTGTGGATAATCTCCTAAATGCCTTTCATTTAATGTGCATTCAAGTTTTTCGTAATGTACAGTAAGATTGTACCTGGCTGACCGACATCACGCAACCATCCGGATGCCACGCGCCTCGTTCTTGCAAGTGCGACACACACTAATCCTATAGTAGGCTAGTCTCTTCTATAGTTAACCTAAAAACTTTGCAGGGATTGCTCTGTAAATTAAATTGAGAAAATAACTGATGCATTTATGCCATTTTAAATAGGCTACCGTGGTCTATGAGAGATGCGACTTTTGTGAAAATACAGCAGGCAGGCTACACAAATGTTGATCTTCACCTCTCGTCTTTTTTATAGGCTACGTCTTACTCTGCATTTAACTTAAAATGTTTTATTTTGTACAAGAAAACAGAATAGGCTTCAAAATAAACAATGATGAAATATTGTAAAGTGGTCATATGAACTAGGCTACACGAAAGACTGTTTAAAAACAATTTGCAAAATCAAAATGTAATATCTCAGTGAGAAGTGCGTGCAACCTATTGGAAGCGCGGATGACAAATTAGTTGGGTCAGAAAAATAACGAAATTATAGTTTTTAAGTGTAAAAAATATTTTTGCAAAGAGATATAGTAAAATAAAACGTGTTTAAAAGTGCACAACTATTGAATGAATGAATGAATGAATGAATGAATGAATGAATGAATGAATGAATGAATGAATGAATGAATGAATGAATGAATGAATGAATGAATGAATGAGGCATTTATATAGCGCTTTCATATGTACTACTGTACACCCAAAGCACTTTACACTTATGTCATGTCCACTTAACTATTCTTAAGTGGAAGGAAGCTTTTCTTCTCTCACATGCTAACAATAGCTATAGAAAGCACAGAGT
Organism: Pseudorasbora parva; assembly: GCF_024679245.1. NCBI lineage: Eukaryota > Metazoa > Chordata > Actinopteri > Cypriniformes > Gobionidae > Pseudorasbora > Pseudorasbora parva. The sequence continues at coordinate 11,618,924 of NC_090181.1, forward strand.
CATTATTGCTTTAGAAAAAATAATGAAATTAGGTATATATTTTATAAAGTAGAAAATAATATTTACAGTCTTGTTCAAAATAATAGCAGTACAATGTGACTAACCAGAATAATCAAGGTTTTTAGTATATTTTTTATTGCTACGTGGCAAACAAGTTACCAGTAGGTTCAGTAGATTCTCAGAAAACAAATGAGACCCAGCATTCATGATATGCACGCTCTTAAGGCTGTGCAATTGGGCAATTAGTTGAAAGGGGTGTGTTCAAAAAAATAGCAGTGTCTACCTTTGACTGTACAAACTCAAAACTATTTTGTACAAACATTTTTTTTTTGTATTAGCAATCCTGTGAATCACTAAACTAATATTTAGTTGTATGACCACAGTTTTTTAAAACTGCTTGACATCTGTGTGGCATGGAGTCAACCAACTTGTGGCACCTCTCAACTGTTATTCCACTCCATGATTCTTTAACAACATTCCACAATTCATTCACATTTCTTGGTAAACAGCATTTTTGATATCACCCCACAAGTTCTCAATTGGATTAAGGTCTGGAGATTGGGCTGGCCACTCGATAACATTAATTTTGTTGGTTTGGAACCAAGACTTTGCCCGTTTACTAGTGTGTTTTGGGTCATTGTCTTGTTGAAACAACCGTTTCAAGGGCATGTCCTCTTCAGCATAGGGCAACATGACCTCTTCAAGTATTTTAACATATGCAAACTGATCCATGATCCCTGGTATGCGATAAATAGGCCCAACACCATAGTAGGAGAAACATGCCCATATCATGATGCTTGCACCTCCATGCTTCACTGTCTTCACTGTGTACTGTGGCTTGAATTCAGAGTTTGGGGGTCGTCTCACAAACTGCCTGTGGCCCTTGGACCCAAAAAGAACAATTTTATCAACAATTACAATTTCCTCCATTTGTCTTTAGGCCAGTTGATGTGTTCTTTGGCAAATTGTAACCTCTTCTGCACATGCCTTTTTTTTAACAGACGGACTTTGCGGGGGATTCTTGAAAATAGATTAGCTTCACACAGACGTCTTCTAACTGTCACAGTACTTACAGCTAACTCCAGACTGTCTTTGATCATCCTGGAGGTGATCATTGGCTGAGCCTTTGCCATTCTGGTTATTCTTCTATCCATTTTGATGGTTGTCTTCCGTTTTCTTCCACGTCTCTCTGGTTTTGCTCTCCATTTTAAGGCATTGGAGATCATTTTAGCTGAACAGCCTATCATTTTTTGCACCTCTTTATAGGTTTTCCCCTCTCTAATCAACTTTTTAATCAAAGTACGCTGTTCTTCTGAACAATGTCTTGAACGACTCATTTTCCTCAGCTTTCAAATGCATGTTCAACAAGTGTTGGCTTCATCCTTAAATAGGGGCCACCTGATTCACACCTGTTTCTTCACAAAATTGATGACCTCAGTGAATGCCACACTGCTATTTTTTTGAACACACCACTTTCAACTAATTGCCCAATTGCACAGCCTTAAGAGCGTGCATATCATGAATGCTGGGTCTCATTTGTTTTCTGAGAATCTACTGAGCCTACTGGTAACTTGTTTGCCACGTAGCAATAAAAAATATACTAAAAACCTTGATTATTCTGGTTAGTCACATTGTACTGCTATTATTTTGAACAAGACTGTATGTAAAGAGATATATATTAAAATAAAAAGTGTTTAAAAGTACACAGCTCTTAACTGGAAGGAAGCTTTTTTTTTCTCACGTACAACCAATATAAAAAAGCATGGGTTAGTCAGGTTAGTAGGCTAAAATAACCTCACGTGCAACCTATATAAACATATGTTAAAACTCCTCAAGGGCCCAGAAAACATCAGGGTTCAGAGGGTTAAAAAAAAAATTTAATGGAAAAAAACAAAACAGCAAATGTTGCTATCGATATCAAATTACTTTTAATAACAATCGTATATGAATAAATATTAATTAAAACTTACTCAAAGTGATGTTAGATCCAGTGAATATATCTGGACTTCCATTGGAAACCACCTTTGAAATTGTCCTGACATCTAAATAGAAACACATTTAGGACGTGACTGAAAACCCTTTAAAAGGTTTTAAAGTCTTTGTAAATAAGTGGGGGAAATCACATTACCTGTGCAGTATCCTGAACACCAGATTAATGGATTCACAAGTTCATAGACGTAGTAATTGTCTGGGCACGCTTTCACTCTGATGGGGTTTAACTTATAATCACAGCGGCCAATCCAATGATAACTACCGCAGACTTCACGGATCACCACTCCATCCTCTATCTGAGGGTGAGGATCACTGAGAGACAGACTGATTACTGTGTTACAGCTGAAAGAACTGACACAGGTCTCTTGCATCCGGATGTCCATTCCATGGTAGAAAAGCCGGTACCAGCCATTCCAGGAGAAAGAGTCGTCACAAACGTAATTTCCACTTTCATTATTAGCTCTCCAGGGACGGTCCAGGGGTTCATAATTGTAGCAGGGATCACTGTTGATGCTTTGGAAAACAACTGACATGGACAAAAGAGAGCTTTGTAAAATACAGTTGAAATATTATATTTTCATATAAGACAATTAGGGTTTACCCCTGACTACAGCCTGAGATGTTCCAGCACCCCGTGACCTTGTATTAGAAAAGCAGTTTGGAGAATGGATGGATATTTTAGTTTTATATAATTTTATGATTTTGAGCAATTATATTCTAACCAGTGGTGTGTGGTAACGCCCAAAAATGGGACAAGTAGCAGTCTGTAAATTCACAGCCCTGAAAAATGGGCAACACATTGAATAATAATAATAAATAATAAAATAAATAAATAAATAAAAAACCTTGGAGTGACATTTATTATTTCCTTTGTGCGCTCTGAAGCTGCTAAAAGCTGTGCAAATAATCAAGCCTCTTCTGAGAAATAAAGTAGTTCAAAAGTTAAGATTTAAAGACCTGTTACAAATAATAGAGCTAGGGAAATGTTCGAAATGGGTAAGTGTGAGAAGACAACAAAGTAACCAACAGAATGACTGATGGACTGCAAACTAGAGGTCTTGGGTTGGGTTGGGCCTCGGGTCTTGGGTAGGGTGACCAGATGCCCCGAAAAATTCAGGACAGTCCCGAAATCAAAACTGTTGTCCCGAATCTTGAATCTGGCTCAAATTGTCCAGAAAATTATACTAAAGCAAAACCTTGAGTAGTTATTGTCTGATAAACATTAAAAACTGTCTGCGGAGGTTGAGTTGTCCTGCAACCAGCCCCTGCTGGCTGCAGCATCTTTTTTCTTAGTTATATAAAAAATACGGTAGGCGGCAAGGCCCGAATTTAGGTGTGGATTCATATGCTAATTTTCATTAATTCCGTTGGCATGGCTGTTGTCCTGGCACACTCTGCTAAAAAGCAAAAACGTGTCTGCAGGTACTGTAATTAATGTATGCACAAAGACAATCTGACCTTTTTGTCTTCTTTTTGTTTTAATCCTTGATGAAGAGAGAGAGCAAGTTGCTGCAGCCGCGAGGAGGCCGGTGATCCACGCGTAAATGAGTGAATGATTGTTCGCGGCATAGTGTACAAAAAAATACTTCACTACACAATTATTTCATTTTTTTCGTTTAAGCTTATTAGCGTTAGGCTATACAGAAAGGTCTGATTCACGCACTGTTACTTACAACAGTCATTGTTTTGTGTTTTTTTAACATGGACATTTGAGTTCAGGATTTTAATATTGTTGTTTTTTTGTGGCAGACTAAAGACTAATGACAGACTATTAATCTTTGAATAGAAATATGTTTGGTTCAGGTTTGAAATTCATTATCTTTTATTATAGGCTACGCAGTGTAATATCATAGAAGCCCCCCATCCCGTCACCACAGATCACCCACCCTAGACTTGGGCCCTCCGTGCAGACCTCTACTGCAAACCACTGATTCTAACTGACTAAAACAACCTTAATTTAATAAATAAATAAATAAATTAAAAAAATAAAAAAAAAAAAAAAAAATATATATATATATATATATATATATATATATATATATATATATATATATATATATATATATATATGCATGTAAAATTATCTAATAAATACTACAATTATTCTTCATACATCAAAAATCTTATAAAACAATAAATAAAAAGGTTAAAAGAGTTAAGACCCATTCACACCAAGGATTATAACTATAACATTTTAATAATCATCTGATAAATGCTAAATGGACTGCATTTATATAGCGCTTTCAACAGATGCAACATCTGTTCCATCAAAGTGCTTTACATATTGCCTTATTTTCACCCATTTATTCACTCATTTATACACCAATGGCAATATCAGCCATGCAAGGCGCCATCCAGCTCGTCGAGAGCAGCTTGCTCATGGACACCTTGACACTTGGTCAGGTGGAACCGGGGATGGAACCACCAACCTTCTGGTTTGTAGACCAGCTGAACCACTGAGCCACTGCCACCCATAAATGATAAATGATAAAAGATAAAACCATTGATGGCAAATCAGAATCCATATGGTTTTAAAGAGCAGATTAACTGCAGAATACGTTTATAATAAACACAACAATATCGTGTTGGATGCTAATATAGTTTTCTTTATAGTTATTGCTCTTGGTGTGAACGGGCCTTTAATATTTCACCTGCACAGTATGTAGGCATGGGGGCTGATACGTTGGGTTTGACAAATTCATAGACGTAATAATCTCCTGGACAGGCTTTGACTTGAATGGTCATGGATCTGTTGCTGCCACACTCGTCGTTCCAGAATGTTATGACATCGCGGGTCACCACTCCATCCTCAGGTTTTGGATGAGAACATTGGAGATACAGTCCAGTTTCACCACCACATGCTTTACTCACACACCCCTCCGGCATCTGGGCACTTTCTCCATTCAAAAACAGCCGATACCAGCCATTCCATTCAACAAGGGTATCATCATATCCACTGTTCTCATATGAGTTTTGCCGTAAATCTCTCCAATGTTCATCAAGAGTGTTATAATCATTGCATGGATTAGAGATGGAAGTTTTAAGCTCTGAGTAAATAAAGAAAAAAAGACAGTGATGAACAAGTGAATAAGTGACAAATGAGTAATGAATAAGTGGCAAAAACCGAGAGTACATTAAAGCTAAACCTTTAACATCTGTGTATGACAGTGAAGATATTGAGATGGTAGACTGATAGATTAAATAAACTGACTACAACCAATGTATCCTTTATACTAATACAAAAAAGGTTACCACTAAGATTTCTATCTTTTAACAAAAAGTGTCTATTTTTTATTTTTATATATATAGTGTGGTTCCCCGGTGTATTTTTCAATGTATATCTGTGGTGAAAAAATGGAAATACAAATGTGTTTTTTTCACCTCGAACCAAAACGATATCAATCAGTAAATTTATGATAATATGCTGCGGTAAAGTGTATATTATTCTGCATCAGTTTTTCAGACTGAGCATGTCTGTTCTTTCCTTGAAGGCTCCGAAATAGGCTACTCCAAGCAAAATCAAAAATTGAACTCATGTGATGTAATTTCGAACAAAATCAGGCCGAAAACAAAGTTCAACATACAAAGTTTGTTTTGGGAGTTTGGAACAGCTTGCCAAAGTGAACTTTCTGGAAAAGTTTGCTCCAGCTGGTAAACGCTTTTGAACTCCCATTGGTCTGTGGGGATTATGTAATAAATATGTGTACAATGAGGCTCCTCCACCTTCTTTCACGTGGAAACCTTTTTTATTATTAATGTGGTGAAACATGACTTTACTGGAGTGCCTTATAACTTGTGCAAACATAACCACGTTGTGCAGGAACAGGCTGAAGACTTAGGCCTAGTCAACACGAACATGGGTATTTTTATAAACTGAGTTTCTCCCTCCTCCCTTTATAAAAAAAATATAAAGCAATATAAAGCATTTACTCGGCGCAGTAAAAAGTCCCGTCTGAATAATCCTCCCTTACATCTCCGCCAGGGGGAGAGGGAGATGTGAGGGAGGATTTTTCAGCCGTGCGTCAGAGAGATTAAGTGCACGCACTCAGACAAGAGAGGTATGTATCAACTCGTCTTAGTTAAGGGAATAACATAGTTTAATATGAAAAAGTGGTGAAGTATCCCTTTAATGTCCGAGAGGCCCATGTCTGCTCAATGCACTTTAAGCACTATCACTTCATGCTGATTGTAGGGTAGGACATTTTGTTATACTGGTTGAAAATCTCTTTTTGCATCCTGATAGCAATCAATAATAGAAGTGGTCTAAATAATAAAACATATTACATACATATATCTTCTCTGGAGGTCTCAGGACTAAAAAATGTTCATCCAATATTTGCATTCAGCATTTTACCATTACAAGATGGCAACCTGTGACATTCTACCTGGAGCTGTTCATGTCCTCAGACTCTCTGGATTTATGTGTTTCTATGTCAACAATCCACGCCAAAATGAATCTGCAGCAGTCAGATGGTACAACAGCTCTGGAAGAAGTTCACGTTCATTATTATTGTACTGTTATGTGCTTAGAGACATGATGATGGTGATTTAACACTGTCTCTCATCTCATGAAGCTTTGCAAACTCTGTGTTCTCTATGCGTTCATGTGTTTCGAAGGAGGCGTGGCTTTGGCAAACAATCTGAAGAGAGGATGGGATCTCACGCTTTACCCTAACCCTAACCTTAACCCTAGCTTGCTGTTACTAACCACTCTGAAAATTGCCTAGTCTACCTTTAATGTGGAAACTAATGAAAATAATCAAATAGTAATCTATTGTATGCTCTGTAGAGAACCAACTTATTCATTCTGAATTGTGAATTTAAAAAAATATATAATTAAGAATTATAGAATTTTGACCTGTTTTATTAAAAAAAATGTCTACTGTATCATAACAATGTGTACGATTGTTTTAGAATCAAAACATGGCACAGTCAACATATGAATTATTCTAACACTAATAATCAAATTTTTTAATAGAAAGCAAAGGATGGAAACAGGAAGAAGGGAGGGTAAAAAATGAAAGAATCATTGTACCTGATATCTTTCCACTGGTTACTTCACCTAAATAAACGATATAAGCAGAATGATTTAATAATATAAATTAAAAAAAAGATTTAGTCAGTTCACAGATGTATTGTAAAACACTCACCATTAATCAGCAGCAGCAGTGAGACACACAGTGAGATCAGTAACCTCATTGTGATGAACAGCACCTGCACACACACAGAACATAGTACTGTACACTGTAAAATACAGCCAAATTCTGACAGTAACACACTGTTTTTCCATTAAAACCGTAATGTCCTGTGGGCAATAAGTTGCATGGTAAGCAACTGTGATTCATATACATTATACTATAATCTAGCCTAGATTACAGAAACATAAACAACATAAATAATCTAGCCTAGATAAACAGAAACACAAACAACACGCGCACTATTTTGATACTATCGAGAGACTAACAAACCCACGAGTCACACTCCTAGTGAAATGCTCTCAGACAGTAAATGCTGTGAGTTTGCTTCCTACTTCTCTGAGAAAATCAATAATATCAGAAAAGGTGATCAGCACATCCTCAAGTGGCTCTGGGGTCAGTCAGATCAGACCAAAACCTCGGAAAATTACTATGTCAGATTTCGAAGCAAACAGCAAAGAAACGGTAGAGCATCTTAAAACATTAACCTGCGCCCTTGACACACTCCCCACTTCTTTTTTCAAAAGTGTGTTTAACTGTTTAGAAGCAGATCTCCTAGAAGTTGTAAACTCCTCACTTCTCTATGGGACTTTGGGACTGTGTGTGTGTGTGTGTGTGTGTGTGTGTGTGTGTGTGTGTGTGTGTGTGTGTGTGTGTGTGTGTGTGTGTGTGTGTGTGTGTGTGTGTGTGTGTGTGTGTGTGTGTGTGTGTGTGTAAAATATCGTATCCAGGACAGTACTAAATAAGAAATAATGCATTTTGTATGATCTCTCTTATTTTGTTAAAATTATTCACATTTTCACAGATTCTGCATGCGGTTCACATACTTGTTCTTGCTACTGTGTGTGTGTATACAGTATATGCATGTGTGCTTTTGTTGAGTATCATATTTATTTAGGGGTGAAAATTTAGGGGTGTAACGAGTCATTAATTTTCTCGATGCATTGATTACAAATCCTGACGATGCGTATGCATCGATCTTGAAACATCTATTTTGAATCGTGAATCGTTAATTTCAGCCGATACTCGATGTAAAATGCTAAGAATCGGATGAATCGCTATTCAATAATGATTCAGTGCTTTAAAATAAACGTCTGATTATATCTACTACATGCATGAATTAATAGAGACGTTGTGCTGCGTCATCTGCGCTCTCACAGTTCTTCCTCGTAGACATGCTGTGCACTCATAACCGCCTTCACTGGACTGCACTCGCGCTCTGTCCATAGCTCAGTATATAAAATAAAATACTGAAGTTTTATGGGAATGGGCCTTACCTGAACATTTGAAATACAACCCCGCTTATTCAAGACGCAAATTTATTGCATGGACGGAGCAAAAACATTTGTAAGTGTCTAAAATACATACGCACAGTTCTGATGAATGATACATGAAATTTAACTAAATGTCGTTTGACTGAATATACGAAGCATGTGAAACTACTGAAGTAACTACAACATTAACAACACTGAAATAAGAGCGGGCAGTTTACCTATTAACCAGAGGCGCATTAAAGTTGCATCCAATACTATAGCAACAGTAGACACTGGCGCGTTTACTTTCAGGATCATCATAAGGAAAATGATCTGTATAAAGAGAACAAAGAAGGCTTTTCTTTCTATTCTGTGAAAAAAAGTTAGTTTAGGATTAGCTGAAAAAGGGCCTGCTATTTCCTCTCCATGGAAACATTGCATGTTTAATGCCTGGAACACTTTAATAAGGTTATGTACAGTAACAAATGTACTGCTCATGGTTAGTTCATGTTAGTCAATACATTAACTAATGGTAACTAATGAAAGATTATTGTGTACAATTATTATTATTATTATTATTTTTTTGGTAACACTTTACAAGTTACTAGTTGTTTCACTTGTCAATGCAACATGAACTAACCATGAACAATACCTCTGTTCAGAATTAGTTTATCTTTTGTTAACATTAGTTAATAAAAGTCCAGCTGTTCATTGTTTGTTCATATGTGAATTAATTAATGTTACCAAGATTTTAGTAATACATTAGTAAATGGTAAAATTAATATTAACAAAGATAAATAAATGCTTTAAAATTGCAGTTCATTATTAGTTCATGTTAACTAAATGGACCTTATTGTAAAGTGTTATCGGGGTTGTTGCCCACTCTCTGACCTCTGAAGGCCACTGTGTAATTCACACTCTGCCTAAGACACATTAGGGGAAGCATTTTAATAATCCTATGAATGCATATAAGAAAATGCATAATCGAATTGAATTAATCGAGTCGTATCGAATTTTAATGTAAATCGTCTCGATTTGAATCGTTCTGAATTGGCAGAAATTGTTCTTGAATCGAATCGAAACATATGAATTGTGAAACGAATCGATTCGCTGCCTACCCAAAGATTCACAGCCTTAATATTTATACATCAGGCTTTTATGGCTTATATATGCAATTCATTGCAAATCAATGATAACAGAGATGGACAAATAAATGTTCCCCAAAACCCCAAAATGTTCCCTGTCATATTTGACATTTAAAAGTAGATTGTGTTCAACAGGTTTTTCAGCAAAGTTTTGATCCTATTGAAAATTAATAGGCCCTAGAAATAAGGCTATAATTGCTACAGATCCCCCATGTCATCACTACATTTCCCATCATTCTCCCTGCCCCTCACCTGCATGAAATTCATAATCACTCGCCTTGTTTGCACATTCAGCATGCCACTACTTAAGCACACACCTCAGCTTAGTCAGTTGTCGGTCTCGTTTGTGTGAAGTGACACTTACCATACTCTCCAGACGATGTTCCAAGTGACCAAACTGTGTGCAGCCTGAGTTTACCTCCAGCGATTTCCCTTTTCCAGACTTTCTGAGTGTTCCAGATATTTGCAACGAGGTGTGTGCTTCTGAGTCCTCTCCATCCATGCTCTTCCTTGATTCTAAAGATTAGACTGCTTATTACTTTCCTAACTCCAGTTTGCTGGATTCTCATTACTTACCTGCATTCGTCTGATTTACTTGTGTTGTCAATAAATCACCCATGCACTGCATTCTCTCTGTCTCCAAGTATGCTTCCGTAACAGAAGACCAGACCAACAGACCAGAGTGCGATGTGAATGTTCCTCATTCCACAGGACTCAGCAGATCTGCTTCTCTCCATCTCCCAGGACCACCACCCCATCAATGAATATATATCAAGGAGTTCCTCTGACTTGCAGTCCAGGTGCCCTGGAACAATGGGACCCTCAAGATAATTATTTGGAGTAGTTTAGTTGATTTAGTTGAAAAATCGTCAGGCGATTACCAGCAAATGCCACCACATGTTCTTGCTCATTGATTACATTCTGTGGGTGTGTGGAGTGTCCTACACAGTTGAGGAAGCAGGATCAGACTCTCCTTTCATCCATATTTCCCAACTTTGTGGTTCAGTCCAAGGAAAAGAACCCTCAGCCATGTTACCAGTCTTCCCTTGGGCAAGGAAAAAGGTTTCAAAGAGCACAGACCTACAGGCAAAGCTTACAGACCCGCCTATCATAGCCGTCAAGACGTCCCATTTTATTTAATTTTTTTGTTTGTTTTCAGGTCCAGAATCTGACCTGGTGAAGAAACACTAGCTTAAAGACTTATTTTTTCTGATCCGCCTTCTGTTTCCAGTCCAGTGAGGGTTCCAGCCCGCAACAAGTGTCCGGTGAGGGCTCCAGCCTGCCCCGAGAGTCCCGAGGGGACAACATCCGCCACCCCGAGAGTCCCGAGGGGATGACTTCCGCTGCCCAGAGTGTCCGGAGGGGACTCTGTTTCCTGTCCAAAGACCAGTGAAGACACCAGACACTGCCAGAGTGTCCTGGACTGCCACCCAGCCTCCCTCTCTCACCTCCTTTCACCTTTAATCTTTCAGCCCTTCACCCGCCATTGCCTGTCAACCCTTTCGTTCACCTTCAGTCTACCATCACAGAGGTGTGTTCGTCATGGGTGATAAACATGAGAATCCCCAGAGACATCATGGCTGGTGGATCTATGGTTTCTGCCTCCATGACCAGGGTTACACCTCAGCCTGTCAAGCCATTAGCACTACACTGGCTCTTACCTCCCTCAGCTCCACCGTGCCTCAGCAGTCCAACAGCTACGCCGGGTCATTTGTCAACCCACCCTCGCCTTGGGACTCGCCGTTGGGATTCTCACGCTCTCCAGCTCCATCTTGGGCCTCAGTCACTCCAGCTCCACCGTGGCTTTCTGGATCCCCATCGGCGCCTCGTGGGCATAGCCAAGCCCTGTCGGATCTTCTGTGTTGCTATGGCTTCTCAGCTCTGCAGCAACACCTTGGCCTCCTGCTCCGCCTCCATCAGTTGGCCCCCTGACTCATCGGCCCTGTCTCCTCCATGGTTCTTTCCTCCGTCAACTCCACACTGGTCCCTCCTGTGTCATCTGTCTACCCTTCACCTGAGCCCCCTCCCTCCCGCTGCAGTTGGTCTATCTACGGCATGATTACTGTTACAGATCCACCATGTCATCACTACATTTCCCATCATCCTCCCTGACCTTCACCTGCATGCAATCCATAATCACTCACACCTGCATCTTGTTTACACATTCAGCACACCACTACTTCAGCATGCATCTCACCTCAGTCAGTTGTCTGTCTCGTCTGTTTGAAATTACACTTACCGTACACTCCAGTCGATGTTCCAAGTGACCAAACTGTGTGCAGCCTGAGTTTACCTCCAGCGATGTCCCTTCTCCAGACTTTCTGAGTTTACCAGGTACTTTCAATGAGGTGTGTGCTTCTGGACTGATTCTTTTCCATCCACGCTCCCCCGTGATTATAAGATTCAGTTGAAGATTGGACTGCTTATTCCCTTCCTCACTCCAACTGTTTGCAAGATTCATTACTTGCATGCATTCATCTGATTTATAGTGTTGTCAATAAATCATCCTTGCACTGCGTTTTCTGTCTCTGAGTGTAATTCCGTAACAGTATATTCATAAATAGGCATTATGAATAATTATTTCCCTGTAGTAAGGTCAATGACAAGGATTTTCAACTGGCCAATTTTAAAATACAAAAAAAGATCTATTGCAATTGTTCAAACATTAAAAAAGTTATGTACACTAAATTCATATTAATTTCAAAGTTAGTGATTTTACTGTTTGTTTTTTTTTCATCGAGATTAATTGGCTGTGGCCTTAAATGTCATGCAGTGCGACTGTAATTTATCTTAAAATGTATTTATTTCCTTAACATTCTTTACTTCTAATTTCTTTTCAATTCTGAACAAGTTCTCAGTAATTAAAGTGTTTTTAAGCTCTTAAACTCCGGGACCACTTTTGGGGGGATTTGGCCTACCCAAATTGAAAAGCTTCCCATACACACATACAGTGGTCTAAGTTCAAAATGTTGGTGTCATTTTACAGGAAATCCTGTAAATTTACATAAAACACTGCTAAAATTGATAAACATTTAAATATATGTTGTCTAAGCTGTAATCCCCCCCAAAAAAGTAGGGGATTTTTGTTTTATATTCATTTTTTAAAGTGTGTAACTCAGGACCTGTGAGGTCAAGGACCATGTAGACAGTTTGGTTTCTACTACATTCCAGAAAATAGTGGAAAAAAGAAGTTTGTCTGTGTCATGTTGTATGCAAGATTTATTCAAATGGATCTGAAGGGATGACCCCCCCTTTCCCCCGCTTTTCCCTCCCTCCCCCTCCTCTGCTACCCCCTCCACCACACCTCCCCTCATTATATACAGTGATATAAATGCAATATCCCAGTGTCATTAAATTAATCATATATGCTGGAAACAGCCCAAACTGTCTGCAGGGTGCTAGAGCACACAGGCCCTGAGCTACACACTTTCAAAAATGAATTTATAAAAAATAAATAAATCAAAAAGCACCTCTTTTTTGGGGGGGGGGGTTATAACAGCTTAGACAACCTATACTTACATGTTTCTAACTTCTAAGGGATTCCTGTAAAATTACACCAACATTTTGAACATAGACCACTGTATGTGTGTATGGGAGGCTTTTCAATTTGGGTTGGCCAAATCCAGGCGGAAATGGTACCAGTAATTTAGTGTAAATTAATTACTATGTCTAAAACAAATGCCAAAGTGATGCATATCTCTTTCAAATGGTAACACATATGAGGTCATAGCTCCTCCACATACATTTAAAATTAAAAGTATATACATGACGATGTCATTCTGGACCCTGTACAGGGTCCACAGAGTTTTAGTGGCTAAACAAAGTATTAGCATTTCTTTTGAGTTTTTGCAAATGATCTCCTCACATTTTTGTATTTTAATTTCATCAGAGCTGCCTTCTTAAATGTAGTTAACAGACTTATTGTTCTTGTAAATTGCATAAAACAGATAAACATGTTAAAAAAAATACCAATCACTTAAGCATTCTGTATCAGTGATTCCTATTTCAGCCACAAAAAATATATATTTTATTTTTTAATTTTATAGGTTTTGCTATTATTGGTCGGACTACGAGTGGTCGCTCCAAATGACATGCAGATCTCTAATATTATTAAAAATATACTTAAAGAGATCAATAAACAATATATTTAATACAAAAAAAAACTATTTTATTAATTTCACAGAATTGAATCTCTGCAAGTCAGAGGAACTCCTTGATATATATTCTCTCTCTCTCTCTCTCTCTCTCTCTCTCTCTCTCTCTCTCTCTCTCTCTCTCTCTCTCTCTCTCTCTCTCTCTCTCTCTCTCTCTCTCTCTCTCTCTCTCTCTCTCTCTCTGTCTCTTTCTCTCTCTCTCTGTCTCTCTCTCTCTCTCTCTCTCTCTCTCTCTCTCTCTCTCTCTCTCTCTCTCTGTATATATATATATATATATATATATATATATATAGATTACCTGTTCAATTTCTCATTAATGCAATTATCTAATCAACCAATCACATGGCAGTTTCTTTAATGCATTTAGGGGTGTGGTCCTGGTCAAGACAATCTCCTGAACTCCAAACTGAATGTCAGAATGTGAAAGAAAGGTGATTTAAGCAATTTTGAGCGTGGCATGGTTGTTGGTGCCAGACAGTATTTCACAATCTGCTCAGTTACTGGGATTTTCACGCACAACCATTTCTAGGGTTTACAAAGAATGGTGTGAAAAGGGAAAAACATCCAGTATGCAGCAGTCCTGTGGGCAAAAATGCCTTGTTGATGCTAGAGGTCAGAGGAGAATGGGCCGACTGATTCAAGCTGATAGAAGAGCAACTTTGACTGAAATAACCACTTGTTAAAACCGAGGTATGCAGCAAAGCATTTGCAAAGCCACAACATGCAAAACCTTGAGGCGGATGGGCTACAACAACAGAAGACCCCACCGGGTACCACTCATCTACACTACAAATAGGAAAAAGAGGCTACAGTTTGCACAAGCGCACCAAAATTGGACAGTTGAAGACTGGAAAAATTGAGACATTCAGACGGTAGAGTCAGAATTTGGTGTAAACAGAATGAGAACATGGATCCATCATGCCTTTTTTTGCCACTGTGCAGGCTGCTGGTGGTGGTGTAATGGTGTGGGGGATGTTTTCTTGGCACACTTTAGGCCCCTTAGTGCCAATTGGGCATCGTTTAAATGCCACGGCCTACCTGAGCATTGTTTCTGACAATCCCTTTATGACCACCATGTACCTATCTTCTAAAGGCTACTTCCTGCAGGATAATGCACCATGTCAGAAAGCTCGAATCATTAAAAAAAAATAGTTTCCTTAACATGACGAGTTCACTATACTAAAACGGACCCCACAGTCACCAGATTCTCAACCCAATAGAGCATCTTTGGGATGTGGTCGAACGGGAGCTTCGTGCCCTGGATGTGCATCCCACAAATCTCCATCAACTGCAAGATGCTATCCTATCAATATGGGCCAACATTTCTAAAGAATGCTTTCATCACCTTGTTGAATCAATGCCACTTTGAATTAAGGCAGTTCTAAAGGCGAAAGAAGGTCAATATATATATTGTAAACAAAGGAAAAAATAATTTAACTTGACAACGGAGATGATGGAAAAATAATCATTTTGATCAGAACCATGTATAATCATGTAATAATGCCTTGTCGTGAACAGTTTAACTGCACATTTGTGACCCTGGAGCACAAAACCATTTATAAGTCTCACGGGTATATTTGTGGCAATAGCCAACAGTGGGCCAAAATTATCTATTTTTCTTTTATGCCAAAAATCATTAGGATATTATGGATAATGGCGGCGCCATTTTGTTTGCTTTCTAGGTTGATGACGTAGAATGGTTGAACTCCTCAATCAGCTGGCGTTACCCTTAGCTATTGTTTTGTTACCCGAAGCAAACAAAATGGCGCCGCCCATGGTCCAAATATAAAATCGATTTTTTAAATAATGTAGATCTTTCATGGGTTTTCTACTACATAATTCAGTAAGAGACATCATTTATGTTATATTAAGCCATACAAGTCTCAACACCAGGGGATCCCTTTAAGTATAGATTAAGTTCCATGAAGATATTTAGTCAATTTCCTATTGTAAGTATATAAGAAATGTATTATTAACAGCAATATGCATTGCTAAGGACTTAATTTGGACAACTTCAAAGGCAGGGGACCAGGGTCACACTTGTGGCCTTCTTGTGAAGAAACTTTTTTAGGAAGATTTTTTAACACACCTTCCTATTCTCCTGGCAAGATACTCTGCTCTTGCTGCAGGATCAGAGTTAACACGCTGCGTTGTTGCCTATGGCGGGGTTTTTTTTCTTTGCTTGGCAGTGGCATCTGTTAAAATAGACGTAAATAGTTATAAATAAATGCATAATTACTCAAATGAAATGAATACTCTAAATCATATTATTTCTTTATTTCTCATAGTGTACAAAGATTAAAAATAAACAGTCTGAAATGTTTGTAAATGACCCAAATTGGATAAAATCTATTCCAAATAATACTAAAATTAATAATTAATACAATTATTTTACATATATAAACCATCAATTGAATATAAAAGCACAAAAACTGCCAATCTAGTACATAACCTATCATGGAAAACACTCTGCAGGGGTCGCACCACATGATATTTTTAAATACACTCAAAATGTACAGGCATAGAGTTGTCCACCTAAACAAAACAAGATAGATTTCCACAAAAAGTCACTTGATTTCTAAAAATAACTTAATACTCATTGTTTTGTTTTTTTAGGTTGCACAGCATAACATCAAAATGTGCTTACTACATACCAGCCATTAAAAACGTTTTTTTTTTTTCTTAAAATTTGAGAGGAAAATTGGCAGATTGGTATATGATGCAACTTTCTATCTTTAATTGGATTTTTCAACAATATTTCGTAAAATTGACATAATTGGACAATGATTGTTTTTATATTATGAAATAAATAAACAAATGCTTTGCAATTTTGTGCAGGATTACAAAACACTTAATTTGAAAATATTTAGAGTAATTTAAAAGATGTTTCCAAAACAGAAGATATGGCCAGACAGTCACACCACATATTTTGACACTTTAAATAACAGAATAATTACAAATAACTAATGTTTTTTGAAAAATGAAAGTGAGTACATGGGGGAGGTACTACATATATGGTATCTTTTTATGCATTTAAACCAGTTTTTAACTGGAAAAAAATGCAGTCGGAAAAAAAATGTAGCTGTCACATCATTGACCCAGTAACAAACAAATAGGAACTGTCACAGTAATATTTGTTTACATTTAATAAGCAACATTATAAGTTAGAAAATAAAATCTTATTTCAGAAGGCTTATTTCAAATCTTTTTATTTTTAATCACAAGGGTGTCCCCCTTTAGGGTGTGGCCACACCCACCAGTGTCCTATTGCATCAAACTAAATTATTTTATCTTTCATTAAAGACCATTATCATGCTCTGAACGTATAAACCCATTGAGCACAGTACAATCAAAATTAAACGGCCCACTGTATCTGCATTCCTCCTATTAACACAAAGAACGTCCCACTTTTTATATTTTTATTTATGCATTTCATTGCTCTGAAGTGTCAATAGTGCTAAATATTGACATACCGCGAAATACACAATATAGCAAAATCTCTAATGATTGACATTGTAACGTAGTAACAATACATATAATCATACTGCCTAGCCCTATGAGTTTGACTTTGTATTCTTTTCTGCATGTTTTCTTTCTCACAAAAATGTATCTTTCACAGAAATGTTCTGCATGTGTTTATTTTTACAGTAAATGGCTGTAAAGTAATTTAACAGTATTAAGACCATAGAATCGTAGTATGCTGGCATCTCTTTTGGCAAGATTTTACTGTAAAATAAAAAAATACTACAACAATGCTGTATTTCATTTTTACGGTAATACACTGCAAAACAATTTCCTAGTATTCATACACTGTCAAAAAATGTATGTGTTATCTACTTTAAAAAATGATAACAATATTAAACACTATTTTTGCGTAGTTTTCAAGGCTTGATTTCTTTAATGAAATCTACCTGAATAAATCATGTAAAACTTCCAAAATTGTTCATTCCTATGAATGAATTAGATATTGTTAGTGAAATGCACTTGTTTATTTTAAGTTGACTCTGAAAATTATGATTTTAAGTAAATAGATATTGTTTTTAAATTTGAGTCATGTTATACATTTAGAAGACTCTATAGTAGAAACAAACTTGTTACTGCACTTACAAATAGCAAAACTTATTTCTCATGGAACAAAGCAACATGCTTTATAGTATTAGTACATGCAGTTATCCGCAACCTAACCAATAACTCTACTCGTCTGCACAATGGTAACAATTAATAACAGAAAGCCTTTCAAATGTCAATCATAACAGAAAATAACTTTACTTTTAATTTCTAGCTAGGTTTAAAGCATGCTGGGAAGTAAAAATCAAGGCAAATGGTGTCGTAAAAAAATTAATAATAAAATAAATATGTACCCTTCTTTCCTTGAGTTTATCAGCTTAATCGGTTCCTCAATTCCAGCCTCTTTTTAATTATCACCTTTTTTTTCAAATCAAAACTTTTTTTTGTGAGAATTATAGTAGATTTTTGGTATATCTGCTGCATTTTATGCTATATTTACTTTGCTATATTTTATGTTTTCTTTATTGTGCACATTTGACATCATGGTGTTAAGATATTTATATAAAATGAACATTCTAAAAAAAACATTGAAAATTTTTAAAAACAAAAAAACAAAACAATGATTTAAAGAGTCATTCGAGTCCAATTTGATCAAATGAAGAGAAGTAACTTTACCTGAGCTCAGATGCTGCTGTCAGCAAACTCTGTATGTCGAACTGCAGCTCTCACAATCTTATCAGTGCCTTTAGTAACTGTGGGCGTATCGTTACTGAAACCAGAAGTTTTTCATTTGTCAAGTGTGACTGAAATATTTGTTATTTGATTGTTGATATTTGTATATTTTACTGATTTTCCCTTGTATTTACCTGCATTCAGAAAGACATTCACTGAGTCACTGCTTGAATATCCTAGGTGTGCATGTAGATGGAATGATGACCAAATGAAAGTTGAAAGGGTGGATTCTTGAAAATATCTTTTTGAGTGGTTTGTAATCATGTTATTAATCAATATTTATTTCTAAATATTAAATGATTTGAATTACTTTTTCTATCCTATGAGATTTAATAAAATTACATCCTTTCAGTGGAACAGGACCCAACACATGTTAAATCACATATTTACTCTTCTAGCTGACCATGATAGCCTAGTCTGGTACTGGTGCCGCTCAGGCCTGTCTCCTATGTGACCAATTCAGAGTTTACTTTACTTTTCATCTTCAATCACTATAAATACACATATTGCTTAAACCTCTTACTGAGAGAAAGTACATCTTATCAGTATGTTTTGGGGATGTTTCCTGATCAGAGCTAGAGCTCGACCAACCTTGAAGAAGCTGTGTATTTGTGTATGTGCGTCAATACCCTTCTTTAAAGGTCCTGACTTTTATGAGGTAGACAACTGGCACCCAGGGGAGATGAAATGACCATCTTTCAGACAAACTGGAGCCTAAATGCTGATTCAAACTATGTGTCCATATGTGGAGCTTTTCTAAGTTTATATATGTCTTAACCAATCTGAATTTCTGTATATAGTGTGGATGGCCTACAAACTCCTTGCTGAGTGTTGAAGCTATCTTCTGCTAAAAAAAAACTGCAAACTATTCATCAGTTTAAAAAAAAGTAAATAGATTGCATCTCTGAATCCTTGTTGTCATGCAACATGGGATAACCAGTTCAATTACATTCACATTTATTTGTATAGAGCTTTTTAAAATGCATATCGCTCTACAGAAAATTCATATGTCTACATTACAATTTAGAGTGATCTATGTGAGTGTGTTCAAAATGTATTTCAGAAATGTACATTCACAATCACACAATTAGCTAACAATGTATTAATTTAAACTATTTATTTATTCAAGGAGAAGAAGCAATGAGCTCCTATGAAGTAATGAATACATGTTGTTAACAAAATTATTAGGATACATAGACATTTTAGCATATGTGCATGTTCATGGTGACGGCACTAAGAACATAACATCTGTAAGAGCATTGTTGATCATTCAAGTGTCTGCATGGCCCTAACTAAAGCCTAGTGTATTATTCTGTCACGCATAGTCTATCACGTTGAGACCAAGACCCCAAGACCACCCTCACCCTAAAATGGATTGATTTTAACCCTTTGATGCACATTCACATCGATGTGATTATATGTTCAGTGTGTCACAATTCAAACGTTCTTTCACACACACACTATATATATATATATATATATATATATATATATATATATATATATATATATATATATATATATATATATATATATATATATATATATAAAAATCAGGACCTCAGAGAATTAGGAGGACTCAATTGCTGAGATGATCGTATACAGACTCAATCTGTATATTCTCTGATGGCAGTTCCTGTGCGCACAGCACAAACATCAGCAAGTGCGCAAGAAGAGGAGACCACCAACAGGTAGTAGCCCCGAAAGACAAATCCCATGAGACAGTCTTGCTACCAACCCCTCGTCTTAAGGTTCCTGAACACAAACATCAGCAGGTAAGCACAGAAAAACATGCACAGGAACACAGAACATGAGACGTTCACACAACATAGCATATGATCAACTGACAACAAGAGGTAGTCTCAACTGGGCATATAAAGGGTAGAGGGAACAAGTGACAGGTGCGGGAGATAAGCTTGTGATCAGCTGACAATCCAATCACGAGCTGCAGAGAAATGACAGGACAGGACAAACAACAGGAAGAGACGATGTCACACCCTGAACCTGTGACAACCAAACCTTTTGACCACACACATAAAGTGGGGGCTTAGAATGGTGGCGGTCCACCGACACCTTGTTCCTTTCGCCAGTCCGGGAAAGGGCTTCTCTGGCGAGCCTCCACGTACGAAGGCACCTCTGAATAAACAAATGCACGGATGGAACAATGGCGTTGGATTCTTGGGAGGGAAATAATGGGGGCTGGTAGCCTAAACAGACCTGGAAGGGCGATATCCCCGTAGACAAGACAGGGAGTGAGTTATGTGCGTACTCGACCATGGTTAACCTGGAACTCTAAGTCGATGATTCTGCCGACGCCACACAAAGCAGGATTCTCTCTAAGTCTTGGTTGGCTCGCTCAGCCTGACCATTCGTCTGTGGGGGATAACCAGGGGATAGGCTCAGAACTCTGTCCAAAACCTAGACATGAACTGGGGACCCCTGTCAGAAACAACATCCACCGGGAGGCCATGAATGCGAAAAACATGGTCTGAGACAATGACCGCTGTCTCCCTCACTGAAAGTAGTTTGGGGAGGGGGATAAAATGAACTGCCTTTGAGAACCTGTCCACCACAGTAAGAATCACTGTATTGCCACTGGACGGGGGTAGGCCTGTGACAAAGCCAATGGCTATGTGTGACCATGGTCTCAAAGGAATTGACAGCGGTTGGAGTAGCCCTGCCGAGGGTTAAATGAAGCCCTTACCCTCTGCACACGATGGACAGGCCGATACGAACTCCCGAGTATCCTGCGCCAGTGAAGGCCACCAGAACCGCTGCCTGATCAATGCACATGTTCGAGCTGCTCCCAGGTGGCAAGCTAGACTGGATGAGTGACCCCACTGAAGAACGCTAGTCCAGACCGACTCTGGCACAAACAGCAGACCCTCTAGGCACCCCATGAGAATTATGACATTGTGCAACGCCTCACAGACCCTGGACTCTACCCCCCAACTAACCGCCGCGAACACCTTGCTGGGGGCCACGATGGTCACTGGGGAAGTGGGACTAGCCTCAGCCTCAAAAATATGTGAGAGTGCATCGAACTTACCGTTCTTACTACCGGGTCGATAGGAGATCTCAAACAGAAACCATCCGAAAAACAATGCCCAGCGAGCCTGCCGAGAATTAAGCCTCTTAGTGGACCGAAAATATTTTAAGTTCTTGTGGTCTGTCCAAACTAAGAATGGAACCCCCGCACCCTCTAACCAGTGATGCCACTCCTCCAATGCCAATTTAACAGCCAGTAACTCTCTATTCCTTATGTGGTAATTCCATTCTGAAGGGGTGAGACGATGAGAAAAGAATGCGCATGGGTGTATTCTGTCATCCAAAGGTGACCTCTCAGACAAAATCGCTCCCACTCCCACCTCTGATGCATCCATCTCCACAATGAATTGACAAGATGGGTCCGGTTAGTGAGAACTGGGGCTAAAACAAAGCGGCTCTTTAGTTTTTCAAATGCCTCCTGAGTATGCT
The DNA here is from genome assembly GCF_024679245.1 of Pseudorasbora parva. Lineage (NCBI taxonomy): Eukaryota > Metazoa > Chordata > Actinopteri > Cypriniformes > Gobionidae > Pseudorasbora > Pseudorasbora parva. The sequence continues at coordinate 11,640,880 of NC_090181.1, forward strand.
TTGACCAACAGAAACAAATTTGTGTGGAGGTGAGATTCGTCAGTGGTAGTGTGACCTTGCTAAAGCTCAGGATGAATCGTCAGTAAAAATTGGCGAACCCCAGAAATCGCTGGACCACCTTACAATTCTCTGGGGTGGGCAAATCAGCAACTGCCTTTACCTTCCTAGGATCCATTCGGATGCCTTCAAGTAACAGAACAAAACCCAGGTACGGAACCGACCGTGCGTGAAAATCGCACTTCTCCACCTTAGCGAATGAACGATTCTCGTGTAGCCACTGTAACATTCGCATGACGTGCTGAACTTGGTCGCGCTTGTTCTTGGAGAAGAAGAGGATGTCATCAAGATAAATACAAACCGGTTGACCATGTCTCTAAGCACGTCATTGACGAGTGCCTGGAAGACCGCTGGGGAGTTTGAGAGACCAAAAGGCATAACCAAATATTCAAAGTGACCTGTAGGGGTATTAAAAGCGGTCTTCCACTCATCACCCTGCCTAATCCGAACTAGGTGGTAAGCATTGCGTAGTTCTAACTTTGTAAAGATGGTTGCTCCCTGCAAGAGTTTGAAGGCTGAAGACATCAACGGCAAAGGGTGGCTATTCTTTACCGTGATGTCATTCAGCTCCCGATAATCTATGGGATGCAAAGAACCACCCTTCTTCCCCACGAAGCAGAACCCAGCCCCGGCCAGAGAGGAAGAAGGATGTATTATACAGGCTAATAGAGAATCGTTGATGTATCTCTCTATGGCCTCCCTCGCAGGTCCGGAGAGAGAATAAAGGTCCCTTAGGTGGAGAGGTGCCAGGTAATCATTCTAGCGCACAGTCGCACGGGCGGTGCAGAGGAAGAGATGAAGCTCAGGACTTACTGAACACCTCTCTCAAGTCATGGTAAGCCTCTGGTACATCTGCCAGGCTCACTGGTTCCTCCTGTAATGCAGAAACAGACATTAATGGGGAAGAAGCAGACACCAAACACTGAGACAAACAAAATGGGCTCCACGCCAACACTGAATTGAGAGACCAGTCAATGTGTGGGTTATGTTTAACCAACCAGGTGTGCCCTAACACCACTGGGTTTGAAGGAGAGTGTATGAGGTGAAAACGAATATCCTCTGCATGATTGTCTGAAATGGTGAGGTAGATAAGATTAGAAGAATGAATAATCCTGGTAAGAGGTGTACCACACAAGGTTCTGGATAAAATAGGTTCGGCCAGAAGAGAACATGTAATACCCAAGCACTCTGCCAGTTCAATGTCCATAAAATCACCCTCAGCTCCAGAATCAATCCAAGGATAAACTAGATGGGTAACGCCATCCAACTGCAGTAAAGCCTAGAGAATGGTGTGCCCACCAGATGACAGCAGTGTGTTAGGAACACTCACCATGCTTTGTCCCCTGAGCGGTGAGCGTCGCTTCTTTACCAGACAATCAGCAGCCATGTGACCCGCCTCCCCGCAGTAGAGGCATAAGTTATGGGTGAGACGATGGCGGCGTTCTGGGGCAGTCAGGTAAGCTCTCCCAATCTGCTTAGGCTCCTTGAAAACCTTGTGAGTAACCCCCACCCTCTGATGCTGGGCAAGGAGGGAAATCCAGTTGTCAACCCGGATAATGAGATCAACCAATCCATCGAGAGAAGGCGGTAGCTCTAAGGAATGAATCTCATCCTTGATGTACTCCGCTAATCGATGTAGAAAGTGGTCCCACTGTGCCTTGGGATTCCACCCACAGGATGCCGCGAGGGTGCAGAACTCAATAGAATACTCAGACACAGATCGAGTTCCCTGTCGTAACAGTGATGATGCACATACCGCCTCCATACCCAATGCTGAACGATCAAAAACCTTGCAAAGTTCCTGGAAGAATTCCTCATAAGATCTGCAGCAAATGTTTTCATTGTCCCACATGGCTGTTCCCCACTCTCTCAACAAGCCTGGCCAGGTGCATGATGACAAAAGTCACCCTGGATTTCTCCATCCGAAAGCATGAAGGCTGGAGTGAAAAATTTAATTAACACTGTGACAGAAATGAGCGACCTGAATTAGGCTCACCAGAGTAGGAAGCAGTTGGGTTAAGGCGAGGTTCGGAATGGTGGGGAGTGACCACCTCACGGTACGGTGGATCTGATGCCGTGGGATCCATGGGAGGATTGGTCTGAAGCTGTTCGAGTCGATGAGTGATCTCGGCTAGCTGATGTGACATCTCTGTCATAGCCTGACAAGACGCTGCTATCTCCTCCTGCTGTCGTCCTAAAAGAATCCCCTATTGGGCAATGGCACAACGCAGTTCAAGATCATCCACTGAGTCTATTCTTGGTCAGTTGATTCTGTCAGGAACTCAGAGAAATAGGAGGACTCATTTGCTGTGATAATCATGAGAAAAGTTTATTAGAAAACTTAGAGAACAGAACATAAAGAGTCTCAGTGTGACAGTGAAAATCTGTATAATCTCTGACGGCGGTTCCCGTGCGCACAGCACAAACATTAACGAGTGCGCAGAGACAACAGGCAGTAGCACCGAAAAACAAATGCCGGGCTCAGCAAGTGAGACAGTCTTGCTACCAACTAGGGAATTCCGATCAGGTTTTTTTGCCTCCGAGTAATTTGATTTTGAGTATCTGCCGATTCCGAGTCCCGATCCAATACTTCTATAATACATAAAAAAAGAATAAAGAAGGACCAGGATGTTCCTTATTTTTTATTTAATTCACCTTATTTTAACATTCAACAACTCTGTTAACAAACAGAGCACTTCTGTGAGGTAGCTTGAACAATCAAGTAATAAATAACATAAATTCTTCACTTTTGGATTTTAGTGTAACAGTAAAAATAAAAAAAGTCCGGGACCGGAGTTGCGCAGAGCAGGAAGTACAACGGCGATATCAAAAGCCCGCCCCCACTCTCACAGATGCAGAACAATTAATTATGTTGGTGTTAAATAAACAGTTATGTAAATTAAATTAAATTAAATTAAATTAAATTAAATTAAATTAAATTAAATTAAATTAAATTAAATTAAATTAAATTAAATTAAACAATCTGCTCCCAAAAATCCTGAAAAAAGTCTGTTAGTGCCTCAGTGACAACTTCACTCAGAGAAGACATCGATCTCAGCTGTCAATCATGAAATCAAACACCTGTTGTTATAGCATCAAATAACTAACTAAAACTAAACTTATTTAAAAAACGAAAACCTGAAAATGAAATCATCGTGATGATAATGACATAAACTAACTTTGGGGAAAAAATATTTGAAGTGTAATTAGATTTTTTAGTGTGCCTCGCATCCATTAGAACAGTGTTTCCCAACCTTTTTTCAGTCATGGCACACTTTGAAAATTTTCAAAAGTTTGTAGCACCCCCTCGCATACGTTACGTTAGAGGTGTAACGGTATAGATTGCTCACGGGTCGGTTTGTATCACGGATTTAGGTTCATGGTTTCAGTACTGTTCGGTATTTGCTATATTCAGGGGGAAAAGGATGACTGTCAAATAAAAATAAAGAAAAAAAGAACAAATTACTTAAATACAAGCAGCAGCACAAATAAATACTATTGAGCAAAGATACTAATAAAATAAGCAATGCTTTTCAGGTTTTTATAGGTCTAACATTAGTTTTTAGGTAGAGAAATTAAATAAAGTAGGCTAATCAAATGTAAAATAGCTGCATATTAATGCATATTAATAAAGATTAATCCTTACAAAAGCTTTTCAATCAAGAGCAGTGAGTGATTCCTTATCTTTTGTTTGACATTAAACAGACAGCAGTACAAGGCTACTGCCCCTTTAAGACCTAATGGAAGGATGTGCATTGTCTTTATCGACTGTATAAAGTTCACTTAAGGCATATACAGACTATGTCTGCTTGGATACTCATCAAGATGAACATGTTGACATACTTATTGTGTGAGTTTGTCCGTTTAAAGGACAACTCCAGCGAGAAATGAACCTAGGTGTAATTAACAGATGCTTACAGAGTAGATCGTTCTCTGGGATGCGTTTTCATGGAAATCGAATGTAAAGAGTTTTATCTCTAAAAACAGATTAGCTTATAAGACTAGTCTATGGGGCACAGGGTAGTGAAATTAATTCGCTAGTTAATATCACTAACAAGGCTAAAAATAGCCTCACACTAACAAAGTAGCATAATGAGGGTCCCTACATGCAAACCGAAGCATTGAGAACTTTGTAAGTGTACAAACAGTTTAATAAGAGGATATAAACACAGTGCATTATGCGTTCACGGACCGGCGCCATCTTGGAAAACGTTGAGCAACGATCGCTCTGCTAAGCGATAAACTTTGACTTGGAGTCTCATATGGTCCGTTGTTTCCGTAAGAAAACACTGAACACAACTGAGAAAATAAATAAATAAAAATAAAAATGTCGATGTTATTACATTTCACAAACTTAATTCCTATCGACCAGCTCACTTAGAACAGTGCTCGTGGATCGATTCGTCAAGGTCCAAGATGGCGATGTCTTTATAAAGTATCTTCTTATTAAACTGTTTGTACACTTACAAAGTTCTCAATGCTTCAGTTTGCATGTAGGGACCCTCATGCTAACGTGTTAGTGTGAGCCTATTTTGAGCCTTGTTAGTGGTATTAACTAGCGATTTAATTTTACCACCCTGTGTCTACCCTGTGCCCCATAGACAAGCGCTATAAGCTAATCTGTTTTTAGAGATAAAACTCTTTACATTCGATTTTCATGAAAACGCATCCCAGAGAACGATCTACTCAGTAACCATCTGCTTATTACCCCTAGGTTCATTTCTCACCGGAGTTATCCTTTAAGTGCAAGACTTGAAAGAGAACTCAATATTTGCGCGCTGTGAGACGAGTGTGCGCTTTCGGATGATGCACAGAGACAGATCTTCTCACAGCACGCGCGTTCTCATTCGCGTCTTCTGGTGAATATACCCGGGTGATGACAGTGAAAATGACTGGTAATATTCGAACATATATTGGCAGCACTCGCATGCATTGAACAAAGTTTACACAGATAGACCATTTTGCCCACGTTTTTCTTTTATTAGCGCTGTTGTAATGTAGCACTGAGGAGCCAGCACGTGTATCCATCAACAGAAACATACATAAAGCATTATTTTCAAGTTACAACCCATATCATTGATGTGTCATCAGATGTGAGATGACTGTTTCTGTGTGGAGTTAAAAGGGTCTAACTCTGTGCCACCACATAACTATTGATGTGTTAAAAAATAATGAGAATATACACGGGCCCGATTTCCAATCACATGATCGGATCGGGACATCCCTACTACTTCTCTTAAGGTTCTTAAGGGGTCTTAAGGTTCCTGAACACAAACATCAGAAGGTAAGCACACAAAAATATGCACAGGAACACAGAACATGAAACGTTCACACGACATAGCATATGATCAACTGGCAACAAGAGGTAGTCTCAACTGGGCATATAAAGGGTAGAGGGAACAAGTGACAGGTGCGGGAGATAAGCTCATGTGATAAGCTCAACTGATAATCCAATCATGAGCTGCAGAGAAATGACAGAACAGGACAAACAACAGGAAGAGGCGGTGTCACACCCTGAACCCACACACACAAACATACAGTACAGGCCAAAAGTTTGGACACATTACTATTTGTAATGTTTTTGAAAGAAATTTCTTCTGCTCATCAAGCCTGCATTTATTTGATCAAAAATACAGAAAAAAATAATATTGTGATATTTTATTACAATTTAAAATATTTGGTTTTCAATTTATTTTACTTTAAATTATCATTTATTTCTGTGATGCAAAGCTGAATTTTCAGCATCATTACTCCAGTCTTCAGTGTCACATGTGACATCCAGTCTATCACATAATCCTTCAGAAATCATTCTAATATTCAGATATATTTATATTCAGTGGTGAAAAACAGTTCTGCTGCCTAATATATTTGATGAATAAAAGGTTCAAATACCTGTATTTATTCAAAATAAAAACATATGTTCAAATAATCTAAATCTCCTTTACTATCACTTTTTATCAATTTTACACATCCTTGCTGAATAAATGTAGTTTTATTTAAATAAATAAAAAAGAGAGAGAAAAAAAATGACTGAACCCAAATTACTGACCAGTAGTGTATATTGCATCATATTAGAATGATTTCTGAAGGATCCTGTGACACTGAAGACTGGAGGAAAGATACTGAAAATTCAGCTTTGCATCAAAGAATCAAAGAAATAAATGATCATGCGCTGCGCGTAGGGCACCAAGTGCTGAGGTGGGGCACCACGAAAAATTTCTGTCAGACTTTTTGTATATCAAAGGCTGAATGAAATCACATTTCTCAATTTATGACCCCTTTAAATGACACAACACATTCACTTTCACATATTTGAAAGCATAATGTGCCTACATGACCAACCCGTTCTCACTCCCAAGACGTCAAAATCCGAAGCATGGTCAAGTGCCTTCCGCGTCACAATAAAGACGCTAAAGTTGCCCCTAGGCGTCATTTTTCGACGCGCTGGGTGCTCCATTCATTACAATCAGGGGCGTAGCACCAAATTTTGGGCCCTGGGTACAAACCATCTTGCTGGGCCCCCGTACCATGTATGTGTATGTATAGAAAACGGACTTCCCTGCCTTGGGCCCTGGTTACTCAGTACCCTTTATCCCCCCAGTCCCACGCCCCTGATTACAATGATAAACCTTTGGCGTCATAAACAGACGCATTAAATTATTTGCGTTCATAAAAGCAGTTATGATTTTATTATTAATATTTAAAGGCTACTTTTATATTTTTGAGCAACTTACCCAACTCCTACCCTAAACCTACCCACATCTAAACAATACAAAACACATAACAGGCAAATAAATGTACAGTCACAAGTATTTATTGCAAAAACTGGCCAAAACAGTATAAAAGTATTAACTCATGTTGCATTCCAAGTCTTCTGAAGTCATACGATGTCTTCATGTGAAGAACAGAGTTGATCTTGATGTTTTAATCGCTGAAATGACGATCCCGCTGCCCCGTGAAATAAACTCATTCATTTCTCATTCAAATAATTCAAAAGACTCCTGAGCATGACGCAATCGGTCACAAGACACACGAGAGCCAATGACATTTTACAATCAATGCTGACGTAATGACACAATCGGTCACAAGATATACGAGAGCCAATGCAATTTCACTATGAAATCTGACGTAACGTATTTAACGTAAATATTTTAAATTTGATGTGTTCATGATCTTCTGCGGATGGAGATTCTGATCGCTTTTGGGGATTTTCTTCATACAAATTAATCGTTTGGCCTCGGAAAACTTGGATTATTAAAATGTTTTGAATAACTCATGGATGCAGTCATATGTTATATCCTGTGTTTTATATCATGTTCACACAAATCGGTAGGTTTAGGGATGGGGTGGGGTTGGGTTACATGTTAAAACGTGTCTAAATAGCGTAAATAAAATAAATGTAAATTAAATTATGCTTGCTGATTAAATTGAGAATCACACTCCAATATATCATAATGGCAAAATCATAAACCAATACAATTTCACCATGACGATAACATTCCCAATACCCAGTGCGTCTGTGTATGACGCCAAAGGTTTCTCACTGAAATTAATGGAACACCCAGCGCGTCGAAACATGGCGCCTTGGGGTACCTTTTGCGTCTTAATTGTGACGCGGAAGGCACTTGACCATGCTTCGGTTTTTGACGCCTTGGGAGTCAGAATGGGTTTCAACGACAGGTAATATCATGATAATAAAACATTCTAAAATAACGGTTGCCTTAAAAATAACTCATGCTGGGAGCTTAGATAGAATAAACAGTAAGCACCAACAAATGAGCTTAGGAAAGCTGATAAAAAAAATAGCAAAACAGCAATAGCAAAACAAATACATCTCCATTAACCATTAAGTCTCCATTAAGTCTCTTACGGTATGTGCACACTGGCGCATGCAAGCATTTTGACATAATTCCTATGGAAGTTTAGCATCACACACAAGCATTTAAGCCCAACTTTCATTGGAATGAACTGACAACGTAATTTGTACATACATTTGTAATGTATGTACAAATTAAGCACTGATCTGAAGTCTTTACAAGAGGCTGGATCCTTCTGGAGGCTAGATCCAACTCGAGCTGACCTACTCTCTAGTTACCTTGGGATAGGCATACTGAGATAAAACAGAAAAGCAAAAGGAAAATAATTAGTGTAGCTGCTGTTCAAAACATTAAGCAAAGATAATTAGGCTCCCGACCTTTATCAGAAAGCCTATGCAGAGTTTAGGATCCAAATGTTTAATAACCTTTAATAAGTCCATGAAGGGGAAACACAGAAGAAACAGGAAAATACACCCACTGAACACGCAACACACTGATGAGATTGGACAAAGAACTGGAAGACACAGGGAGTATATACCACCTAATGCATTACAATAATCTAGAGATCATGAATGCATGAACTAACTTTTGTGCATCAGAAACAGATACATCAGAGGTGAAAAAATACATTTTTTCAAGATGATTTTCAAAAGACTAGTTGCTGTCTAATATAACACCAAGGTTTCTACAATGTCAAACGCAGCACCAAGATAACAGATAGTAAAACTACTACTACAACAAAAAACAAAACGCAGCCTTGATCAGAAGATAGAGGCAAGTCATTTGTAATTTTAATGTGCACAATTTCTGTGCTATGATCTGAATCCAGGCTGAAATTTTTCATAGATATAATTATTATTATTATTATTTTTTGCAACGGGCAGCACAATTGACCGGACACAACTTTTTCTAGTATTTTAGACATAAGTGGAAGATTTGAAATGAGTCTGAAATTTGCAAATTCATTTGGATCTAATTGTAATTTCTTAATGAACGGTCTCTGGACATGACCCAGAGATAAAGATCTGTTAATAATATTAAGAGGGTCTTCTGCTACCGCTAACAAATCTTTTAGCATTTTAGTGGGTACTGGATATAATAAACATGTAGATGATTTAGATGCAATGATGAGTTTATTTATCTAATACTGTCCTATAGTTGTAAAGCACTGCAACTGTTCTTGAGGGTTGCATGATTCAATTGAGGCTGAATCATAAACACTAGGTTGTACATTTACATTTGTATTTCTGATGCTTTTAATTTTCTTAGTGAAGAAATTAATTACTACTAAATTGTAATATAATATTCAGTTCAGGGGATCTCTGTTTATTTGACAATCTACTCTGTCATACAAAGTACAATGATGTGTTGAAGGTTTACAATCTGATATTAATCTTAGAGTTCCATGATACAGCATCCAGCGAAGAGTAGATGGAGCAAATTTATACACTGCATCACTATGATCACGTACAGATAGAAATATAGCAGGTATTAGTTTCTTACTTACATTAAATGAAAAACAAAACTTGTTTCTGTAATAAAACCCAAACTTTATTTTTATTTCTTTAGTTAAGTAATGCAAGAGCTAAAAGATAATGGGCTTCATTTATCAATCTAGAAACAAGTGCAGATCCGAACACGTGTGATTCATGAAGCATTCGTATCGTAGAGATGTAAATAGTAAATAAAAGAGGCCCCAAAACAGATCCTTGGGGGACAATCTCCAATAGTCAATAGATTACTTTCAGCTGAAATTATTTTAAATCATAAAGTATCATGATTTGATAGACAACACTCTTTAATCTATGCAGCAAGTGTTCATGATCCACTGTGTGGGAGTGCAGTAATCACCTGTATCAATATACTCCAAGACATTTTAAAAATGGCTTTTGTGGTACTAAGTTTTTTTTTTTTTTTTTTTTTTTTAGGAAACCCTGATTGATTATTAGACAATACTTTGTTTGCATTCAGATAGCATGTCAGCTGTTCACTAATAAGGCTTTCTAAAAAAAAATTATAGGACAAAAAGCTTTGAAATTGTTTTGTAGTTCTCTAAAATAGTGGGGTCTCCCCCTTTTAAAGGGTCATGACACCCCCCTCGTTCACAAGTCTACCTCACAATATCTTTTTTTTATTTAAATGAGACCTAAATGGGCATGCATGGCTGTGAGAAGAAGGGAGTGGAGTGGGTATGGCATGGCATGGCATACTCAATGCAATTTTCAGATTTTCTGATTGATTGATTGATTGATTGATTGATTGATTGATTGATTGATTGATTGATTGATTGATTGATTGATTGATTGATTGATTGATTGATTGATAATGAACAAAATCACAAAAAATCTTGTTCACTAAAATATCTCATACATCTCGCAATAATACATGGTTTCTGCTTGGGTAATTTGGTATATCTTACTATGGCTATAACACAGTGACCATAAACATCATTTGCATATACAGAAGCCAGTAAAATCTTATGTGGAACATTTGTAAAAAAAATATCAATCCATGTTGACTTTTTGTAATATTTCAAATAAGGTCGAGTAGCCGTCACAACTAACTGAGAAAGATTACAAATGACTTTAAGTTCATCAGATGCTGATTGCAACCAGTTCACATTAACATGGCCCTGAAGGACTAGCTCCTTATAATTCAGGGAAGTCACCTTCACCACATTTGAATAAGAAACAATATCGAGTCTATAAAACACGTCAAAATGAAGCACAACAAGTATATCTGTGAGAACACTCGTTTAAAGATTATATGCACCACGACATTTGACTGCACAAGTAAAGATTTTGTTTAACTCTTTCCCCGTCAGTGTTTCAAAAAAAAAGTTTCTAGCCACAGGCAGTGTTTTGTGTGTGTGTTTTACCAAAAGAGCTGACCCTCTTCTTTTAAACAAAAACAACTATTTAATTCTAGCTCTATGCATTTTTTATTAACATTTGAATATGGGTAAGTTTCATAAAAAAAGCAACATTTTGAACAAAAAGCTGGAAAAAAAAATCACGATTTTGTGAAAGACTACATCTAGATCAGATTCAGAGCGATGATCAAACACAGATGGAGTAGATCCATCAACCCCCTAATGCTTCAAAGTCCTGTAGCTCATTCTGGGTGCACATTTCATTAACATTAGATCATTTTGATTTATATGGAATGTAATGTTGATGATCACGTTATTTTACATATGCATCTGCCAGAGGTGGAAAGTAGCAAATTACATTTACTCGCGTTACTGTAATTGAGTAGCTTTTCTGTGTACTTCTACTTTTTTAAGTAGTTTTAAAAATCTGTAATTTTACTTTTACTTAAGTACATTTTGATTAAAGTATTGTACTTCGCTACATTTTAAACCACATCCGTTACTGAGTAAAAATAAATCATTAATGCATTATGCAAAGAGGGGAGGAAAAAAAACAGATTCCGGAAATGACTAATATTGAATAGAGGGCGCGGGGCGCGGGGCGCGGGGCGCGGGGCGCGGGAGAGAACATGCACGCAAATATCAGATGGAGACGAACAAGACAGACGTCAGTGACGCAGACCCAGGTGTCGTGAACCCCTGGCTAGTATGGAAATACTTTGGATATAGAAAAAAATAATGTGGTGTTGTCCTGGAGGATATCAAATGTGCACAAAATGTGGATGCAAATGAAGAAACACATAGAACATGTGCAAATAAAGGTATGTTTATAACTTAAGGCCGATTGATTTCTGTGACGCAGAGGGAATCCCGGAATCCAGTCATGAACATTAGCTTTACATTATAACGTAGAATTGGCGTAATACACGCAAACTGGTGGATGAACGAAATTCTCAAATGTAGAGCTGTAGGCCTTAGAAATAAATCAAATCGCGACATGGTCTGTGAACATTAAAGCACAAAACATTGCTATATGAATATATGATCTGCTTGTTCTCTCTCTGTGAATGAGCTGCTCCGTCTACTACATATTGACTCTATTATTCTTAAAAATTTTTACGAATTAATGATAAAAATTTGTTAATCTAATTCATAATGATTTATTGAATTTAGTTTATTAGACATGTTTTATTGAAATTTTAATTTAATTAATTTTTAACAAAATAAACAAATGGTTTTAAGTTTGTTATAATTAAGCATTTGTTCAACCAAATAAAAAAAAGACCAATCTTCTTCATTCATTTAACATCATTTTAACTAGTGATAATAACCATCATTTAATAATAGGTACAGTAAATGTTTAATAGATGTTTTCTGAGATAGTTGTCATATTGTGAAAATCTCATTCTATCACACAACCCTACAGGGGAGAGTCCCCCACCCCCACTGTTAAAAAAGTAACTAAGTAACTTTTACTCTGAGTACATTTTAAATGAGCTACTTTTTACTTTTGCTTGAGTAAATTTTTAGACCAGTAATTTTACTTGTACTTAAGTAAAATTTCATTGAAGTAACAGTACTTTTACTTGAGTAGAATATTTTGTTACTCTTTCCACCTCTGGCATCTGCTTACATATGAATATTGGAAAATGTCACATTTAACTGGGAAAGAGTTAAAATGATTTATGTTTTGTGTAAATGTATCTTAATTGTAATCAATGTTTTATCAACCAATTGCCTGGATTTAATAAATAATAAGCAAATATAGCAGACAATAACATTGAATCGCTGGACCTGCATGAACAATGGGTGAAATTAACAACTACGAGAAAAAAAGCTTTAGTCCGGGGCAGCCCTAGCCACTTATTTTGGATAAGCCTGTATTTAAACCACGTCACAAAGGGCTTTCAGGGTAGAATGAGCTTCAGAAATTAATGGAATCTTCATAAGGTGTACTTCACTCTGGAGGAAATATTACAGCTCTTTCTACACACACCTCAACGGTCACAATATGACTTTGTTTATGTTTTAAAAAATTAAACACATAAACAATACTTTTTAATAGGCCACTTAAAGTGTTTATTACAAATAAATGACTAATTGCTAAAAATGAATCTATCCTTCAAATGTTCAAATTAGGTCATTCAGAAGTGTGAAATCTTCTCGTAATTCACAAATCTTTAAACAAAGGCTCAACAAACAACACAAGAAACAACCACGCCACGCAAGAATTTAAAATAAAATTAACCCTCTGTGGAAGACCAGTTTTTAAATCACATTTACTGACTTTTTACCATTTACTAGCACATATTCATGTTGTGGCCTGTCCCGTAAAATAATATTTAGCCCATAAAAGCAGGGTTTGGTGAACCTGTACCTCCTCCTGACGCCTCAGAAGTGTGTTTATGTTCACAGGGTTAAAAGCAACCCTGAGTAGAGTTCAGTGAGTTCATGGAGTTCATCCTTTTAGCTTTTTAGTGGAATCAAAGTCCCATACATGGATAGTCCAAGTTTAAAATTTTTGCTTACATCATGGTAAAAGCAGAATAGCATTATTCTTGGTTGATTAGATCAACCAAGAGGGGGGCGTGCTTTGGAGATATAGGAGCTTGGTATATTTCCAAAGCACAAGTCCAGTGTTTTGTCCAACCTAGAGACGGACATGACATATTATTCCAGATTCGGCAGAAGTGTAGTAACATCACAACGATTAAAAAATCTCCAACTCTGTTTACAATATTATTAAAAGTGTCAGCAATGCTTTCATCAGCTAACATAAAATCAGGTCCCGGTAAATATATGATCTTGACCAAAAATGAATGCCCTTTGTGAAAGTAAATGCTGTAATGCTATTTCCATCTCGAGGTGCATCCATTTTTGGTCCAAATCTTGTATTGATAATGCAAGAGTCCAGCACTCTGTGAAGTCTCTCCTGCACATCCTATAGACTTTCAATGAATTTAAGGTCTGGGCTCACAGGCTTTGATTCATGTGTGAAAATTATCCTTAATGCCCCCTCCCAGCAAGTCTTTCACAGTTTGAGCCTGATGAATCTTGACAAAGAGTCTTATTCACTAATAATTGTGTGGATTATTTCATATTTGTAAACACAGGAGAACTTCTTATGAAAAACTCTGCCTAATTCACAACACGTGCGTATGCACTATTGGTCTTAATCTCGTTCTAATGTTTTGTGAATCTGGTGTATTCTAAATGAGCGACCACATACATAAAGTTAATCATTTACATAAAGCACACCCAAACCATCTCCATTTAAGCACTTTCCGCACACTCCGTATATCTGCATTAGTCAAAGAAAACTTTCAGCTGAAGATATAATGCATGCTTTTCTATACGCAACTGTATTCGATGGAATGTATTTAAGATTAAATACTATTTTATTAATAGTTAATTTTATTATATCATTTTATATATGGATTATATAATATAATTGTGGCAGAGGGGGCGTGGTTCAGCGAGGTCTGCAGCGGGAGAGAGAGGCGGGAGACGAGCGGTAAGTGAGTGGGTTGGACACAAACTACCAACACCTGTTTCTCGTTCTAGTAAGTGGCGTGGGGAGAGTACAAAAGACCCGGAGGGATGGAAGACAGGGAGAGAGAGAAGGATTACTGACGTGCCACCCCGGGTTTTGAGCTTGCACTGTGGTGCTTTGAGAAAATACCTTTGAGTTAAGAGAATAAACACGTCAGTAGTCCAACCGACCCCTGTGTCCTCCTCCTTCCCACACACACAAACCTCTACACTGGTGCCAAAACCCGGGAGGAAGTAGGACCATCGCCACCGCCATGCAGACACCACCGTCCTCCACGCCATTTGCAGACATCATCACATCCCTCGCGGTCCTGCACCGCGAACAACATCAAGCCCTGCTGGACCTTCGAACAGATCAAGAGCGCCGGTTCCAGGCTATCGTACAGGCCCAGCAGGAGGACCGCGAGAGGTTCCGGAGCTGGATCGGTACGGAGGTTCGCACCGAGGCCACCGGGCAGTAAGCTGTCCCCCTGGCCGTCCCACTGAAGGACCACATGGTGGCGTGCCCAGGGGTCGTTCAAACCTCCAGCTCTAACTCTCTCGCTCTTCCCTCCCCTTCTCTCTCTCGCCCTGTCCCTCTGCCTTGGTCTCGACCACCAGGACCTCCTCGGGCCCGCCCCGGATCTACGGTCTACGGCAGGCGGGGGAGACAGTACTTCCGTCTCTCCGTGCCAAGTCTCCAGCTCACTCCCCGCCACTGGAGCGGCGGGTAGGTCTGGGCTGGCCTGTTGGCGTTGCGGGGACCCGGACCATTTTGTCGAAAGGTGCCCGGTGATGGAAGTGGGGACGACTTCACACACACGAACCTCTACAATAATGAATGCAACAAACTTCAATAAAATTATAGTTGTGTTAGGATGAAATAGGCTATAACTTAACACAATTTTAAGGCTGTACAGAGTAATTGTTTTTGTGGTTTCTATGTTTTTTCGTAAATTTAGAATACATTTCATTACAACATTTTTGGTAAATCGTGATTTGTTCTTAAAATCGTTCGTATGCACATTTCACTCATAACGTTTGTGCGCACGCATGGTTATTGAATGAGACCCATCGGAATATGGCCATAATGTGTATTCCTACCTGGTGGTTTAAGAAACGAAAAGCTACACACTCCATCATTTAGGGTTGGAAGAACTGTTGGCAAACTTTACTGCAATAATGATCCAATCATTGACTCTTCAGCATTTACTAACGTAAATCCAACCAGCAAGTTTATTTTTGGCCGGGGTGTATACAATGTTATTGTACACAAATTATTTCGAAAAAAAGTTACCTGGTTGCCTTAAAATTTTGAGTTCATTGAAATTAAAATTTTGAGTTAATGCAATGAACATTTTTGAGATTCGACAACCTTTAATTAAATTTAATTAAAATATTATTAAAAGATTTTTTTTTAAGCATATTGGGTAATTGTGTGTGTTTTATTTCTGATGACGCAGTGAAACATGCTAAATAGTGCTATTTTCATGATTTATCCATTTTTTTAATGTGGTTCAGATACAATTATATTTTGAGTTTCTATTTATTAAACAAATTTCCTTCATTGTATCAACTCAAATTTTTAAGTTCAATAAACTCAAAATAATAAGGCAACCAGGTTACTTACTTTTTTAAGTTAAACCAACAAAAAACAACCATTTTTTTACAGTGTATAATATAATATAATATAATATAATATAATATAATATAATATAATATAATATAATATAATATAAAATGTCACATTTTGAGTTTGTTTTTATTCATGTTTGTATTTCTGTTCTAGTGTTTTGCTGTCAGTTTAGTTCAGTTCTTTCGGTCTCCTTGCTCATTTGTCACCATGGTTGTTCATTTGTTTCAGTTTCAATTCAGGTGTGTTTAGTCAATTATCTCATTAGAGCTCTTGTTTGACCAGCAAATTTAGTCCTGTGGTTTACTCAGGGGCCTATTGCACAAAACTAGGATAAGGGATTAAGCCAGGATATCTTGGTGGTCCTAGCTCAATTTATCTGTTAATATACAGATATCTTTCATTATCGTTATCGCTCTTGCTGTGAGTGTGCCTTCAGGGTACGTATACACGACAGCGGTGTACTAAATGTTGCATACAGATGACAAGATCACCAAGATATCCCGGCTTAATCCCTTATCCTAGTTTTGTGCAATAGGCCCCAGGTCTTTGTTTGTCTTCATTAGATATTGTTGCGTTGTTCTAGTTGTATTTTGCCTTTGCTGGTTAGCTGAGATTCTTGTTATTTTGAGTTTTGTTTTATTAAAAGTATTGCTGCTAGATCCTAACTTTATTCATCATTTCCTGCAACCAACACTGATTATAATCTATAGATTATAATCAGTGTAATAAATCACAAATATAATCTATAGCCATGTCTTCATGTCAGACTGTCTTTATGCGATTATTAGTTAAACATAAAAAGTTAATTTAGGAATCCCCCTTATAATTATCCAATGTTGGATTTTCATGCAGGGTTTTTTTACACATTGAACTTGCAATGAGATCCTCAACCTAGGCTCCCAAGGCCATATACACACTGTATAGCCACAACAAAAGGATGTTATTGAACTTCAACAAAATGATCTCATGGCCACGACATATTATCAATTCCCCACTAGTTAATATGTCATGGCCACGACTAAACAAAGTGAACCAAACATATCCCATCCTGCACCATAAAAATAAATTTTGACTGAATCATTTAATTTTGCCAATCCAACACTGCAGGGAAGAAGTCTCCAGCCCAGAAAGAAATTTCAAATCTATCTTAAAGATTTTAAAGATTTCATTGTTTCATTCCATGGATTTTTAATCATATTTAATTTATGTTGCACACATACAATCCCTGGTTCTGACCAGTGTCGAGGTGTCCATGAGCAAGACACCTAATCTTGAAAGTGCTATATAAATGCAGTCCAGTTAACACCATTTACTAAAATAAAGATAAACTCTGCCGAATCCCTCCAAAAACATTTAAAAAAAACAAATGTGTCAACAGCTCTTTCTCATTTTTACAAAATGAGCATAAATCATCAATATCAGAGTATCTGAAATTAATGATTTAACAGGGTAGATGGTATTTAGTTATATTATTAATACAATATTTAAAGGGGATAATCTTCCCATTATTATTATCAATAGTAGAGTTCCAAAAAGGTTCCAAAATAGTTCCTCTAGGTACTTACATGCCTCTCTCGTCTCAGTGCGTGCACTTAATCGCTCTGACGCGCGGTGACATTCTGATAGCATTTAGCTTAGCCCACTAAGCCCAGTTCATTCCCTATGGTACCAAACAAGCGGCCAAACACCTCCACGTTTTCCCTATTTAAATACAGTTACACGAAATGTTGAACGACCTAGTATGGTAACACAAAATAAAACGTGCCGCTTTTCTTAGCTGGTTAAAATGGAACTATAATGTATGGCGGAATAGAACGTTTGAGAGTACTTTGACTCGGCGAAGTAAAAAGTCACGCATGAAAAATCCTCCCTCCCATCTCCCCCATCCCCCCATTGATGAAAATGAGAGGGGGAGGGGGAGATGTGAGGGAGGATTTTTTTTCTTTCAGTTAAAAATATACATTTCACATTTTGATGATGATTATGATGCCATACTCTTATCTGTATGATGGTAAATTACAGAGTAGCCTATAGGCCTATAACAGAACTCTGGTCATCGAGAGCCCTAGCCCTGCAGAGTTCAGCTCCAACCTGATAAAACTCGCCAGCCTTTTGTTTCCTAGTAACCCTTCAGGACCTTGATTAGCTTGTTCAGATGTGTTTGATTGGGTTGAAGTAAAACACTGCAGGACTGTGGCTCTCCAGGACCGACATACACTAACCCTGGCCTATTAAGTTATTTTCCCTGCTGAGAAAAAAATCCAAGTGATGTTCAATGGTACAATTGGTCTGTTGGGCAAGTAGAATATGCATAGCCATGTTAGTGTTCATAATGCCAATGTTGTATTTTATTTACTATTTCTGAATGGAGGCCAATAATAAAAATGTTTAAAACGATGCAACGCACGCGTCTCTCTCAACATGTGACCTAAACTCATTTTCTGGCAAATAGCTATGATCGATTATAAAATGTGCTGTATTAATACAAAGTTTAAAGGATAGAGATCATTTGCACACATACACACACAAAATAAAAACGTATTGTGTTCAATGTCCCCACCCACATTCATTTTGGGCTGAATCACTTATAATTAGGGTATGGATCCTTGGAAATGTTAAATTCACTTATGGCTATACACATGTAAAAGAGAAATAGGCTAGGCAGTAACACTTTACTTGAAGGGGTGTGCATAAGACTGACATGACACCTTCATAATCATGACATGACACGTGTCATGAATATGAAGGAGTTTTTATGCATGTTTATGACAACTGTCATTAAGTGTCATTCGCTTAATTATGTCATTTTTAATGCAATGATGACATTTCGAAATTGTCTTTGTTATGACAACTTGACATAAACCAATACATCATAACCTGTCAGTGTCTTTGTCATGACAACTTGACATTACCAAGACAACATAACCTGTCATAAACATGACATAACAGATTATCAAATTTAAGAAATTTACTTAGCTTATAGGGTTAACCTTAAACTGTCATGTGGTTGGTTTTGATGTTGACTGAGGCTATTATAATGTCATACATTTTTTCAGTGGCACAAGTTTAATTTTTCATTAAAATGTAATTAGGTGTTAATACGCTGTCAAATTATTTTTTAATAACAGCATCATTAATATTTTTCAGTTCATAATGTTTTATTTTATGTTTTAAGTTTCCTCCACCAGCTTCAACAGAAGGTTAGATAATAGACAATTTCAAATGTCTTAAAAATATGAAAAGGAGTTCGAGAAATAAAATCAATCATTTAATTTTTAAGACCTGCCCTCTCACAGAACTGACTCTTAAAAACACAAGGCATGAATTTATACACAGGTGACCAGCACCAATTAACGCAAAAAGGGGAAAACACGTACACAAATATTGGCCATTACACAAAATAAAAAAATATATATGTATATATATATATATATATCAACATCATAAACAAACACAGAAAAATAACACTTTGTCAAATGACTTCGCTTTATAAATTATCTTCCGATGTATAAAAATAAGAGGAATAGTCTTTAGAGCCCCACCCCGGGCTGAATGGTTGCGACTAGATCCTAGGCCGGAACATTATATATAGGGCCAACGTTTCCGCCCGAACCACTTTTGACGGTGCACCAGCACACGGGACTCCGCCATGACAAACAGACAAACAAACAAAAAAATGGTAAGAATAAACTCAAACTATTCGTTAAAGAGTGAGCGAAAGTTTAAATAAAGTATATTAAACCCAAAATAACGTTGTTGTGAATTGTTTTTACTTACTGCAAACTAAATTGACATTAAACACCTAAACAAACTAACCTGACTGAGGCTCTGCCAACAACTGTTACAGCGTACACATAACCAGTGGTGCCACCATACACATCATCATATAGGTGTATATGTCTATGCCACTCTATCATTTTGAGTTATATTAATAGTTTTTAATGACTCTGTACGATTTCCTCTATGATGCCATATTTCTGGTCAAGCTAAATATTCATGACACTGTTATAAAATAATTTGACTGAGTATTGACACTTAATGACATGTTAATGACAAATTCAACTTGTACCACTGTAGTTTAGGTCAAGAAATATATTCATGACAATGTTATGAAATAATTTGACACAGTATTGACACTTAATGACATGTTAATGACAAATTCAACGTGTACCACTGTAGTTTAGGTCAAGAAATAGATTCATGACAATGTTATGAAATAATTTGACACAGTATTGACACTTAATGACATGTTAATGACAAATTCAACTTGTACCACTGTAGTTTAGGTCAAGAAATAGATTCATGACAATGTTATAAAATATTTTGACAGAGTATTGACACTTAATGACATGTAAATGACAAATTAAATTTATAGAAAAATCATGACATTATAATAGCCTAATGACAGCCAACGTCAAAACCAACCACATGACAGTTTAATAATAATAATAATAGATTTTATTTATAACGCACTTTTCATTCCGAAGAATCTCAAAGTGCAACAAAGGGAAAAAATAACAATACATGAATAACAAGTAAAAATGACATCTCAACATCATGCCGGACGCTGATGACGCTAGCCTGGTGCAAACTTCAGCCACCATGCAGTTCAAGCCCGAGGGAGACCACAAGCCGACACCCAGAAGAGAGAGCAGCCGCAGCGAGCAACATCAAATGTCCTTCAAACCAAAACCAACCACAAATTCAAATTCATTCAAACAAAAACAGAAGAGAAGTGGTGAAAAAACGGCAAACAACGTCCTCTCAGTGGCTGCCAGCAATCAGAAACAGTCCCAATTGTAGCTCTGACTGTTAGACTAGTCACAAACATAAGAAAATAAAATAAAATCTAAATTTAATAGTAAAGTTTACATGATTTGTGGGTGGAGAAGCGGCGAACAGACAACGCCAGCGTCCTCTCCCCCACGTTGCCTAGCAACTAATGTAATGTAAACCCAAAAAGCGAAGTAATTTCTTAAATTTGATAATTAAACTGCTATGTCATTTCATGTCTGTTTATGACAGGTTATGTTGTCTTGGTAATGTCAAGTTGTCATGACAAAGACACTGACAGGTTATGATGTATTGGTTTATGTCAAGTTGTCATAACAAAGACAACTCTGCAATGTCATCATTGCAATAAAAATGACATAATTAAGCGAATGACACTTAATGACAGTTGTCATAAACATGCATAAAAACTCCTTCATATTCATGACACGTGTCATGTCATGATTATGAAGGTGTCATGTCAGTCTTATGCACACCCCTTCAAGTAAAGTGTTACCGGCTAGGCTATTAGCAGTGTTTATTTCATAAACTCACCTAAAGGATTATTATGAACACCATACTAATACTGTGTTTGACTCACCTTTCCCCTTCAGAACTGCCTTAATTCTACGTGGCATTGATTCAACAAGGTGCTGAAAGCAATCTTTAGAAATGTTGGCCCATATTGATAGGACAGCATCTTGCAGTTGATGGAGATTTGTGGGATGCACATCCAGGGCACGAAGCTCCCGTTCCACCACATCCCAAAGATGCTCTATTGGGTTGAGATCTGGTGACTGTGGGGACATTTTAGTACAGGGAACTCATTGTCATGTTCAAGAAAACAATTTGAATTGATTCAAGCTTTGAATTCAAGCTTATCAAACTTTGCTCATGCATACAAACAAAATCAAAACTCTTTTGTTTGCATGAGCAAAGTTTGAGTAATCAATTATGTTTTTCAGTTTAGACTCTTCCCCTCAATATGAGCCCTCCCTTGTCTCTCTTCTTTAAAGGAACATGTTGACCTTTTGGGACTTCGGGACCTTTTCCCCATATTCCCCAGAGTTAGATAAGTCCATACGTACCATTCTCATCTTCAGTGTGGCAAAATAAGGGACACGTATTCCTGACAGAATACAAATAATAATTTCATCAATGACTTCAAAGACATGAATATAGAATAAGTCATTAACTGATTATTTCAACAATGAGATTTTGACAGCTCAAAAATAAACCATAAGAAAACACGAGATCAAGTATTGCAACAGGACACATTTTAGATTTTTATTGCAAACCTGTGTGAGTTTCTTTGTTCTGCTGAACACAAAAGAAGATATTTTGAAGAAAGTTTGTAACCAGGCTGCTTTTGGGGGCACCATTAATTTCCATCGTATGAATGTATCTTCCTATGTGTTCAACATAACAAAGACATTCATACAGGTTTGGAACAACTTGAGGTAGACTAAATGATGACATAATTTCCATTTTTGGGTGAACTGTCCTTTAAGCAGTCATTCTGAACCAGTAATAATTTTTTTGCCAATTCTGAAAATCGAATTGTTTTTCATTTTTATTAATTTACTTTATTTAATGTACTGTACTACATGTACTCCGCTAGATGAACTGAGACTTGTTACAGCACTTGCAGGCTGTTGCCCTTGTTTGTTTAGTTGTTTTATTCCTCTCCTCATTTGTTAAGTTGCTTTTGGGAAAAGTGTCTGCTAAATGATTAAATATAATTAAATGAACTTAAATTATGAATATATCATTATGTAAATATTTGTCACGTTTTTTATCAAAATATATTTTTTTAATGTCAAACTGTATATGGCACGATTAGTTATTGCGTATGATTAATATAGCCTAGCTAAATGATAAATTAATAATAATAACATTAATTAGGCTATAATCTGTTAATTAACCTGTCTAATGTCTAGAAAATATAATATATCTGTCTGTCAAGCTCTGAAAATGTATGGAATATTATATTAAAGAGGTGATGAATCAAGAAATCAACTTTCCCTTGAGCTTGGTAATACGAATATATATACGAATACCCTGTAAGTTTCAGAGTTGAAACATTTTTAGTCAGAGAAAAGCTTTTTTAGACACCAGGGCCAGAAAACGATCATGTGTTCATCCTGACGTCATCTGTTGCGAAACACCACCTCTAGAGAATAATAAGCACGTGTAATTCAGTAGCCCCGCCCACCGACTCATGGAGTTGTTCGGATCACACTAGCCAGCAGCAACAAACATGCCGAAGAAGATAGCAAGATATTACGTTTTTTTTTTGGAAGAACACAGTCGCTGCATGAGCTTCTTTCGGATCATAATATTAGGAATGTGTGATACTTCATTTATTTTGAATGAAGTTCCAGCTCATGTGGGGAAGACATGGTGTTCACTTCATTTCACTGCGGAATCGTTTGTAAATAAGTCTCAGGTCGAGCTGGATTTGCAGACATATTGAAATTAAAACACAATGCTGTGCCTTCTACATTGGACCCGACAGGAATGGTGCAACAAACTTATGTGAGTAAAACTTATGTAATAGTAGTCCCAGGGCTATGTGTTTTCCAGATACCAAAACGCATGGCCATCGGCAGGCCGTGTGTGTACGCGCGCAGTTTGCACTTATGTCCACCGATCAGGCGGGCCAAGTAACATTCCAATCAATCGCGGGTGGATGAGAAATAAATCATTGTGTTTGTTTGATGAAGACATTTACGAGCCCTGTGTTCGAGAAAATCATTCCAGTTGCGGCTGTCAAAACAATCCCTCCCTCATGTGAACTGAACTGACAGGGGAGCTGAAGCTCATTAAATATGCAAATCTTTTCCAATCCTAGCCGTGGGCGTTTACTTCCAAGTCTCCAGTGACACGCCCATCAAAACCCAGCGTTCAGAAGAGAGCCTCAAAACCAGTGTAGAAAATAGCCTATTACTTATTAGTTATGTTTTTAACCCCACAAACTTCCTTAGTTGACCTCAGACAACAGTATAATTTTTTTTTAAAGCCAGTTCATGACACCTTTTATATATTATCCATAAAAAGATAAAAAACGCCTGTACCTTTAGAAGCATGGCTGTATCCGTCAATGCAAGCTGATTTAAGTCAGACAGCAACGGAAATGCTCTCTGCAGTTCGTGTGCAGTTCGCCTGAGGTTCATCACAAGTTACTGGACAGGCCCATTGATACCTTTTTTCTATTCAGTCCTATATCTGCACATCCTTTTGCGGTCAAATGGTGAACGTGAGCTTGACATGTTTTTAAAAACCATGCATGTTCTCGAGAGACCGTCGCTATGGCAACAAGGCCGCTAAAAGGCAATCACACGCAAATGAGCTTCTGTACTAACGTTAGCCTAATTATTATGAAATTGGTTTCTTTATATTTGCTATTAGTATTCTCCACACTGAAAACTCGTTATGTGTTTGTTGAACTATGTGTAGACCTTTGTAAAATACAGGATACATCATGTGGAACGATTTCGTATTTCACGGGATGGGTGGTTACCTTATCCGTGTGTGCCACAACTCTGTCTCACGCACCCGCACCCAGCGATAGCCTAGCTTAGCACAAATACTGGAGGTAAACGGCTCCATCTAGTCTACTTCTCAATAGGTGACAAAATAACGGCAACATACTAAGGCTGACGGAAAAGGAAAAGTTGAGATTTTATAGACCAAAATGGCTAGAGACTATACTCTCATTCCTGCGTAATAATCAAGGAACTTTGCTACATCTCTTCTGTGTTCCTCAAATAAAGAATCAAACGGTGATGATTCAAGATTCAGATCGCGTGTCAAACTGGCAAACTGCTGAAATCACGTGAAATTGGTCATATGAATCACGAATCAATCTGCTGATTCGCGACCATTTGATTCTTTATTTGAGGTTTGAAGACAAAGACAGAATAAAGTCGTATTTTTTGTTATTTTTGGACCAAAATGTATTGTCGACGCTTCAAAAGAGTCTAACTAACCAACTGATGTCACATATGGACTACTTTGATGATGTTTTCATTACCTTCTGGACGTGGACAGCAAGTGGGCATACACTTACATTCAAAGGACAGAAAGCCCTCGGACTAAATCTAAAATATCTTAAACTGTGTTCTGAGGATGAACAGAGGTCTTACGGGTGTGGAATGACATTGGGGTGAGTCATTAATGAAAGAAATTTCATTTTTGGGTGAACTAACCCTTTAAGTCACTTGTATGTATTTTAAGTAAATGTATTTTTGTATTATTATTATTATTAGGCTATTGTTTTACTCTCCTTTGAGTTATTATGACTCTTGGGTAACAAAATGTCAAGTGAGTGTCTAGTTTAAAATAAGACCACATTTATAAATAGAGACCATAGAGTTTAAGAGCTGTAGACATTTTTAGTTGGGTATGTCGTTTTTAGAAAATGCTCAAAAATAGAGGTGCAAGATGATATGCATGTACATACAATAATACACATTTTCTGTGGAAACAAACTAAAAGTGTATCCAGACACTTACCAGAGAAACACGTAACAGCATCAGAGAACAACACAGACAAGAAGCCTCAGATACCTTAACTTGGTCTGGGACCCACTTATCTGTGAACAGGGAATATAATGCACTGAAGTGAAAAGTATTCACATCTTAAATCATCATACGCATTTATTACAAATGATCAAAATGAATGAAATGTTCACATGTGTGCTATCCAGACCACATCAGAGGACCCATATGGTAGCTCTGTCATGGAAGTCCAGAGACCTGTCCTTTCTTCGCTGGTGTCCAGAGTCACAGTCCTAATTAAGAAAATGGCAAAATCCAGTTGTGTTAATCCCTGTTAAATATGAGTGAACAAACAAGAAACATAAAGGTGCAGACAGTGTCCAGCAGAGGGCAGCCAAAACAAATATTTTAGAAGCCTTGAACATTACATTGTATCCTAAATGCTTTGGCTCAAATATCAGATGTTATCAGATGTCAGTTATTAGAAGAGATGTTTTTTTTTTTTTTTTTTTTGATTATCTGTTTTGACCATCAAAATAAAGTGAAACACTATGATTCTTGTTCACATCCGATTTGAATTTCTTATTGACTTATGCAAATTGCTTTTGTGTTGGCACATCTGCAAAAATGTAAGTACAGTTTTGCACAACGACTAAATGGCTTGTTAATCTAAACTGATGAGTTGTTACTCAGTAAAACCTTCAAACTCTTAACAACCTTTAAACATTCTTTCATCGTGAGAGCCATCCATTCAAAATGATCAATTAATTGATCAAAATCTGTCAGATATGATATATTCCATAAATATTTGTAACACAGAATGTTTGCAATGTCTACTAAATTGCTGTCAGCAAACTAAAAATTATTGTCATGGAAGAGCAATAGGAATATATAAGATACCCTGATCAGGCATAACATTATGACAAATGGGCCCTTTGTTTTAAGACAATGGTGGGTGATTATGTGGCTGCCAATGACTTCACATATAAATGTAAGTATTGTGGTTTAATTTACTCAAATATCTAGCAAAACGTAACTATTTTAACTAAAGTGTTAAAAGCCAGGCATCTAGGTGAAATAAAAAATGAAGTGCAGCTTCATTTGTTAGGTGGTCTGTGGCACAACGTGTTGTAATATTTTGTTTTGATTTAGGGAGCAAGGAGCAGAACATTCCATTTATTAAAATGAGGGCAGAATCGTTTATTTGCCTTATTAGGTAGGGGAATGTCCCATATGAAATATGTCCACTAGGCTCTTTTGTGTATTATAACAAATAGTCCTCATGCTGAACAAAGCAAAACAAAAAGACAACCAGTATAAGACAACAATCTTTCACTTTTTTTTTATTTTTTAGAACTGTCATGCAGTATATGTCTACAAATGTTTTAACCAAACAGGAGGATATGAAAATTCTGTTCTATTTTCCCATGCATTCCCATGCACCATGTATTCATATTTTTTACGTATTTCCTATTTCTCTTGTACAATTCTGGAGAATTCTCCCTTACAAGGTAAGCTATAGACAAATCTTTGCTGAAATGTATTGTGTTTTTGTTTGTTGTTGTTGTTAACAGGCATGATTTATTTGCTCTGCCTTGGGATTGCATGTGTTCTGGGATAAGTGGGGTAGTGAGTGGGAAACTTTGCTGTGGTGTGTCCTCATGGATGAGGTTTTGGGACAGGCACTCCAAGTTCAGCATTGGGATGACCAACATCAGGAGGAGCCAGCCTTTTTCTCAGACAAGAGAAAAAGAGGCCGTTACGATGAGCTGGTGGAGCTACTTGGGGAGGAGAGAGACGTAAGAGAGATGGGGAGAGCCGGGAGAGAATGGACAGATTGTTACTTGAGATAATTCTACCTATTTATTTTTTTAAATGGCAATTTGTAAATGAAACCGAAAAGTAATTTCTGTACATTGTTCATTTTTTAATGCAAGTTCTATACATTATTTATTTATTAGTTATTTGCATGCAAATGAACCCAAGTAATTTCTGTACACTGTGTATTTTTATGTAACTTCCAATGTGTTAATAAAAACTTGAGTTACGTAATCAGATTGCTTTTTCAAATAACTAGTAAAGTAATGCATTACTTTTAAATGTAAAACAAAATGATGCAAGTTACTTTTTTCACATTTATTTGACTGACAGCTCTCTTCTCGGAAGTAATTACAAAGGCGTTGTGTGTTCTCCTCAAAATGAATAAAACCAGTCAAATACAAAATCAGAATTCTATGTAAATATTAAAGCTACACTGTGTGATATTTTCTCCCATCTAGTGGTGTAAATTGCATTACTCCCTTAAAGGGATCCCCTGGTGTTGAGACTTGTATGGCTTAATATAACATAAATGATGTCTCTTACTGAATGATGTGGTAGAAAACCCATGAAAGATCTACGTTATTTTAAAAATCGATTTTATATTTGGACCATGGGCGGCGCCATTTTGTTTGCGTTCTAGGTTGATGACGTAGAATGGTTGAACTCCTCAATCAGCTGGTGTTGCCCGTAGCTATTTTTACCACAACGCAACTCGAAAATTGTTTCAGAGTTAAACAAAACCAATGAATTCCTTTGTAATTGTACTTAAAACACACTCAAACATACATGTGCACACAAACTCACCTACACAAGTCACAAACAGATCGGCGGGCACGCACACGACAGCTCTGTTTCAATCGAGATGTTGGGCTGCTCAGTCTCCACGACAGGGGCTGAATCTGAAATCGACCCTATACCCTTAAATAGGGCATTATTTGAAGGGACGGCCATTTGTAGTGTTGTCCGACACCATAGTGGACATGTTTGAGTGCAGTCATTCAGTCTCACGTTGCACCGCAATAACGTGTACAGCCGATTTACAAACAGCTGTCCGACTTCACGCACTCAAACATACATGTGCACACAAACTCTCTCTCTCTCACAGACTCAAACACACTTAAACAGATCGGCGCGAACACACACACACACACACACGCACTGCGTGCGCGCATACATAACCCTCAATCTATTCCCTGTGTTGATATCCTAGATAGACTGTTGATAGTAGATTAACTGTAATGCCTAATGTAACCAGCAGAGGGAAATATCTAGGTAGGACGATGGGATAAAGTAACGTGAGGAAGAGAGGCAGGATGTTTTGGTGATGATGCATGCGATTGAGACAGAGCAGTCTGTCAGGTGTGTGTGTGCGCGCCCGCCGATCTGTTTGTGACTTGTGTAGGTGAGTTTGTGTGCACATGTATGTTTGAGTGTGCTTTAAGTACAATTACAAAGCAATTCATTGGTTTTGTTTAACTCTGAAACAATTTTCGAGTTGCGTTGTGGTAAAAATAGCTACGGGTAACGCCAGCTGATTGAGGAGTTCAACCATTCTACGTCATCAACCTAGAACGCAAACAAAATGGCGCCGCCCATGGTCCAAATATAAAATCGATTTTTTAAATAATGTAGATCTTTCATGGGTTTTCTACCACATAATTCAGTAAGAGACATCATTTATGTTATATTAAGCCATACAAGTCTCAACACCATGGGATCCCTTTAAGTATCTAACTGATTTACTTACTTTTGCGTTACTTTTTCTCACCTTTGTTTTTTATAACAATTTTTTTTAATAATCTTTTTGTGCAATGGATAATGGAAAATAGAATGCAGAAGAAAAAAGTTTAACACGTCCCCAATAAAAACAAAAAAAAATCTAAAAAGTAATTTTTGCTTTTGGTTTAACTCAATCATCGAAAGTTAGCTGCAAGACTGTTCAATAAAGGTAGATTTACTGCATAAAATGTGTTTTATTTAAAGCTACGCTGTGTAACTTTTTTAGTTCATTCTTAGCTAAAAACACTTAGTTCTATCAAAAATATATGTGCTCATTGATGTATATTTACTTCTTACATGTAATAAAGTATTCACGTACGTTTATAATATGCCATGGAAAATACATACGGGTGAGGGGTTTGAATGCTGGTCACCATGTTGCCCCTCCATCTTGAAAGTACATTAGCCAAAGAGGGACATACCCGTAAATTCAAGCTTCGCCTTTCACGTTTTAACACTCGATGGCACCATGTCGAATGTAAAGAGGGGGATTGCCTTGTTAATCTTGAATGTGAAGAGGGGGATTGCCGTGTTAATCTTGGACTAAATCAGCCACCGTAGGAGTTAAAACGAAATCAGAATTGAGAGGAACAGAAACTATTATTCACTGGATGGTCATATACCTTTTGTACTGCATTACTTTCCAAAGTAACTTTCCCTAACTCTGGTTCCATGTACAAATTAAAACTTGCATTACAAAAATAATGTACAGAACTATAACTTATCCCCAACATTACATGGAACAAATACTTTAGTAAAAAAATTGTTACGTAAATTAAAACGTTTACATTAAAATAAATTCATTTATTTGTAATAATTTGTTCTATACATTACTTAAAGTCCTTTTCACACAATTTACTTTTAACATCAGAAGAATGATATAACATTTAAATGACCAGTAAATAAAACAGAAGAAAACTTTTGTGTGTGTGTGTGTGTGTGTGTGTGTGTGTGTGTGTGTGTGTGTGTGTGTGTGTGTGTGTGTGTGTGTGTGTGTGTAAGCTTTCATTCTGCTGATTTCATTTCACTTTATTAAGCTGAATTTTAATGTTTTCATTGAGCTTAGCAGGGGTGGTGCTGCTGGACCGGGATAGGCTGCATAATGGAGACTCTTTGAAGACAGTCCCTTCAGGATTTTGCAATACTTTTTTGTGATCAAAATGACTGATGAATTAATTATTATTATTATTATTTTTAAGAATTAGGATACCACATTTACCGTATTATGTTAGATGCACAATAGTCACACATAAAAAACAAAATGCACAAATCTTGTTTATTTTGGCATCTTACTAAAAAAGGCTTGTCCAGTGGTGTATGTAGCTTTAATAACATGACCACAGGTTGGGAAATATATGGGAAAAGTAAATCACAGCAATAAGCAACTGCCTAATATAAGTAAAAAGTTCTCAAATAATGAATGAAACAGTCAGTAATAAAATTAGAACTAACAAACAAATGATAGGAGGACAAATAAATACAACATAAAGATACAGTACAAACCGTGCTTTACATTTAAGTAGGCTACAGTTAGTTTTTTCCAGTTGTTGTTGTTTGATGGGTATAGGCTATATTAGGCTGCTTTCACTTTAAAGATTACTGCCTACAGTAATGCACAGACCCAATATTGTCACACGTCACAAACGTATGCACTCACACACATAACCGCCAAGACAGACATTTAGGCATAATCATGTGTGTATTTTATTTTGATTGTTCAAGGGCGCTAAGCCCTTGATAGAATAGAACCCATTTCTGAATACTGGCAAGCGCTGACAGGCGGCAAACGCACAGAATCCTCAACCGGTCTGACATCGACCCGCGTGCCAGGAGCGAATTGAGTTTGTGGTATACAGCGCTTTTGTTAACTTTTTTTTAGTGTTATCGGGCATATCATAATTTTATTTGGTCATTTATCCATCTTGAGTAGCCTAGTCAATTCTCCCAGTCCTTGGCACTTATACGAGACTGCAGGTGAGTAAGATTCACTTTCACTTTCACAAAGCGCATATTGCGCAAGCACCACAACATCTGTCCTCATTAAAACAAAGCATTGCAGCTTTAAATAAATTAAGGATAGTTAATATATATATATATATATATATATATATATATATATATATATATATATATATATATATATATATATATATATATATATATATATATATGAAAATGTATATATATAGAAATATATGAAATGACAAATTATGCAGGATCGCAAAAAAAAAAAAAAAGGTTTGGAGATTTTGCTGATTTTGCGTTGTATTCATCAATAGCGGAATCGCAAAAAACTGGAGGGACTGGTAATGACTTCTGACGGCTGGAAATCATCTGGGATCAGAGTTGTCAAGTAGCCTAATGAAGTACATTTGTTCTTTGTTACCTTTCTCTACATCTGTAACTTTGTTACCTTATTTAAGTAGAAAGTAAACATCTATTCTTTACTGGAGTAATAATTTTTCATCTGGCGTTTTACTTCTACTCCTTACAAGTTTCAAACAGTTATCTTTACTATTATCTACTCCTTACATTTTAAAAATAGCCTTGTTACTCCTAATTCATTTTGGCTTGTTTTCATTTCGGCTTGTGTAAGAATGGGTTTTCCTGCTAAGACAAAAGCTGAGATCCAACGCCCTGCAATAAAACTCACTATTCTGGAGAGAAGATCTCACAGAAAGAGTGTGACTGCCCTGCCCTTCTATCATCTCCCCCTCTCCCCTCCCCCTGATTCAATTCACATAATGCATATTAAATAGAAATAAGCTACTCATTTTACCATTTACCATAATGTAAAAAAGCAGTATTTTTCTTAAAAATATGACAAATAAATGTCTCACTTTTGCCAACTTAGATACATAAACTGTATGAATATGACTAATACTGATGAATAAATATTCCTTTAAGTTGAAGCTATTTTACATCAGTGTTTTGTTAATACTATAAAGTACACCACATACTTAATAAACAAAAGAAAATAAGGTAAAAATAAAGTGGCATTTTTTTGGTTATGAAAACAAGTTACCATGATCAATATACAATACATCATGAACTGTTAATGAAACATGAAAACTGCTCCTGATGGTCAGAATGATCATGCTTGCATGCCTTCCTAGCTAACACATGCCGAACAAGTTACGTGATTTATTGGTACTTTTATTTCATGAATTACAAATTGACATCGGAACTTTGCATGTGCATAGTTTATACACAGCGTGTGTGTAACTTAAGAGTGTGCGCTACGAGTGCAGTATAACGGCTGAAAGGACAGGAAAGCAGTTTTCTGAGTTAAGATTGTTTTTTTTGTTTTTGTTTTTTGTTTTTTTGTTTTTTTACAAGCTATGAAAATGATGTTGCATGGACTCCAAGGTAGCATTTTGCCTACCTGAGTAAATGGGGAAACTGGCTCTTTGTCCTTCCACCATGCAGCTTGAACAATCGCCCAAGTCACATGACATGTAGTCTAGGCTATATTTCGTAAATTATATTATTATAATAATATTTAGTAAAATACAGCTCTTATTAGTTGTTAAAAGTGTACTAATTACTATTTAATCAAATGTCATTTAATCAAAAGGAAGAAAACAATTATTTTGTGGCATAAGGTGAAGTGAGAGCTATAGGCTGGGCAGCACATTCGGTTCCACATGAGAGTGTTGTGGTTTGAATCATGGGTGGTGTTCACCCCTAAGGTTAATATAGTGCATTTATTTAGTGAAAGAGTTAATTTCTCTAGTGAACTAACCAGCTGTGGACACTGAATGACCTGCCTGAGGTAAATGCAATGCTACTTGACATTGTTTACAAGCTGTTTTATTGCCGTCTGTCCACCATTGAAACATTGATTGAGCGATATTTCAATATGTTTTTTCCTCAACATAGCTTCAGTTCAGGTGTTGATTCATGTTCAGTCTTTGATTAGGAAGAGATAATCGTGTTCACTCTCGGTTGATCTGTCATGTCACATTAAAGAATTAAAAAAAAAAAAATCATGATAAAATGGACAGAAAACTTAATATTCTGTATGTTGAAGTATGTTGAAGTATCCTCCGTGCATAAGACAAGCCTACTGTTAACTGTTAAAGATTGCATTCTGTGCACATGTACACCCTAACGGAAGTCCTGTACCGAAACAGTTTGGTACGAATATGTGTGCCCATATACCCATAACGATATCTATAAAGCTATTAATTTTATGCACAATTGTAACAGCAATGATGGACGATATCATTGGAATATATATAGGATCAACTAGGTTTTTAAAGATATCAAGCATTTAAAGTGTAGCTGTAGTTTTTTATGGTTGCTCCAAGTTCTAAAGTTGTGGATTCCGTTGTAGTTTGACTGGTTGTGATTTCAGCCATTTTTTTGCCATGGTTGGGGATTCGGCAGTTGTTTCTGTGTTTGTGGTTTCAGCTGTAGGTTCTGAGGTCGTGGATGTAGCTGTAGTTTCCACGGTTGTGAATTCAACTGTTGATTCTATGGTTGTGTATTCTGCTGTAGTGTCTTTGGTTTTGGACAGGGTTGTAGTTTCTATGGTTGTGGATTCAACTGTAGATTCTATGGTTGTGGACTTATTTTTCTGGTTGAGGTTTCTGCTCTCAGTTCTGAGGTTGTGGACTCAGCTGTAGTTTTTATGGTTGTAGTTTCTAAAGTTGTGGACTTGGCTGCTTTCTTTGGTTGTGGATTCAGCTGTAGTTTCTGTAGTTCTGGACTCGGTTGTTGTTTCTTTGGTTGTGGATTCAGTTGTAATTTTTATGGTTGTGGACTCAGCTGTTTTTTCTGTGGTTATTTTTTCTTTTGTCAGTTCTGAGATTGTGGACTCAGCTGTTGTTTCTGTGATTGTTGTTTTTCCTGTAGGTTCTGAGGTTGTGGATTCGACTAGTTTCTTTGGTTGTAGTGTGTATGGTTGTTGACTTGGCTGTTGTTCCTGTGGTTGTATATTCAACTGTAGAATCTACGGTTGTGGATTCATTTGTAGTTTATGAGGTTGTGATTTCAGCCGTAGTTTATATGGTTGTGGACTCGGTTTTGCCTGTAAGTTCTAGAGGTTGTGGATTCAGCTATAGTTTTTTATGGTTGTAGTTTCTAAACATGTGTTTTTTTTCTGTGGTTGTTGTTTCTGCTTTGGTTTCTGATGTTATGAACTCAGCTGTAGTCTCTATGATTGTAGATTCAGCTGTAATTTCTGTGGTTGTGGATTCAACTGTAGATTCTATGGTTGAGTATTCAGCTGTAGTTTCTATGTTTGTAGTTTCTAAAGATGGGGACTTTTGGCTATCGGTTCTATGGTCATGGATTTAGCTGTAGTTTTTATGGTTGTGAACTCGGTTGAACTTTTCATGGTTATGGTTTTGACTGTAGGTTCTGAGGTTGTGTATTCAGCTGTAATTTCTATGGTTGTAGTTTCTAAAGGTGTGGACTCAGCTGTTGCATGCGGTTGTTATTACAGCTGTCGTTTCTGTGGTCGTGGACTCAGCTGTAGTTTCTATGGTTGTAGACTCTGCTGTTGTTTCTGTGGTTGCTATTTCAGCTGTAGTTTCTGTAGTTGGGTACTTGGTTGTATTTTCTGAGATTGTGGATTCAGATGTAGTTTGAATGGTTGTAGTTTCAGTCGTAGTTTCTATGGTTGTGGACCCAGCAGTTGTTTCTGTGGTTGTTATTTCAGCTGTAGTTTCTGTAGTTGTGGACTTGGTTGTAGGTTCTGAGGTTGTGGATTCAGATGTAGTTTGAATGGTTGTAGTTTCAGCTGTAGTTTCTGTAGTTGTGGACTTGGTTGTAGGTTCTGAGGTTGTGGATTCAGATGTAGTTTGAATGGTTGTAGTTTCAGCTGTAGTTTCTGTAGTTGTGGACTTGGTTGTAGGTTCTGAGGTTGTGGATTCAGATGTAGTTTGAATGGTTGTAGTTTCTGTAGTTGTGGACTTGGTTGTAGGTTCTGAGGTTGTGGATTCAGATGTAGTTTGAATGGTTGTAGTTTCTGTAGTTGTGGACTTGGTTGTAGGTTCTGAGGTTGTGGATTCAGATGTAGTTTGAATGGTTGTAATATCAGCTGTAGTTTCTATGGTTGTGGACTCGGCAGTTGTTTCTGTGGTTATTTCAGCTGTAGTTTCTGTAGTTGTGGACTTGGTTGTAGGTTCTGAGGTTGTGGATTCAGATGTAGTTTGAATGGTTGTAGTTTCAGCTGTAGTTTCTATGGTTGTGGACTCAGCAGTTTTTTCTGTGGTTGTTATTTCAGCTGTAGTTTTTGTAGTTGTGGACTTGGTTGTAGGTTCTGAGGTTGTGGATTCAGATGTAGTTTCTATGGTTGTAGTTTTAGCTGTAATTTCTGTGGTTGTGGTCTCAGCTGTTGTATCTGTGATTGGGGTTTCGGCAGTAGTTTCTGAGTTTGTGGACTCTGTCTGGGGTTCAGAGGTTGTGAATTCAGCAGTAAATTGAGTAGCTGTTATTTCAGCTGTAGTTTCTATGGTTGTGGATTCAGCTGTAGATTCTATGGTTGTAAACTCGGTTGAAGTTTTCATGGTTATGGTTTTGACTGTAGGATCAGAGTTTGTGGATTCAGCTGTGGTTTCTGTAGTTGTGGACTTGGTTGTAGATTCTCTGATTGGGGTTTTGACAGTAGATACTATAGTTGTGAACTCTTTTGGGTATTTGCTTGTAGTTTTGGCTGCTGGTTTTAAAGTTGTGAACTCAGCTGTAGATTCTTTTTTTGTGATTTCAGCTGTAGTGTTTATGTTTGTGGATATTTCTGTTGGTTCTCTGGTTTTTGATTCAGCTCTAGATTTTGTGGTTGTGATTTCATCTATAGTTTCCTTCACGGTGGTTTTGGCTGTAGTTATCTCTGGCATGACAGAAGAATAGGTGGTGTATATGTTCCTTGTATCTGAAAAAAAAAACTACATAAAATACAATGATATCTTACATAAAGGGCACATGTATATTTTTTATATATATATTCACCTGCACAGTACGCCAAACTGCAGGTAGTTGGGCACACAAACTTATAAATATAATAATCTCCTGGACAGGCTTTGACTTGAATAGGATTGGATTGGAAATAGCAGCAGTTATTGCTCCAGTGACCACAGACATCTCGAGTGACCACTCCATCCTCAACTGTTGGATGTCCTCCATTCAACCACAGTGGAGCATAGGTGCCACAGCTATACTGATCAACACAGGTGTCTGGCATCTGAGCGCTCTGTCCCCGAATGAAGAGACGGTACCAGCCGTCCCAGATGACCACAGTGTCACACATTATTTCAGATGAATATTGATTGTTGGTGGCTCTCCATGGATCATCTAACACATTGTAGTTATAGCAGGGGTCGACAGGGAGAGCTGGTGTTCTGGAATCTTTAGAAAAATACATTGATGAATTATGTTTCATATCTATGCAGTTGTAGCAGTTGTTATATGAAATTGTAATCTCTAGAGAACTCTACTTAAGCTCTTTAACATTTTTTTTAAGTAAATGTTGTTTTCTTTGAGTCAAATCAGCAACAAAATGTTGGACTGGGTAAACCCGGCCTGATCTGCCGGTGATTTGATTTTGCCCTGCAACTCAGTCTGGAAACTTGTACATTAATTTCTACTGCTTCTGTTACACTTTTGTGGGAACCAATAACACACTGGCTCATCCACCTGGCATGCTATTGGCGGGTTTAACACAATGGCAGACAGAGAAGTGGTGGGTCATTGTTGCCCATTGAGTGTATTTGACCAATAATAAGCTGGGAAAAAAGCAAATGTTAGCAATTGTTTTTACGGTGTGTGTGTGTGGGCGCTTCAGATGTGAGTTCGAAATCTGCGAGGATTAGTAGAATTATGTGGGAACAATTGGGAACCCAAGAGCCCACTGGTGCCGTTGCAGGTTGGCTTTCGTGAGAGCTCGTCGGCCGCACGATTGAGCAGGCCCAGAATGTGAATGGCACGAAGCGACCTCAGATGCTTCTGACTCCATAAGAGGAGGTGGTGGGCGAGTTGTGACATGCGACGGGAGCGTAGACCACCCTGTTTGTTGATGTACGCAACGGCTGCAGTGCTCTCCATACGGACCAGAACATGCCGAACCAGAACATGCTTGCAATGTAGCGCCATTTTGAAGCGGCCCAGCGCAAGACAAACTGTTAACAACTCTAGGCAATTGATATGCCATTGCAGTTGAGGCCCCATCCACAGACCCGAAACTGCAAGACCGTTGTGCGTGGCACCCCAGTCGGTGGATGAAGCATCCGTGGAGACAACAGCATGTCTGGACACTTGTTCTAGAGGCACTCCTGCCCTTAGAAATTAAGGGTCCGACCACAGGCTGAAGGTTTGGTGGCATCTCTGTGTCACTGAAACAAGGAGGGACCTACTGTGCCATGCCCACCTCGGGACTCTTTCGTGTAGCCAGCGTTGAAGTGGTCTTATATGGAGTAATCCGAGCGGCGTTACTGTGGCTGCGGATGCCATATGCCCCAGGAGCCTTTGAAAATGTTTCAGTGGGACCGCCGTTCTGTGTTTGAACGAATTCAAGCAGCTCAACACCTTGATGAGCTCCTCGTGAGGCGCACCGTCAGGGCGACCGAATCCAGCTCCATCCCGAGAAAAGAGATCCTCTGCGTGGGGCAGAGTTTGCTCTTTTCCCAGTTGACCCGAATCCCCAACTGGCTGAGGTGACTGAGCACAATGTTCCTGTGTTCGCACAACTGCTCTCGCGACTGGTCAAAGATCAGCCAGTCGACGAGATAGTTGAGGATGCGAACACCATGCTCTCTCATGGGAGCAATGGCGGCCTCCGTGACTTTCATGAAGACACGGGGTGACAGGGACAGCCCGAAGAATAGGACTTTGTGCTGATATGCTCGTCCATCAAATGCAAAGCAGAGGAACGGTCTGTGTCAAGGGAGAATCGAGACATGAAAGTATGAGGTTGATCGCTGCAAACCAATCTTGGGGACGGATGCACCTGAAGATGCATTTCTGCATGAGCATTCTGAACGGCAGCCTGTGAAGGGACCGGTTCAAGAACCGCAGATCCAAGATCGGCCGTAACCCGCCGCTTTTCTTGGGTACAATGAAGTACGGGCTGTAAAAGCGGTCTTCATATCGGCTGGAGGGACCTGCTCGATCGCATCCTTCGCCAGTAGGACTGCGATCTCCACCTGGAGCACAGGGGCGCCCTCCTTCGACACGAAGGTGAAGTGGACACCCCTGAAATTGGGGGGACGCCAGGCGAATTAAATTGCATAGCTGAGTCTGATGGTACGGATGAGCTAGCCAGGCCCCCAGTGACCGAACCAGTGGGACCAACGGCACCATAGACGTATCCGCAGCAGGGCAGCGCTGCGGCATGCAGGGACCCGGCTTGGGCGGAATGGTACCGGCCCGTGGTGGGGTCTGAGTGTGCGGGGCAAAACATACCTGCTTCTGCCGATGGGGCGCGGGAATGTGGGGAGGCCACTTGTGGGTGTCCCGCGCGCCCCCTGCTGGCGATCAGAGAGTGATCCATGTCTGTGTATGATCCATGGGCGTCGGAACCATTGTGTGTGTGGGATGAGACCCACCCACTTTTTAAGACCAATGATATTGGACCCACTCACTTTTATCGTCTCTAATTCAGCACATGTCTGTTTACCTACCCCTAACCGAGAAAAACTTATTATTAAACACGTTTGACTCATTATTTCCACTTTTTTCTAATACTTTCTCCATTTTTATTGAAAAAAAAAATGTCTTTCCAATCTGATATGTTATGGGAAAAGGGAGTAGAGGGAGTTCAGCAAAAGGTGGATTTGATGCCATGCGCCTTACCCCTACTCTATAGCCACAATAAATAACTTACTGATTTCCGTAATTTTGTCTGGCGCAATCGATTGTTTAGTAAACGGCGGTATATTTGTATAA
This sequence comes from Pseudorasbora parva, assembly GCF_024679245.1. Taxonomy (NCBI): domain Eukaryota; kingdom Metazoa; phylum Chordata; class Actinopteri; order Cypriniformes; family Gobionidae; genus Pseudorasbora; species Pseudorasbora parva. The sequence continues at coordinate 11,679,553 of NC_090181.1, forward strand.
TGTCATCTAACGTTACTCCAGAAAAAAATTAATAAATCTGAGACCACCCACAGTTTTGCTTCCGACACCCATGGTATGATCAGGTTTTAACGAATAATTATTTTAAAACAACAATAATCTGGGGCGTCTGTGCTCTTTGACGCTAAATTATGGTTCTACTACAACACCTGTCTGGTTGCCAGCGACAACATAATGGCGTCACACATTTTCCGACCCAACTTTCAGCCCCCCCAGAATGAAACGGCTTCCAGCGCGCATGGCTGCACCTGACCAATAAAGACTAGCTCTGTCCTATCCAATTAAATTTTCAGTTTGTTTGTTTAAAAAAAATGTTTGTGTACTGTGCTCAATTAACTGAGACTTCTACAGCACTTGCAGGCTGTTGCCCTTGTTTTAGTTGATCTATTGATCTGCTCTTTTGTAAGTGGCTTTGGATAAAAGTGTCTGCTAAATGATTAAATGTAAATGTAAATGTCTATGGGTTGGATAGTCTCTGTTGTTGTAGACACTGATAGAATGGACTGGTTTGAGGCATCTGGTATTAGGAAAAATATTTTTTTAATTCAACATCACCAATTTTCAATCAAAATTCAGGAAAGTAAATTATTTAAGTGCATATGAGTAAATACTCACTTACAATAGTAAGACCCCTGTACCTTCTTAAAGGTACAGGGTCATTAAAGGGTCAATAAAATACTTTACCAGTGGTTGTGATCTCAGTTGAATCTGTAGATGTGTAGTTTGTGGACTTGGCTGTTGTTTCTGTAATTGTGGAATTGGATTTAGGTTCCAAGGTTGTGAACTCAGCTGTAGTTTCCATGGGTTTGGATTCAACTGTAGATTTTATGGTGTTGGACTTGGCTGTTGTTTCTTTAGTTGTTGTTTCTGCTGTAGGTTTTGAGGTTGTAGATGTTCTGGTTGGGGTTTTGACTGTAGATTCTGTGGTTGTGGATTTAGCTGCGCTGTCTATGGTTGTGGACTCTTTCGTGTCTTTGCTTGTGGTTTTGGCTGCTGGTTTTAAAGTTGTGAACTCAGCTGTAGATTCTTTTTTTGTGATTTCAGCTGTAGTGTTTATGTTTGTGGATATTTCTGTTGGTTCTCTTGTTTTTGATTCAGCTCTAGATTTTGTGGTTGTGATTTCATCTATAGTTTCCTTCACGGTGGTTTTGGCTGTAGATATCTCTGGCATGACAGAAGAATAGGTGTTTATGTTCCTTGTATCTGAAAAAAAAAATACTACATAAGATACAATGATCTTTTACATAAAGGGCACATGTATATTTTTATATACATTCACCTGCACAGTATGCCAAACTGCAGGTAGTTGGATACACAAACTTATAAATATAATAATCTCCTGGACAGGCTTTGACTTGAATAGGATTGGATTGGAAAAAGCAGCAGTTATTGCTCCAGTGACCACAGACATCTCGAGTGACCACTCCATCCTCAACTGTTGGATGTCCTCCATTCAACCACAGTGGGGAATTAGTGCCACAGCTATACTGATCAACACACGTGTCTGGCATCTGAGTGCTCTGTCCCCGAATGAAGAGACGGTACCAGCCGTCCCAGCTGACCGCAGTATCACACATTATTTCAGATGAATATTGATTGTTTGTGGCTCTCCATGGGTCATCTAGCACATTGTAGTTGTAGCAGGGGTCGACAGGGAGAGCTGGTGTTCTGGAATCTTTAGAAAAATACATTGATGAATGATGTTGCATATTTATGTAGTGGTATCAGTTGTTATATGAAAATGTACTCTCTAAAACACTCTTTAGACTAAGACTGCGTTTACACTGGCTCAATTTTTTTTTTACTCGCTTCTGACCAGATCTGAATTAATGCACACATGTAAATCTGCATGAGAGCCAATGTTTTTCACATCTGATCTAAGCCACTTCCAAATGTGGTTTTAAATCAGATACATATCTGATATCTGGACATTGGTGCTCACTCTGAGTGGTGCTTTGTTTGTTTGTTTGCACAGACAACACATTGGTAAACGCTTATATAAAGTATCAGGGGGTCTGCAAACTGGCACACCATATCCTCTTGCGGTCCCAAGAAATCAGCTTTCCCTGATAGCAGTATACATTCCAGGGTACTAAAACTTAGAAGCAGACATCCTGTCGATGCAGGGGCTGAGGCCTGGGGAATGGATACTTTACTCCAAAGTGGTGAAACTCATATGGGCAGTGTTCGGCCAAGTGGAAATGGATCTGTTTGGGTCTTAGGAAATGACACACTGTGGAAATTACACACTGTTGGTTTCCCCTCACACACATTCAGCTCCATTGGGGTACGATGCCTTGCTACAGACATGGCTGTAACTTGGTCTGTATGTTTTTCCCTCAATTGCTCATCTCCCAGGAGTTCTGGAGAGGGTCCACAGGAACTGATCTTCTGTCTCCGAAACAATCCTTCATCCCCGCCTAATGTCATGGAACTTGTGGGATTGGCCTCTGAGAATGTCCAACTCATAGATTTATATGTCATAACTAAGGCTGTTGAAACCATACTCCAGAACTCTCTCCACAAGGAAACTGTATGCACTGAGGTGGAGGGGTTTAACTGCCAGGATGGTACAATGCTGGAGTTACTGCAGGATACTGCAGTGGTGTATCCCTGGGAAGAAACCTGTTAGTTACACGTTACCTCTGTGGTGCTTTGAGGCCAGGACTGAAGTATGGCAGCTTAGAAAACCTTATTATATAAGGTATATTCCTACAGAATGTGGTAGCTTGCAGGCTGGTCCTCTCTGCTCACATTCGTAAGATTTTACAATCTGCGGACTCTACACCAGATTCTTAGGTGCTTTCATCTTAGGGTGCTCACAGTGATTCATACAGACAGGCACTTGGAAGTCTGGAGATTTAGTTATCCTCATTCCAAAAGCACCAAGGATGATGATGCAATACAAGTTCCCTCAAAGGGAACATCTTGGGTAATGACGGTAACCCTTGTTCCCTGTAAAAGGAACAAGATGCTGCCGCACCCTGTCATACTCCCTACATCCCTGTGATCAACTTGCTTCTGTCTGTTACGATCTGACAATGTTTGGTCTGGGTGCTTTTTTAGCTTCCTGGTCTGACGTGTCTAAAGTGAATGTAAACAGATTGGCCAATAAATCAAATATGGTCAAAAGATTGGATCTGTGCATTAAGACTTGCAGTGTAAACACGGCCTAAGGAGCTTGTGAAGGTTTCTAAATGAGTCAATAAAATACTTTACCATTGGTTGTGATTGGTCGCATAATGAATTCTATGGGTCGGGTAGTCTTTGTTGTTTTAGATGCTGATGGAATGGACTGGTTTGAGGCATCTGGTATTAGGAAATATATTTTTTTAATTCATCATCACTCATTTTCAAACACAATCCAGAAAAATAAATTATTTAAGTGCATATGAGTAAATACTCAACCACACAGTAAGACCCCTGTACCTTCTTAAAGGTACAGGATCGATAAAGGGTCAATAAAATACTTTACCAGCGGTTGTCATTGGTGGAGTAATGGGTCGGGTAGTCTTTGTTGTTGTAGACACTGATGGAATGGACTGGTTTGCGGCATCTGGTATTAGGATTTTTTTTTAAATTCAATATCACTCATTTTTAAACAAAATGCAAAAAAATTTATGATTTAACTGCATGTGAGTGAATACTCAGCTACACAGTAAAAGACCCCTGTACCTTCTTAAAGGTACAGGGTCGATAAAGTGTCAATAAAATACTTTACCAGCTGTTGTGATTGGTGAAGTAATGTATTGTATGGGTCGGACAGTCTCTGTTGTTGTAGTCCTTGATGGAATGGACTGGTTTGAGGCATCTGGTATTAGGAAACATTTTTTATTTTATTCAACATCACTCATTTTCAAACAAAATGCAGAAAAAAATAATGATTTATGGGGAGTTATTATGATTATTTAGTGTCTAAATGAAAACTTTGTAATAAGAAAAAAAAATTCTAAGAAAACATTAATTTTTACTGGTCAAAACCAAGCTCTGTTTTCACCAAGCCATATCAGTGCATACAGCTTTAAATGATAATGAGCTTTGCTCACCCTGGCCCTCTGTTCTGTGGGCCGGTTTGACACAACACTCGTGGAGTCATTGCCTAGACAACAGTAGAGGGGATATAACGGCGACGGGAGTATCTGAGGACACATTTGTGTAACTTTATCCATTTTTACCGGAGTCGGACCCAGGACAAGATGACCACTCCAATAAAATTTGATAATTAAGGCTAAACAGGATGTTTTTGAATGGTTGGTTATTGTACTGTCACTTTGATCTTTCTTTATGTCCTGACAGGGTAATGTTAGCGTAGTGAGATATATGAATGCTATCTGTTTACTGATGTGTACGTTAGTTTATTGACAGATTGATGTTACAGCTAATGCCAATAAAAACTTTTTTTCTGTTAATGTCTGTTTGTCAGTGATGCATAACGTTATCTCTGCATTGTAATAACTGTTACAACACAATTTTTTTTTACAGTAACAGACACCGTTATAACCATCTACATTAATTAAGCTTAGTGTTACCACGTCCACGTTAACTTTAAAACCAGCTTACACAGTTTGTAATAACGTAATAACTGTAATGTGTTGTTCATTATAAACATGGGATTATGAATTATATTGAGAACGTCATACATAGAAAGCATGAGTGCACGCGTTTTTGTAGACCTGGAGCATTCACTTTATGACCAAGATAGGTCATCCAGCTTCGTCCAGCTTTTGCAACACTGCCCCAAGGTTTTTTAAGTGGAAGCAGGATTTTTTTAAAAATTCAATATCACTAATTTTTAAACAAAATGCAGAAAAATTAATGATTTAACTGCATATGAGTAAATACTCACCTACACAGTAAGACCCCTGTACCTTCTTAAAAGTACAGGGTCAATAAAGGGTCAATAAAATACTTTACCAGCTTTTGTGATTGATGGAGTAATGGATGCTATGTGTCGGATAGTCTCTGTTGTTGTAGACGTTGATTGAATGTGCTGGTTTGAGGCATCTGGTATTAGGATTATTTGTTTTTAATTCAACATCACTCATTTTCAAACACAATCCAGAAAAGTAAATGATTTGAGTGCATATGAATAAATACTCACCTACACAGTAAGATGAGCAAAATATTGGCTTGACAAGCTCATAAACATAGTAATTTTCTGGACAGGCTTTGACTCGTATAGGGTGGGATGTGTATGTACAGCAGCCATCCCATGAAGAAGCACAGACCTGACGCGTGACCTCTCCATCTTCCAGCTGTGGGTGAGGGCCGTTGAGCCACAGTGGGTCACTAGTACCACACATGTTCTGATTAACACAGGATTCTGGCATCTGAGCACTTTGACCATTGTAGAAAAGCCTGTACCAGCCATTCCATTCCATGTTATAATCACACATGGCATTATAGGTACTGTTGTAAGAATTGTTAGTTGATCTCCATGAGTCAGACAGACTGGTATAGTTGTAGCAGGGGTTGAAACTTGGGGTGCTAAAAGATACTGTCGTGAAAAAGTAGAAAGAGGAAGGTTAAATTGATCCAAGATGTTGATAATAAAAAGAAAACTAACTGTACAATTAATGATAATCATGTCAGATACAAAAAGGAATTATGTACCTGCACAATATACAGGAGCTGGGATTGAAAGAGCTGGCCTAGTAAATTTGTAGACATAATAATTTCCAGGGCAAGCTTTGACATGGATTGGGTTGGATCTGTAGTAACTGCAATTATCATAATAAGAGCCATAAATTTCACGTGTAACAATTCCATCTTTTCGCTGAGGATGAGAGTCACCTAGCCACAGAGAACTAAAACCTCCACATGACATGTAAGACACACACGACTCAGGCATCTGAGCACTCAAGCCATTTATGAAGAGTCGATACCAGCCATCCCATTTTACACGAGTGTCATCATGATCAGATATGTTTCCATACATGGACCAGTAATTAAGTGCATTTCTCCAGTTGTTGTTGAGCATGCTGTAGTTATTGCATGGGTCATAATCTGTTGCATGAGGAGACCAAAACAAACAAATTATATTTACATGAGAAACTTCACAAGTGTAAAGGTAGGGACACACCAAACTGATGCCAAAGAACCGTCACCTCGTTTTGGATATCAATCATGCTCATCATGTTTCCTTATTCCACTCTGCTCATGTTATTTTAATATTAATTATTACAATTTTTGATTATTAAAATATTTGTGCAGTGAAATGCTCAGGTAAGATGACTTAAAATTATAACAGCCACCTGTGCTGTAATGACTTTCATCACTTTTGCTCTTATTCTCGTGCACTGACACATTTCCTAAACTGAACAGCCAATCAGAGATCTCTCCCACACAGATGGCCCAACACAGATTCTACATGTTGAATCTGCCAACAACAACAAAAAATGACAGTGTCCAACAAGAGGCAACGGTGTGGAACACAATAAAAAAAAAAACGGTCAAAGTCGGTCAACGCTCAAAAATGGCCTGACGTTGCCCAATGGCCAACTGTCAGATTGGTGTGTCCCTGGCTTAAGTCTGAACCAGTCAAACACAGTAACAATCAGAAGATTCTAAAATCACTTATATACAGCATGACTGTGTAACATGCTAAAAACATGCTAAATGCTAAATGTTTTCTATAGAGTAAGTGTATCTGTAAAGGTTGCCATTTAAACTTTAACCCTCTGAACCCGATTTTTCCTCATGGCAGCGTAAAAAAACTTAAAATACTCTGTAATTTTTGTCTTAAGTGTCTAATTTTATTTGTGTACAATCACACTAAAAATTCAGTGTTGTGCTTTTCACTAAATAAATAAAACAGGATGCACATTCTATCTATTCTGACTATAAGTTGACTGTTAAAAGAGCAGCATCCCTTGAGCAGTACCCAATACCCCGTTTGGAGGATCTGTGCAGCACACTGTTTGGAGATAAAATGTTCGACCAGCGGCCGACAGTGAGTTAACCGCATATTAAATCTATTTAGTCTCTCAAATCAACTCTTGACTTGTCTTGCCTATAATAAAATCCATAAATATAAAACACTTCAAGCATCACAATGTTAGTTAATTTCGCCAACTATTACCACCAGTAGCCTAAAAGGCATTTTTGACGAGCTGAGGCAGGCTGATTCTGCTCGCGGCTCTCGCAAACGGAGCTAAACAATCTAAAAACAAATAATAATAAAAAAGAACATGCAGGTTGTCTTATAGCCTACCTTACACCTACGCAAAATGAATATAAATCCGATCTTCAATTCCCGTGGTATATGCTCATTTAACAGAGTTTACAGCAACCGAAGCAAAAGATTCAAGATGCATTTTATTCAGCAGCTTATTTCAAATTCAAAGACCACATAAGAGAGCGCGCACTGGTAAGATCATAAGTCTCATTCATTTTTATGGAAGATGATTGTGTTTTTGAGCATCTAAGACTTATTTTAAGTTTCATTTACGGCCATTTGCGTTGGCTTGCAGTAGTCATTTGCGGCGATGCGTGCAGCGCCATCATATCTATCTGACTACAACATATAGCCCATAACACGCTCTCACACGTTTATTTTTTAACCGTTTGCCAGGAGTAAAATGTATACATGTGGTTTAAACAACCAGATAGGCTACATTTACATTTGTCCAGTTTCGTCTGAAATGCTTTCATCCTTCTGAATTGGTTTGTTTAGTGATCGGACTACATTGATAGCCCTGTTCATTAATAGCAGCAGACGACCCGCGGATGACACGCAACAGAAACGCCACGCTCACACCACGCTTGCAGTGTGTCTCCGGCCTTAACTCTAGCAGCTCCGCTGAAGAAACGCGCGCTGCTGCTGCTGGCGCGGACTCTGAACATGCTCTGAACACTGTGCGAGCCATCTTGACAGTCGCGTTAGCTATTATGGTCTCGTGTTCACCAGCGCAGAACATCTCATTGTTCCTTTTAATTAATAAAATAAATATAAAAAGAAGGAGAAGCCTAAAAAAGGCCCGAAGCCCGGCCCGCGTTTTAGGTATGACGTGAAAATTGGCCCGAAGCCCGGCCCGAGGGGCGTAAAAAAGTCGGGGCCCGTCGGGCTCGGGCATAAATGCAGTGATTAAAATGTTTTTAAAATGCTAAAAACAAAGTTGTTACTGCTGACGATATGAGTTAACGTGTAATGTTATATGCAGGTTCACATGTAGGCTGACGTTATAATACTGACGTTACGTTTACCAGGTCTTACTAAAAATAAAGACTAAACTTACCACTCAAAAGCGTCCATTTCCAATTTCAAAACAATTGGTTATTCCTCAAAATCTTTATCTCCGTCAGAAACAGGATCAAACATAAGGTTGGATGCATTATCGCTCCATGATTGACAGTATATGGTAGATGTGTTTCTGTCAATGAAATGAGCCGCGCAGTGAAACAGCCAATCAGAACCGAACTCTACATTAATATTCATGACCCTTACAAATAAGGTAAAAACAGAGCATTACATCATATAGGGACAATTTCTGGGGTTGTAAATGGACCTGCAAAACCCTATCTGGACAATTTTAACTCTTAAATAAGTTGCATACCCTATATGTAGTATTGTTGCAACTTTTTCTAGGGCGCCTTTAAACTACTATGGAAAATGTATCCCAAATTTAGCAGCCTGCCTGGCACCACTGTATGAGTTTTTTTTTAAAAAGGAAAGCACTGGGAGTGGATGACAGAACAGGAAGAGGCCTTCCAGCATTCAAAGATCTGCAAATGTCCTGATTATTCGACACACAGAGATTAAGTATTAGCATGTGATGCCTCACCCTACAGGGTAGGGGCAGTGTTATCGCAAAGATTGGAGGATGGCAGTGAACGAAAACTAAGTGTTATGTCTTGTACACTGTTAGCGGTGGAAAAAAATACTTGCATCTAGATAAAGAGGGGCTTGCAGTTGTTTTGGAATACAGAAGTTTCACAAATACCTGAATGGGAGGTCATTTACTATCTGCACAGAAATGCAGACCAAGTCTATGTTATGTTGTAAAATAAATCCAAAAAAATCAAAAAGCCATTATTTTAATCTCTTCACTTTCTTTATTCTAGTTCCCTCACAGTCCACTTTGGCTGATAGGGCCATCAGGGGAAAGTCTTTGTCTTCCCAGGTGTGAAACACATCAATATTCATGATGATTCATATCCTTCATAAGCCTTCCTGATATAAAACATTTCTTAAAATTTTTAAATCAATATATTGTTTTATGTGAATGAATGTGCAGGGTGATTTTTACATCATTTAGAAGCAAAAATTATAGTCTATGTGATCAAAAGTTTCCAGTTTTCAAAAGTCTTGAGAACAAATATTCAGGATGGGTTTTATGGCCTTATTTCAGTGACATAAAATATGGAGCTAGAAATATGACAAAATGATCTGAATTTGAATTGTATAAATCTGAATTATTGACAAGTGTAATCTAACAAAATTGAATATTATGTTGCATTTTACATAGTTCTGAATTTCAGTTTTTAAATGTTGAACATAGAACATTTGAAATTGAACACATCTGAAATGTTTTATGTCAAAATTGTATAGACATGCATTTTCAAACAGCAGATATTTTGTTCTGAATTAATAGACTGGAAATATTCAGTTTTTGAAAATACAGATTCAAGATTTCAGATGAAGAAGAAATTCAGATCATCAAATTCAATATTCTAAAATTCAAACCGCATAAATTCAGATCTTCCAGAAGGTCATCATCAGGGAAGAGTAAAGGATGTCCGAAAAGTTGAACGGAGCACCATCTGATCATTTCATTTCCTATTTGTAATGGAAAAAAAAGAGAAGATCAAACAGCCCTTTTATACTTTTTTTTTAGTTTAGTTTAGATTAATACACAGAAAATTAGATTTCGGCTAGATTTCAAATTTTTCGCGTGGTTTACCGCACAATTAAATAAAACAGGCCAGGTGCTAATTAATATTTCATATATCGGATAAACATTTTTTTCTGTGAAACGCGTTAAGTTGCACCGAAAAGTTGCCTGATCTAGGATCTGCCCTGTACAGTTTAAGAAGCGGTAGCCTACTACTGCAATAAGACTATTATTTTGTTGAACAGAGATGGGCTGAATCTGTAAGGATTCAAGTGAATGACGGTTTGCAAACACACTTATGCAAGTTGCATAAGTCTCTTGCATCAGTCTTTTGAAAAGTAAGGAAAAGTGAATGAGGGTTTAGGGGACAATTTTGGATTCAGCCCTGGAGAACGACAGATGACGTCAAATGCAGAGATTTTCTTTACTAAGTAGCGTTTTGTAAACCACACACAAAAAATGAGAAATCTAGCCGATATCTTATTTTCCGTGCATTAATCTAAACTAAACAAAAAAGTATAAAGGGCCGTTTGGTCTTCTCTTTATTCCATTACAAATAGGAAATGAAATGATCCGATGGTGCTCCGTTCGACTTTTCTGACATCCTTTACTCTTCCCTGATGATGACCTCTGGCCTACTTTCTGTAAGATCTGAATTTCTGTGGTTTGAATTTTAGAATATTGAATTTGATGATCTGAATTTCTTCTTCCTCTGAAATCTTGAAAAACGGAATATTTCCAGTCTATTAATTCAGAACAAAATATCTGCTGTTGGAAAATACATGTCTACAATTTTGACATAAAACATTTCAGATGTGTTCAATTTCAAATGTTCTATATTCAACATTTAAAAATTCAAATTCAGAACTATGTAAAATGCAACATAATATTCAATTTTGTTAGATTACACTTGTCAATAATTCAGATTTATACAGTTCAAATTCAGATCATTTTGTCATATTTCTAGCTCTGTGCATAAAAAACATGTATAAACATTATTTTCTCAAAACTACATACATGCTGCTGATATATTTGTAGCAGAGTTTGTGCTGAATACAGAGCAATCAGACTTTAGCCATGCAAATGTCAAAACATTAAAACACCTCAGGGTTCAGAGGGTTAAATAAAACTTTCATTGGAAAAAACAAGAAAGCAAATGTTGCTATTGATATGCAATTACTTTTAATAATACATATATTCATATATACTCATATATTCATAAATATTATTTAAAACTTACTCAAAGTGATGTTAGATCCAGTGAATATATCTGGACTTGCAGTGGAAACCACCTTTGAAATTGTGCTGACATCTAAATAGAAGGAAATTCAAGACGTGACTGAAAACCCTTTAAAAGGTTTTAAAGTCTTTGTAAATAAGTGGGGGAAATCATATTACCTGTGCAGTATCCTGAACACCAGATTAATGGATTCACAAGTTCATAGACGTAGTAATTGTCTGGGCACGCTTTCACTCTGATGGGGTTTAACTTATAATCACAGCGGCCACTCCAATGATAACTACCGCAGACTTCACGGATCACCACTCCATCCTCTATCTGAGGGTGAGGATCACTGAGAGACAGACTGATTACTGTGTTACAGCTGAAAGAACTGACACAGGTCTCTTGCATCCGGATGTCCATTCCATGGTAGAAAAGCCGGTACCAGCCATTCCAGGAGAAAGAGTCGTCACAAACGTAATTTCCACTTTCATTATTAGCTCTCCAGGGACGGTCCAGGGGTTCATAATTGTAGCAGGGATCACTGTTGATGCTTTGGAAAACAACTGACATGGACAAAAGAGAGCTTTATAAAATACAGTTTAAATATTATATTTTCATATAAGACAATTAGGGTTTACCCCTGACTACAGCCTGAGATGCTCCAGCACCCATGACCTTGTATTAGAAAAGCAGTTTGGAGAATGGATGGATATCTTAGTTTTATATAATTTTAGGATTTTGAGCAATTATATTATAACCAGTGGGGTGTGGTAAAGCCCAAAATGGGGCAAGTAGCAGTCACAGCCCTGAAAACGGGTAACATTGAAAAAATTCACATTGGTCTTGGAGTGACATTCATTATTTCCTTCTCAATGAGTAAGTGTGAGAGGACAACATAGTAACCAACAGAATGGCTGATGGACTGAAAACCACTGATTCTAACTGACTAAAACAACCTTTATTTAATTAAAAATATACAAATCCATTTAAAGTGATCTGATAAATACTACAATGATAAATCCCATGTTAAAAGAGTTATTCACACCAAGGAGAATAACCATAAAGTTTTAATAATCAACTGATAAATTATAAAACCATTGATGGCCAATCAGAATCCATAGGTAGTTTTAAAGAGCTTTAGTATTTAAAGTGACAGTTGCCATAACTACAGAATACGTTTATAATAAGAACAACATCATGTGTTGGAGTTGATGCTAATATAGTTTTCTTTATAGTTATTGCTCTTGGTGTGAACGGGCCTTTAATTTTTCACCTGCACAGTATGTAGGCATGGGGGCTGATACGTTGGGTTTGACAAATTCATAGACGTAATAATCTCCTGGACAGGCTTTGACTTGAATGGTCATGGATCTGTTGCTGCCACACTCGTCGTTCCAGAATGTTATGACATCGCGGGTCACCACTCCATCCTCAGGTTTTGGATGAGAACATTGGAGATACAGTCCAGTTTCACCACCACATGCTTTACTCACACACCCCTCCGGCATCTGGGCACTTTCTCCATTCAAAAACAGCCGATACCAGCCATTCCATTCAACAAGGGTATCATCATATCCACTGTTCTCATATGAGTTTTGCCGTAAATCTCTCCAATGTTCATCAAGAGTGTTATAATCATTGCATGGATTAGAGATGGAAGTTTTAAGCTCTGAGTAAATAAAGAAAAAAAGACAGTGATGAACAAGTGAATAAGTGACAAATGAGTAATGAATAAGTGGCAAAAACCGAGAGTACATTAAAGCTAAACCTTTAACATCTGTGTCTGTATGACAGTGAAGATATTGAGATGGTAGACTGATAGATTAAATAAACTGACTACAACCAATATATCCTTTATACTAATCAAATAAGAGTTACCACCAAGATTTCTATTGTGTTTTTTAGGAACTGCATTTATATTTTGTTCCTCTAAATTGAATGATATGGACATGTAGGTTAGCTTATATTTATGAATATTGTTTCGTTCCCCTGTGTATTTTCCAGTGTAAATCTGTGGTGAAAAAAATGGAAATATGAGCATGTTTGTTATTTTCACCTCGCTTCGAACTATAACTATATCAATCATTAAATGAGTAAATGTATAACACAATCAACTTCAGTAAATTGTATATCATTCTGCATCAGTTTTTTTCAGATTTTGAGCATGTCTGCTTTTCCTTGAAGGTTCCGATACACTCCAAGTGAAATTGAAGCAGGAACTAATGTGACATAATTTCGAACAAAATCAGGCCGAAACTAAGTTCAACAAACAACGTTTGTTTTGGGAGTTTGAAACAGCTTGCCAAAGCGAACTTTCTGGAAAAGTTTGCTTCAGCTGGTAAAAACGTTCAAACTCCCATTGTCTGTGGTGATTACGTAATAGATACGTGTGCTATGAACACACTGAAAAGCCTGCTTTATAGAAAAAAAATAAGTTGTAGGCTACTTCTGATGAAATGAAACACAGACACTGTTTTTCATGTTTAATATGTTAAAGTGGATTGATTTTACGCAATCTATTGTATATTTGCTTTGACTAGTCACCTTGCCATTACAATTTAACCACCATAAAAGTCACTCAGATCTTTATTCCATGTGTGTGTGTGTGTGTGTGTGTGTGTGTGTGTGTGTGTGTGTGTGTGTGTGTGTGTGTGTGTGTGTGTGTAATTTAAATTTAAATGTGCTCAGGTAAATCTATGACATGGATTTTACAGTGGTATTACAACATAGCCATGGTTTATGAGGACATTTCCTGAGTCGTCATAATTAAAATGCCTTAAGAAATATACAATATAATGTTTTATTAAAAATGTAAAAATGCAGAAAGTTTTCTGTGATGGGTAGGTTTAGGGGTAGGGGTACGTGAATAGAATATACAGTTTGTAGTATAAAAACCATTAAACATATGTCCTCATAATGATAGGTGCACCAATATGTGTGTGCATGTGTGTGTGTGTTTAGTGCCTGTCAATCAACTTTAGAGCACATCCCCCAAAACTAGACCTCTGCCAAAAGTGTCATAAGAATCATACCATAAACAAACACCAGTCATCTTTTTTACAGTTCCTCCTGAACCAAAACAAAGAGCTTATGCTGCATTCATACCATGCTGTAACCGTAATTACAATATGTCAACATGTGACATTCTACCCAGAGCTGTTCATGTCCTCAGACTCTCTGGATTTATGTTTCTATGTCAAAAATCCACGCCAAAATGAATCTGCAGCAGTCAGATGGTACAACAGCTCTGGAAGATGTTCACATTCATTATTATTGTACTGTTATGTGCTTAGCTCTTTCCGTGTCAAACACAGAATTGTCCTTTATTTGTGGAAAAAAACGCTTCCGGCTAAAAACTGAATTTACAGAGTTTCTGGGTTTTCACTGTTAGACACTAGGGGGCGCAAAAACGTGATTTTCTCAGCTTTTTGTTCAAAACATTGTTTTTTTTTTTTTGTTTTTTTTTTTTGTTTTTTTTTAAATGAAATTTACCCATATTCAAGTGTTGATAAAAAAGGTAACAGTGTAAGATTGTTTAAGACTTAGTGAACATATGAATTATTCTAACACTAACAATCCTAAATTTTTAATAGGAAACAGAGGATGGAGACAGGAAGACTAAACGTGAAAATGATACCTGATGTTTGTCCACTGGTTACTTCACCTAAATAAACGATATAAGCAGAATGATTTAATAGTGTAAATAAAAAGATTTAGTCGATTCACAGACATATTGTAAAACACTCACCATTAATCAGCAGCAGCAGTGAGACACACCGTGAGATCAGTAACCTCATTGTGATGAACAGCACCTGCACACACACAAAACATACTGTACTGTGTAAAAAACAGCACGTTCTTAAGATGATTATGCCTAATAAGCCGACAATGAATGGTCATGTAAACGCCGTAGCCTAACCTGTTTTCTTTAATCGGAGTAAGGTCATAATCGGCATAAGCATAAAACCGGTCAGGAGCTTTTTGCCTCCTTATTTTGCGCTGCATGGGCTACTTTTACTTTTACTCAAGTACATTTCTTGTGGAAAAACTGTACTTTTACTTCGTTACATTCGGTGACGTTCCTCCGCTACTGTCAATGGTAATAATTAATTATATATTTTAAATAAGTTAATATGAGTTCGCAAGTCTCGCGAAACTTTGGAGAGGTTGCTTCGCGAGAGGTGGATACGCATCACCCGCATATAAGCGCGCGCAATAGTCAGAAGATGATGGCCGAAAGCAAAGGGAGATGTGTGGGAGCTAAGGGAGGCAGATAACCCGCACGTGGCCCTAAGTTCAGTCTATGTTTTCACTCCAAGATATCAAAAAGATCAGTTTCATAATTTAATGCATGATTTGTTCACCAAAACGAACTGACATCTCAGCATACAAGAATTCTAGCTCCAACCTGAGAAAACAGCGGTAAGTAACAATGATGTCTATATTTGAACACTATTATTGGTAATGTGGTAACTATGGGCACTTTTCCTTTATTGTAATGCTATTTCACACACTGTCCGAATGTTCCGCGCTCTTGCAAGCAATGAAAAATAGTTTGAAGCCTCCAAACAACACACGTCCACAAACAAACGTTCATATCTGCACATTTACATATCTTTTTTTTTTTCTTCACAAAACGAGCAACCTCATTGGCAAAATGTTCCTGTGACAATGTTTTTGCAAACCACAAAATACGTACCAATATCACTGCAGTTTCCAACAGAAATGAACACTAGGCAGAAAAATAGCATTTTTTAATCGTTTTTTTAAACCATAGTCCATGGTTTGTAAACGAATACATTTTGAAGTTTGTGTCACAGCTCCATATGTTCTGCTTTTCTGATTCACCAAACTTGTTCGATAGCTCAGCTGATACAGATTTGCAATCTGAAAAGCTTGGGAACTAACCCCGTGAAGGTCAAGTCATGATAAAAAAGAGCTAAAAGATGAGTTAAAAACACAAGTTTTAAAAATACATGGTACAAGTTTTACAAGTTTAAAAAATACAAAAATACATGGACAAAAAAATAAAATAAAATAAAAACAGTGGACATTTCACTTTGAAACTATCGCGATATGTACGTATTGGTACATATTTTGTGTTTTGCAAAAACGTTGCCACAGGTACGGTTTCCTATGAGACCAGGCTAAAACCAAAACCAATTGAAAAGCCTATGTGACGTCTTGCATACACAAATCCGGACAGACAACATCTGAAGTGTATACATAAAAATGGGACTATTTTATTCCTACCTAAAGAATGCAAATACTTATAAAAATATAAGAACAAAGTATCAAAGTATATTTTAAAAAGGAGCTGTGGTTAGTCCAGCACACCATTAATTTACACTGTTTAACCATCACACACACACACACACACACACATTTGGAGGTGTGTGAAAGCTCTCCAAGTAGTCTGAAATTCAGGGTTTTTGCTTCTTATCAATCAGATCGAAAGTAACTAGTAACTAAGTACTTGAGTAGTTTTTTCATTGGATACTTTTTTACTCTTACTCAAGTAACTATTACGATTGTTACTTTTACTTGAGTAAATATTTCCGTATGTACTTGTACTTTTACTTGAGTAATGATTTTGGCTACTCTACCCACCTCCAGACAGAGCGAGGTAGCGTTTTGCATGAAAGAAGGACATATATCACAAACGCAGACTCTTTTAAGACCCAGAAATTTGTAAAGATGTGTTCTCTCTTCTCATGCAGCAGAATTAGAAGAGGTTCAGTCAAACCCATACGGAAATGTAATATATGTCTATATATGAAATATCAATATATGCGATATGTGATATATAAAGTAAAAACATATATGAAACATATTCGAAATTGGAACAATTCCATATATTGACATATAAATGTATCCCATATATTATATATGTTAATGTATGTATAATACATATTTTGACATATAGGTCTCATATATGAAATATCCTAATATGCTCATATAGAGTAAAAACATAAATGCACAGCATCAGAAATTCCATATATTGATATATATCTTTAGTCCACATATTATATATGTTTAAATTATATGTGACAAATTATCACTGTCAAATGTCGTAGAGTCTTAAAATTTATACTATGTATAAAACAAATGACATTTAAAATATAAAATATTTATAATGTTACTTAATGTCAGGTGAGGCAAGAGATGAAGGACTCAAGAGTGCAGAGGTTAATGGGATTTTTATTAAGACTTCAAAAATAAACAATCGAAACAAACAAACCCCTTCATGCTTGTAACTGGCTCGCCTTAGTTTTTTATACAATAAGAAAGCCTAAAAAAAATGGGAATTCACTTTTGCCAATAGTTTGTGTTCAAACTAATTGTAAGATTCTCAATGAGGGAGTGAAAATAAATTGTATCTCTTTAACCACTGAATGAGATAACATAGTAACAATTAGCAAATAGACAGAAATCCAAGACAGCATTGTGAATATCAAAGCTCAATACTATAAGTAAACAAATAAACAGTAAATCAATTCCAAACCCAAAACATTAGTGATACACAAGCAAAAAACAGTACCAAACTATTCAAAATGCCGTAGAGGGAAAAGGATATACAGTCTGCAATGCAAGTCTCTTATATGAGTGTTGTAGAAGTCCCAGTCCCAGCAGGCAATGAAGATATACAATCCTAAATCCTAGATTAGGCACTGGTACAATCCAACACAGGTAAGAAGTAGGTATCAGTGCACTCAAGCCCCATAACAGAGTCCTCTGCAAGCTTCTCTGCAAACTTCCATACACTATGAATTAACATTTTTATGGGCACATAAAAATGTGCATTTGAACAAGATTGTAAAGCATTAGAATGTACAATTCACTTAACTCTCAAACACAATGGCCCTCATTTATCAAAAGTGCGTACACCAAATTTCCAGCGTACACCTTGCGTACACCCAAACCCACGGTGACTTTGAGATTTATCAATATGGACGTTGGCGTACGGCACGCTCAAATCCTACGCCAGCTCAGGAGGTGGTGTACGCACGTTTGAGTTAGTGTGAAAATGCGCAGAAAAACAATTCCTAACACCACAAAACGCACTGACAAGATATGCTATATTATGACCCACTGTTAAAAACCACAACGACAACATTCAGTGTTTATTTTTGTGCAACATGAACGTCAATGTTTAATTTGTGTGACTACCAAAGCGTTTGATTTGTAGGCATATGTATTCCTACAGTCGCGAGCCTGTGCGCTTTATCTGACGTTTCAGGCCCGTCTGGCCCGGCAGCTGCGCACGGACTGGGACTAAAATAATTCAGACTGACAAAATAATAAAAATGACCTTCTTCTTTTAAATAATAATAAAATCAATAAAAACGACATTCTTCTTCTGAATAACAAGCGTCATTAAGAATTATAATCATAATAATAAGAAGAATCTTACAAATTGTCATGTAATTATTAATGTGAATGAATGGTAGTACTCCACATCACATCATCATCACTATTGTACACCCCAATACATGTGCCGTGATACGATATTAAATGCTAATTGTTTCAAAACGTGCTGTAAAATAATGCATTGTGATGGTAATTTATCATCCAAACAGCTATTTAAACTGCTGGAGTGCACTTATCAACCTCCACACTATTAAGAGTACTCGTAATTTGGGTCCATATTTTGTTTTTGTGGGTGCCTTTATTCCCACTCTTTAAACTCCCAAATAAAACAATTTCGTTTTTTTTTTCACTTCCCTGATGATGGTCCCGATGGCCGCGTTTCAATCATCTAAATAGTTCAGTAGTCAGGGCACTGATCAGGGAGTCAGCCCATTGACTTATGTCCTAATTAGTGCCCTGACTAGTGGACTAGTGAGATGATTGAGCGTGCCCGATCTCCACGTCGGAGAAGTTTCGCTTCTTTGCCGTCTTCTGTTTGTCCATGGCGTAAAATGAGGGCGTGGGAGAGGCGGAGACTTGAATATATAGGGGCGTGTTATTCTAATGACGATCGTTTTCAGCCGCCACATTTATTAAGGGCAAGTATTGCGTACACCTGGATTGCAGAGGTACGCACAGCTTCATAAATCAGGCGGTGAGAGGAGTGTAAGCATAATCTTACGCCAACATATACACCAGTTTCTACGCAAGATTGATAAATGAGGGCCAATGTGATTCCAGGCATTTTCACCAAGGGGGTAATCTAGCGCTTGGAAAGCGTTCCACCCCTAGGGGCTGCCATTGCTAACCAAGCCATCACCTGCTGTTAGCATCCCATTGACTCCCATTCATTTTTGAGTCACTTTGACAGTGAATAACTTTACATCAGAGGCGTTTAAAGACTCCATTTGTCCATTGTTTATTTCTAAAGAAACACGACAATGCATAAAAGGCTCCGTTACCTTGTATCTTACACTATCACCCCGTAGAAGCTGTTTTTGTAAAAATAGGCTAACTATTGCGTGGAGACATAAAGTCTGATAAAGTCAAGGGGGAAGAATGGGGAGAAGCCCGTAGTGAGCCAAAAGCAACGGGAGAAAATATTTAAACAACGTGATTCAGCTTTCACTTTCCACATCTACTAGAAGACCTACAGCTGTCAGACATGAGGCTCACGTCACATCTACGTCGTCAAGCTCAGTCTGAGCCTGCGCAGTTCGCTCAGCCATCAGGAAGTGAGTGCTCCTATACTGACATCACTTAACGCCGTAGAAGGCAATGGGATCCCTCCGTCCATTTCTTTTACTGTCTATGATTTTCACCCATTCTCCATTGCCATGTCTCTCCTCTATGCTACTCGTAACCTTAAAACCACTTCCTCCATTTGTTGCCCTCTAGAGGACAGGATGAAAAATGTCCCCATGTACCAGAGTAACCGATACATGCTACACAGAACAAAACATGAAAGTACACGCCATGGCTAATGATGAACACAAGCCGCATGCTAAACAAACAACCCTAAACACATGGACAAAAGAGTATACTGCCCAAGCAAAACTAGATGCTCACACGAGACCAAGCGAATGCTCAAACTGTACACTTACAACGGGGAGAAAAACACACATGGAGCTTTTAATGTCCGAAGCCTGAACCAAAACCAAATTATGAAATGCCAGGATTCAAACACCACTATGTAAATCCATATAAAATCCTATACAAGCATACTGAATGTTTGCATATATTATGTTTAAATAAACTTACATATATAAATTCGACATATATTGTTTACATATATGGCATTAACATACAGTACCATATAAAAAAATCATCATATAAATAATTTTAATATATGTATATATAATAATTATTCTATGGGTATTTCATACATGGTATAAACCTACATCTTCATATATCGTGAGAATGTATATATGCGCTAATAATGTATTGCCTTATATGAAACGTATATGACATCACTACTCGGATATAGGGACATATATGTACATATATTACATTTCCGTATGGGAAATGCTGCATGAGTGATATGAGCCGCAACTCTCCCGCCAACACGGTGCACGCTTTATTTAACATAATAACTGATGTAAAATTTGAAAAACTCTTGAGTCAGATACAAACATTATTTTTGACGTCACTACAAGGAAATAACCCAGTTTATTATATAAAGTCATTGCATTGTCAGTTTACTGGTTTGCATGTAAACGGGGAAAACTGATTATTTCAATAAGCTGCGTTTATTGAGTTATAAAAAAATCCAGTTGGTCATGTTACTTAAAGTTGTGTCTGTCAGATGCTCATTTACATGATCGTAAACAATGAGGCTGATCTAGACCTTTCGCTGAACTTCCGTGTGGATGATTTTGATTATGTGATCTTCATTACAACTGACAAAATCAAATGTTTTGGTGCGGGCTTGTCTCAGCAAACAGGAGGAACTCAATAAATTAGTGCAATTTAGGCCTTATTTACTTGAAGGCCCCCCCTCCTCTCGAATCAATACTAAAAGGCCCACCATTCCCATAGCCCCAATTCCCCATTATTATTTTTTTAAGCAAAAGTAATTCAAGATATATTAACCGTCAGTGTTCTTTTTTTGCAAACATACATTAGACATTCTTTACAACATAGAAGCACTTTCTCTGCTCAGTTATACAGTACAAGAAGTACAAATAAGCACACGTCAACCTGCCATGTCAAACAAGAGCACAGGGAGAAGCCAAAAGACCGCATATAACTACTATACGGATCCATTCACAATTAATAAACACACTGAAATACAAATGAAAAACTGACTTTGGCTAACAGTGTTATTTTTAAAGTGCTTTATAAAAAAATTGAGATTGAAATAAAATAGTATGAATGAGATTGAAACTGAATGTGTGGAAACTTAGCCATCTGAAGTCCTCAGTGAACAGTTCCTCTGTCAGAACAAGCAATCACGTCTATGGAGCTGATGCCCATACAATAGCCCATATCAGTGGTGTTGTGTACAAACACTGATAGGCTACTCACAAACTTCTCCAAAACCCACTTCTTTGGCGAGCATCCTTATAAAACACCCACCGTACATTAATTTTGACAACTATGTGAATATATTGAACTGCGTTCATGCAGAAATATGATGTTATAGCAATCAGTGAACCAAGAGCACACATACATGGTTTTTTTTTGCGCATCAACAATAACGTACTACTCGCGCTTGCCTATAATGCATGACTCCTGCACGTCACTGTAATCATCTTTACAATCGTCATCCAAACAAAATTCAGTCAGCCAAGAGTGCACATACACGGTTTGCACATCAATAATAATGGAAATGTGCGTGTCTTCACTGCATTCGTCGTTACAACTGTCATCCATCGAAGAATGCTTTGGTTTCAGTGTGCGGAAGAAATTGAAAGTGTGGATGACGAAACTTTATACTCAGCAATAGCCGTCATTTCACCATCTAGGTTAACTATAGACCCGATATGGCCGGCTATGAGCAACCCACTTTTTGCCAAAATAACCTTGAATTTGGTTACATGTAATTTGTGTCCAATTAACTTGTGAGATGTATGATTTTCCATCATGTAAGCAAATTCAAAAGTGATTACAAGGTGTTTGGTTTAATTTTTTTAACATGTTATGTGCGTATGGCTGCGTGTGGCCACGATTTAGCTCCTATATAGACCGGCTATTTGTAGTACATTTTTAGTCAAAAGACAAAACTGATTAATTGTGTTTTTGGCAATGTAGCACATGATATGGTTAATATTACATCATGTTCGCAATGTCAATAATATCTGCAAGTTATGTCATTTCATAGCATAGTCTATCTGTAGCCACGATTTAGCTCTGAATTGGACGGGTGCTTTTAGCCCACCCATTTATAAACATTTTAATTAATATTAGGTTTGCTGTCCCACATAACATTCACTTAAAATGTAAGACAGTCAAAGAAAATCGTAAATATATTTGTCTCTCTTCTATTTTAAGTAATTAAAAAAAATCAATTACAACTCTCAACCACTAGATGGCAACCGTTGTTTTTTACACAAGAGGGGTAGAACCATAGATATCCATAATAAGGACTAGATATCTTAAGGCGGAGTCACCATCGGCATAACCGGCGGCCATCTTGTCACAGGCAGGCTTTCTGTTGGGCTCTGTGGAACCTGATGGAAGATGAGTGGTCTGTCCGAACATAAATACTCTTATCTCGCTGAAATCTTGACGGATTTACAAATGGTTTGGTTTCTTACAAACGTTATTAACATGGCTACAAATCAGGATGCTTTAACACGTTGAAATTGCAGCTTTTCGTTTCGATAAACGACTTAATCGTGCAGCTTGTGTATTACGGCTAAATTATGTGCACGTTATCAAGGGGGCTGAGACCACAATCGAGCTGTTCAAAGCTGTTCAGTTTTATTGACACCAATAACGATTTTATGACAACCAATCTTTTGTCTAGTTAAACTAAACTTAGTTTGCATGTTTTTTTGTTTGTTTAATTTTTTTTTTAAATACAAATTATTTTATTATATTCTTATTAAAAAAGCATATATATATATATATATATATATATATATATATATATATTATATATTTAGAGCTAGCTCTGGGAAAAAAATTCAGAGCTGTATATGTGTATAAATATATATAATTTCTCATGTTGCCATTCGGTACACAGTTTTAGTAGCCTATATATTGATTTAACATAAATACCTTGTGTGTGTGTGTGTGTGTGTGTGTGTGTGTGTTCATTGCACCCATCTGTACTGTTCAATGTTACTTTCATATTAAAGTCCATGGTTATAATTATTCATAAGTATGTAGTGTCATAACTACATCTCTGACATTTATAACAAACGAAACAGTTTGAAAATCAGTTGAAAATCAAGCAAGTTATGGTTATTTAAAAGTACATGCACCATTAAAACACACTGTTACGAGTGAACGAGCTGCCTGTGACAAGATGGCCGCAAGTTGCGGACGGCGACCTCCATTGGCCAATAGCGCGCACGAGACATCTAGCCTTTATTATGGATATCTATGGGTAGAACAACAGCAAAAGTTAAAGGATTATTGGCCTTGTAAGTATCTATGTTTTCGTTTTGACATGTGTTCATTATTATTTGTTATCTTGTATGAACGGTGAGATTTTAGCTTGGTAACATTGTAGAATTGTGTCTTTGGGCGGATTGCTGCAACAGCCATTATGATTGTTTGTGATTTGGTCTTAGTGACTTGGGAGTCCTCTTGGCTACTTCTAGCGTTTCGTGGATTAAGGAGCTAGTTTTAGTGAGTAACGTTAGGCCGGGGACACACTGCAAGCGTGCCGTGAGCGTCTCGGCTGCGTGGCGTGTCCGTTTTTATTTCGGCTCCCATGTTAACCGGTTAGCGCTTGCATACTGCCTGCGTCAGGCTGCGCGGCTCACGCGCGGTCCGAGCCACGCGGGAAAAGCGTGCATGCTTCAAATAGAAGAGACGCCTATTTTTCACGCGACACGCGAGCGTGTTGGAAGCGTTTCTAGGCAAAACAGCATAGGAAACTATGTTTATATGCCATTTTGACACGAATACATATTAATAAATGACATTTTCATGTTTGAAAGTCTTTAGGTTAACATAAATTAGATATAGGCCTTTGTAATAATAAAAAACAACATAATTATCGATTTTGAAATATTAAACCTGTCAATACAGAACAAAATAATCTGTAGCCTATTTTGCCGTCAATACCATATATATGTAGCTATGGTCAATAGGCTACTGCCGACGTTGTCTTTGCTGTATCAATAGGCAATCTATTTATATTTAACATGAAGTATAGGGCTTCCCAGCAGCAGCAGCGCCGCGTCAGACACGCTTCTGGTGTGCAAAGACAGAGAAAATGCCAGGCAGCCGCCCCGCGGCTGACACACAGCAGAAACGCCACGCTTGCAGTGTGTCTCCGGCCTTAGTATGAAGCTGCAGACTCGGAGCCTGCATCTACAGTCCCGCACTCATTCCCTTTTTCCACCAAGGCAGTGCTGATGCTAGTTCGGAGACAGAGCCTAGTTTCAAAGCACAAGCTCCAAGCCAGGAAAAGTGGTTCTTAAATAACACCAAAACATTGCTGGGCTAGAAGTAAGAACCGATTACGTCAGGCGTAAGATGAACAAAAAACTTGAGATCCGCCATTTTTTAAATAGCCGCTAATGGAGCTAAAAGCTTGCTTGTAATCACCGTCTATACAAATTACTGCAAACTAGAGAGAGAGAGAGAGAGAGAGAGAGAGAGAGGAGAGAGAGAGAGAGAGAGAGAGAGAGAGAGAGAGAGAGAGAGAGAGAGAGAAGAGAGAGAGAGAGAGAGAGAGAGAGAGAGAGAGGAGAGAGAGAGAGAGAGAGAGAGAGAGAGAGAGAGAGAGAGAGATGAGAGAGAGAGAGAGAGAGAGAGAGAGACTGTTAACTGACACAAGAGTTTATTTATAACCTCAAGAAGTGACTGCTGTCACTTACACCAAACACACAGATCCATAATACTAAATATACATTTGGTTATAAATTACAAACCCATTATACATTTGGTTTGGATTACTTCATTTGGATTGCTTTATCAATGCAAAGCAATTTAGCTTTTAACATGATTAGTAACTAATTCAATTACACATTTTACCTCAGTAATGTAACCGTTACATTATTTTGTAATTTAATAACACAATTTCATTACACGCATCTACACTGTAAAACATTACACAGTATCTAC